>NC_089229.1:4798498-5124887 GCF_963924675.1 Phocoena phocoena | reverse complement strand
GACGTGTGCAATATGGAAAGGGAGACCTCAGAGACAGGCAACGGTTAACAGCAAGGGACACTGAGAACTGTTAGGACCAGACGCAGCGACTCAGAAATGGACCAGCGTGGTCCCTTTCCATGCAAGCAAACCACCGCGGGTTCTGCAGGCAGGACGGCAACAGCCCCTAAGGGCTGGCTCACATCACCGTCTTGTCAGAAACACGGCAGGGGCTGGGGAGCACCTTCGTTTACATGGTAGAGTCTCAGCTCTCAAAACACTTGGCTCCTGGTAATGAACTTTTCCAGTGGTTCTCAAACTGTAGTGCCTACAGGCATCACCCCCAGAGATTCCTGGTTAGGAGGCTCTGGCTGAGACCCAGGAATTTATTTTGACAAGCACCCCAGGTGTGTCTGCTGTGCGAGACTCACATCTCAGGAGACCACACCTTTGGGGCAGAGCCAACAGCTGTTTCATGGTCTGTAGCTTTGGGTGGGCTTGTGTGTCCCCTCTCCCCTCCTCAAGGTGAAGAGCAGCCTCTCCTCCACCCATCACCTCCACACCACCAGAAGCCTGGCTCGGGGGCCCCGCCCAGAGGACCGGCTCAGTCCACATTTGTCCAGCTGAGCTGAGCAAGGCTGCGTCTTTGCCTCCTGCATGACAGTTGGGGCAATTATTAGATCAGTAAGCACAAGCTGATTTAAGTGTATCTTATTAATTATTTAAGTCATTCATTATTGAAAAGGTCACTATCTGTTAGCTACTTAGACGATCATGAACTAGCTTGGTTGCGTCTCCTGCAAGGAAGGAGCAATGGTTAACTGAGCACCTACTATGTGCCAGGCATTTTGTTTGATCCTCAAGACAATCCCAGGGTGGGGGGGGGGTGGGGGCGTGCGTTCTCACTCTCCCCTGCTTCACAGGATTGGAAGGTTAAGAGGGTGAAGGAGTTGCCTGAGGTTACAGAGCTGGTAACTGGCAGAGCTGGGACTTGAACCTGGGTTGGGTTGCCTGCAAAACTCATGGCTTGGCAGGGATCACTGTGTTGTAGGTTTTTGCACTGGATCTTGCAGGCTGGGCTCAGTACTGTGATGTCCTGGGATGATGTGCCCCGTGCCCCGTGTGCCCATGGCTGCAGCTCAGCCCCTGCAGAGCAGCTGAGCCCTACACCTGAGCCCTGGACTTGAGCATCTACACTCAGCCTGGCTCCTGCCAGGGGCTGATGCCTGTTCTTGGTGCTGGCCAGTCACACAGTAGGTTCCTGCTTCAAAATGCACAGATGCCTCCTCTCTCCCTCCAGCTCTGCACCGCCCCGGGACCCCCAGGTTAGGTTATTCTCTGCCTCCCACCAGACTGGAGATGGATAGACGTGAGAGCGGCAGTCTGTCCCTTTCCAGGAAATCATGAACTCGCCCCTGGGGTAGGGTAACCAGGCTCTGCGGGGGTGGCCACCCTATAAGGCCAGCCGAGATGCCACCTCCCTGGCCGGCTTCCTTCCCTTCCCCGAGCCATCGCTGAGCAGCCTGCCTGCATCGCCCTCAGATGCCTTTCTGTGACTCAACATACATGCACCATGGAGTCCAGTAATAAATATGCTTATTTTCAAATTTCATGCCAAAAAAAGCTTCTCCCTCAGCCCCTGACAGATTGACTTGCTTCCTTTGACCAGACTGTGAAAACTTGGGAAGCCATCCAGTTTCCCTTTTTGCCTTGGCAGCTAGGAAACTCACAACTCCACTTCATGCTCAGTGGCAACAGCTCTCACACCAGAATCTAAGCAAAACAAACTTGCACGCTTTGTTTCTAAGCTCTGTTTCAACCTTTCATTTCGACTTTTCTGTCCAGGCACGCGTTGTTACCACGAGCCACTTCACATCTTTCTTGGCAAATAAGATAAGCAAATCATCCGGTAACTGACAAGCCAAACACAGCAGCAATAATGATCTGGTATTTTCCAAGCTCGTCAAAGACAAGAGATCGCAGCCACTCACCAGGCAGACGAACCCTGGAAGCTCATCAGCGGTGGGCTGTGGCTGTCTCTCTGCAGTGTGTGGACAGCCTGGGGGCCTTGAGGCAGGGGACCCGGGGGAGGCTGGGACTGCAGGGCCGGCTGCCCTGGCCGGGGTGCCTGGGCAGGGTTCCCCCACCGCCTGGGGTCCTGTTTCATCCACCGTCCATGGATGCCCCACCGTGCCAGGTAAACCTTGCAAATGTCGTAGTTCATTGCCGAGTAATACAAAAGATCTAGGACGAGTAGCATCAACACGAAGAAGCCGTAGATCCACACTCCCAACAAGGCGGTGTAGTTGCTGCGGGAAAACAGAGAGGGGCTGAGAGAGGCCGGGACAGCAGCCCCGCCGGGCTGGAGTTAATCAGGGGGGTTGATTAGAAAACGTGGCACGGAGGCTACTTCGGGGTCTCCAAGAGGAAGGTGAACCCCTCTGGGGGGCAGGGGATCTTAGCTCCCTCTTCTCATGCCCACTCCCCACTTTCCTCTCCCCGACCCGCCCTGTTTGCCCCTCCCAGATGCCTGCAATCCACTGCCCTCGGCCTGTCCCTCGAGCATCCCCTCCAAGGCCCCAAGTCCTTGGGCCGGGAGCCCAGGAGGCCTCACCCTGTTAGGCCCTATGGAAGAAATTTTCCGCTGGGCATCTAGGGCTCTTGCGTTGTGGTGGCCCTTACTTTCACCTTCCTGCCCCCCCCGCCCCGACATGGGCGCTACGCCCGGACCTGCCAGCTGTCTCCCGCGGGTACCTCCCGCTTGCCCCCCCCTCCTGGCCTTGGCTTACGCCGCCCCCGCCACCTAGGAGGCTCTCTTGCATCCCTCATCATCCCCTCCCCTCCCCATCTTTCTGGACCCAGGGCAAATGCAGGAAGTCTGTTGTCTGAGGACAAACTGACCCAAGTTCCTGCCCCTCGGCATCCACACTGGGCCACCTCACACCCCCGAGTTCTGCGTGGGAATCAGCCAGGGCGTGTCCCACCTGGGGTCGGCTGCCTTCCAGCCTGCGCCATCACGCTCCCTCCCTCGGAAGCCCAGGAGTCAGGGCATCAGCTCAGCTGCCCTCCCCACACCCCACGGACCAGACACTGGTGCAGCTGCTCCACCAGTCACATGCCTTTCACACCCACCCTCAGGCCGCTCCCCGACAGCGCTTTCCACCAGGCACCCCCAGGCTGCACGGCTGGGGTCTCAGGGCCCCCTGACGTCGGTTCTTTTATTCCTTCACCCAGCATTTCCACGCTGAGGGCCAGTCTGCCCTCCAGAAGCAGAGATGATGGGGTTGGTTTTGAGCTGCAAATGCCCCTTAGTGAGGGGAAGCTGGCTACCCCCTGAGGAGCTCACTGGAACACTGCGCCTTCTGCCCAGCCACTGCTTTCTGTCCCCCCACCGCCTTCCTTCCTCCCCAGTCTGACTCCCACTGCCTCTTGGAAACTGCTGGGCCCTTCCTCTGACCTGAGTGCCCCTCAAACCCTCCCCGCACCAGCCAGGGCCATGCTGGCATGGTCCGGGTATATCCTCCCGCCCAGGCCAGGGTCTGAGTCTCTCCCGGGCGCCCAGGGAGGGCCATTTCCTGGCTTCACCACTGCAGCGGGGCCAGCGGAGCTCCACACGGGGCTCGCCCAGGACTGCGGCTGTTTATGGGACCGATTTATTAGTCACTCAGATGCCCCCTCCACCGGCTCCCTGCTGCGGCCATCTGTTCAGGTGGGTGTGAGCTGGCGGGCGGCAAAGACGAGGCAAAGCCAGTGTCCAGCCTCGCTGCCCCCTGGGGGGACCCGCCCTGGCTCTCAGCAGACAGGCTCCCGGGTGTCCTGGGTCCCCTCGAGAGGTGCCTCTGGATGCCGTCTGAAGCTGCGGCACACGGGTCTGGAGCCAGGAGGCCCTGCCTCTGGTTTCTCCTTGGCCTCACTTTGCCGTGTGGCCTGGGAGGATGCCGTGTGTCTCTGGGTCTGGAGGAGATGATGTGAAGCCCCTCCCGGTCTCGGTTTCCAGACTCTGCATCTTCCCAGCTGGGTTCACCTGCTCAGCCTTGGCCGCTGCCGTGAGATGGGCGCCGCTCCCCTCTGGGTCCTCCAGCCCCCTACCAGGGCTGGGCCCAGGCTGGGTGGGGAGGCTGACTTTTGCCCACACGTGCCCCCTGCCCGGAACGCCCTCCTTCCCCACACCGGCTGGGGGCTCCTCCAGGGGAGGTTCTGTGTGTCCCGCAAGCAGGCACGCACTGGCAGGTGCATAGGACTTAGTATCTGCTTGAGGAACGAGTAACCCAACAATTCCGCATCACGGCACCGTGGATCCCTCCGCGGCTTCATCTCCAGCCACCACCTCCATGAGGCCCGCGGCCGTCCCAGGGGCTTGTTTATGCTAAGGTGTGAATGACTGCCTGCCAGCCCCCGCCCCCCGACCCAGCCCCCGAGCTGCCTCATTTCAAGGGGAAGCTAGCTTCACTTGGAGATATCCAGGTGTGAATGCCTGCCAGGGAACGGAGGCCAGCAGCCCTGTCTGGCACGCCGAGGCAGGAGTCCACGTGGACAGGGGAGGAGGGCCTGGCTTCGGCCCCTGGCACCCCTGCTTTCCCCAGCACCCCCTCTCCAACCTCCTCTGTTGCCCCCACAGAGTTGCTCTAAGCATCAGGCTTTTCCTTGGTGGTTCCCATGGCGGCAGCCGCGGGCGCTGAGGGAGCCAGTGGGGCGGGAGAGGCAGGGGCAGCTGTTGGCAGATGCTGTCACACTGAGAGAGGGAGTCCACGACGCCAGCTGGGGGTGGGAGCTGGACACGGCTGGGCCTAAACCATCAGGACTAAGAAATAATAACAGCTAGCGAAGCAGCAGCCGGTGGGCATTGCTCTAAGTGCTTTACACATCTTAGCTCATCCGACGACACTCAAAACACACAGTGAAGAAAGAATTACTGCTATCATCCCCATCCCCGAGATGGAAACTGAGGCTCAGAGGAATTCAGAGACTGTCTAAGAGCTCACAGCCATTAAGTGGCAGAGCCAGGATTTGAACCCAGCAATCCAGCTCCACAGCACACGTTCCTAACCGCTGCACCATACTGCCTAAGGCAGGCGCCACCCATGTTTTCTGGGCAGACAAGCCGCCTCCAGGCTTTTGCCTATGCTGCTCCCCTGCCTGGAACTTGCTCCCTACCTCCTGTGCAGGCAGCTGGCCCCGCCCCCATGTCTGCGCGCAGCTATCACCCCTCCAGGAAGCCTTCCCTGATGTCCTATGTTAAGTCCAATCCCTCCCCTGGGCTCCCAAAGCCACCGGGCTTCCCAGAACACATTGTGTTGTCTTTGCTGTCTTGTAGGACTGTCTGCACCTCGAGATCAGAGCTCCTTGGGGCCAGGGTCAGAGTTCAATGCTCGGCCTGGGGCTGCTTTCAATGTTCCTTAAGCTAATATATATTGAGTGCTTATAGCAAGCTGGTGTCAGTGGCAGGCTTGATAGGAATAACTTCCTCACTAGACTTTACCTTCTCTACGCGTATTCTCTAGTAGTTAATAGTGATACTAGCAATCACAACGTGCCCGTGCCTTGTGTTTCCGAATCTTTGCAACAATACTGTGAGTTAGGAGCCAGTATCCCTCATTTACAGATGAGGAAACGGGGCCCAAAGAGGCATAGTCAGTGTCCAGAGGCTACACAGCTGGGCGGTGGCCGCACTGGGATGTACACGTAGGTCCATCTGACCTCAGAGTGTGCTGAGTTTTGGGGAATCCCAAGGTCAAGTCTAAGACAGATGTCCGGGCAGGAATTCCCCACATCTGCTTGGCCCACTTGTCCTGGCTCATCCTCTACCAGGAATTGCGGACAGGCCCCAACCTCCCCAACAACAGTATCCTGCATCTCAGTGTGTCATCGTCACGGGGTGCATGGGCACTGCTGAGCCTGCAGGCCTCCGCAGCCAGCTTGCTCTAACTGGCATGAGGTTTGGGGGCTGGTAGCACCCCCCCGATCTCACCGCCATGATCTCACCACACCCCGCCCCCCCCCCAGCTCAGAGAAGGGAGGGGCACACCCGCAGGAGGTGCCACCTTTGCTGACTCCCTCTGCCCTGCACGGGAGGCCACCCTGGAGGTGGCAGCCGGCTGGGAAGCCTGGGCCATGGACACCGTCTCCAGGCAGTTCCCTGCCTTCCAGGGCCTGCCCTCTCCGTGGTTGCCTGGCTGGAAGCATTCTGGTCTTTTTAATCTAATTTAAAAATGTGATCTGGAAATTAATTTCATCCAGATGCAGGGGTCTTTGTTGAGTGTGTGTGTGGGTGTTTTATAAAGGGCAGGAGAGAAAATAGAGGCTGTTTTATGGGACAAGATATGAAGCCAGCCAAAGCCACAGATCGCAATTTTTCAGTATCTTCTGGAAGACTTAATGATTCAGATTCTTTTGCTGCTTCCCGAGCAGTAAGAGCAGTAAACAAAACCTTCTCTGATGGAGGAATGTCACTGAATACCTCCCGGGGACAGGAGCAGGTATGTCAGCCGGGGCGGAGGCCAGATGGAGGTCCCATCGCCACACATAGGCAGTCCCAGTTGAGGACGGAGGACAGAGTTCCTGAGGCCATCCTGTCAGAAAGGAACATCAGCGGCAGAGCTCACAGCTGGGCCCAGGCTGGCTGGGAGATGGTTCATGGCCCCTCAGCCAACTTCACCTAAAATAACTGGACCCGCTCACAGGGGGGCCTGTCAGTCAGTGTGACAAGTTGATAACCCTGGTGACTAAATTCTGGGCCCAAGAGATTAGGCCTGTGTGGATTCAAATCCCAGCTCAGCAAAATTCTTTCTCTGTGATCTGGGGAAAACGAGCTTTACTTTCCTCATCTGTAAAATGGGGATAACAATATGCCCTCCTTGGTGGTGCAATTGTGAGGCTTAATGAGATAACACGGGCCTGAAGGAGAAAGGACCCAGTGAGTGCTGGCTCCTGTGATTAAGGCACAGAGGGAATGCTCAATAGATCTAGGCCCAGAGAGGCAAAGTGACTTGCCCAAGGTCACACAGCAGGATTGAGGTTGTCCAGTGCCGTGGAGGAGCGTGGGCTTGGGACTAATGAAGTAGCATCCACTAATACCAAAATATTCACTGTTCTCCCTGCAGGCCTGCTTACAGGGCCCGGCCCTGCTGGTAACAGCCTTGGCCAAGTGATGTGCTTTGGCCAAAAAAAACGTCAGCAGAAGTATCAGGCTGATTCTGGGTGGAAGCTTAGGAGTTACCTTGTAATTTCACCATCGCTCTTTTCCCTCTCCCATGGGGACATCCTGCTCTGGATGAGGACTGCTTGATCAGCTCGGGTCACAGAATGCTCCCTGCCCAGAGCCCCAGGTGACCCAAGAAAGACATGGGGTGTGAGTCAAAAATAAGCCTTTGGGGCTTCCCTGGTGGCGCAGTGGTTGAGAGTCCGCCTGCCGATGCAGGGGACGCGGGTTCGTGCCCCGGTCCGGGAAGATCCCACGTGCCGCGGAGCGGCTGGGCCCGTGAGCCGTGGCCGCTGAGCCTGCGCGTCCGGAGCCTGTGCTCCGCAACGGGAGAGGCCGCAGCAGTGAGAGGCCCGCGTACCGCAAAACAAACAAACAAAAATAAGCCTTTGTGTCTCGACTCCCAGGGACTCTGGGGCTGCTCCTTAACTGAGCCCAGATGACCCACACACCGGTCCCAAACCCTGCTGAGCCACTTGTGTGCAGTAGGACTACAGGAAAGCTCTCACCTTCTCTGAGCCTCAGCCCTGGTGCAGTGAGGCCAGCGGGACCTTCTTCATAAATACCTCTACTCGGATTAAAGGAGTCAGGGCAAGTAAGGCCCCGTGCCTTCCACTAAATGCTCGCAAACGTTCATATATGTCCCTTCCCCTCGCTTGGAGGGGTGTATTCAGATTAGGAAACCTCACGGATTCTAGAACCTCTTGAGCGTCACAAGGCTGACAGTGTGTAGGTATGTTTCACGCCTAAAAGGGCTTGATAGGGCTGAGCAACTGACAAGAACATCCAGGAATTTCCGACCCAACTCGGGAGCTGGATTCAGAGCTTGAAGCATGTTTGACGGTGATGTAAGGCCTGCAGGACAGGGCCCAGGTAGAGGAGACCCAGGGTACTGGGATTCTCAGGTCCTCAGGCCTGGCCAACCACCACATGTCAGCTCTCGGTGTGGCTGGAGCACCTCTGGGTACTGGGAAAGGAAAGCTACTGGAGGAAAGAGGTTTCAGTGCGGCCGAGGGAAGAGTGACAACCCATCACTTCCCACTTTGAGGTCTTGAAGACCCTTCTGTCTTCTGAGCATTCCTGTCCCAGGTTCCCACCCCTGGCAGCCCATCTGCCTGGTGAAGGACCCACACACTGCACGAGACTCTAGTCCATACCACCTCTGCCAGAGGGATGTCCCCTGCCCCTAGAGAGAGCTGACCGCTGGCCCCATATACCCCGTGCCACCCTGTGCCCTGGATACATGCTGCCATTGCTTGCTCAGGGCCCTGGGTGGTCACTGCTGCTAGCGTCCCAGCCGGAAGCTGGCATGGGAGGGTGTGCAGTACACTCCTGAACACCAGGGACTCTGCCCAAGTGGCTAGAAGTGGCATCTCACTGTGGCGGCAGGCTTGGCGAGGTTGCATCCCTAGCTCTGTCCGCCTTTCTGCCAGGCAGCTAGAGCCAAAACAGGCCATTCTGTTCCTCCAGAGAGACACAAATAAATAAGTCATCAGGAGCGCTCTCCTCTTCCCTGCCACCAGCCCCGCCTCCCAGCTGATTCACTGGCGGGTCAGGCGAATGTCAGGCAGCCTTGCTGTTGACAGGCCCCGTGCATCTTCACAAAGCCCCAACGGGAGTCACAGCTGCGCTGGTCCATCTAGATGGGCTGCCGGTGGGCGCTAACCTCCTGGGATATTGGAACACCTGGCCTCTTGGCTGAGGTCTGGCACATTCCCCAGCATCAGACAAGTCCTGGCTTTCTAGATGCACCTGGGAGTGGCAGGGCCCACTGGCCGGAACAAGGGCCCTGGTGTCCCTTGGCCTTGACTGGGTGGAACAGGTGACTTCACCTGCCTGGGCCCATCCCCTTCTTCCTTCCTCTCAGAGTAGCTGTGAGGACTAATGAGACAACAAAGGCATCCTGCCCAGAAGGGTCAGAGCTCCAAAGGGCAGGACGGTCCCAGAGGTGGACTTTACCTGGCTCTCCTCACACACCCGGAGCACTCAGGACCTCTTGGCCAGGCAGGCCTGTCCCAACCCATTCACTAACCTATCCTCCCACACCCAGTGGCCCATCCTCCAGTTGTCCCCTCTCTGCCGCAAGCTCTGGCTGGACGCAAGGCCCTGGCCCCGCTCCCTGGGCTCAGGCCTTCTCCCCAAGATGCCCCAGCTCAGGCAGCTAAACGGGGGCCTCCGGGGCCTCTTATCTGAGCTCTGGATTGGCTGTCTCCTGGGTGACCCCAGCCTCTCCTCTCCACAGGGTCCCAGTCTTGCCCACGTCATCCTCATGACTTCTGCAGTGTCCTAGGTCCTTGTATCATGCACCATCCGTGAGCACGAGCCCAGCTTAAAGCTCTCGGGGCCCCTCACCACCCTCAAGAGGAAGCCCAAGCCCCTCCTCCTCTGCCCCCCGGTCCGCGAGGCCCCACCCCATCCCGCCAACCCCCGCCGCCTTGCCCCATGGTTCCCCTGGCATTTCACACTCAGGCTGCAGGGAACTGTGTCTGGAAATGCTCATTCCTCTGGACTGTGTGGCTCCCACCCTCTTCAACACTTTCGGATACAGGACACCAAGCACCACGCCTCCCTCGTGAAGCCCAGGAGAGCAGAACAGCCTGGGAGAGGAGCTCAGCCCAGCTCTTCTGGGCCTCCATCCACGTCTGTGGGAAGGGCGATGGCAGGAAGCTCGGTGGAGAATAATCAGGAGGGATCCCTCCAGAGCAGTGCTGTCAACCGGGAGAGTCCCGCACCCCACGCTTGGCAACGTCAGGAGACACGGTTGGTTGTCACAGCCAGTCAGTGGGGAGGGGGCATGCTCAGCGTCTAGTGGATGGTGGCCAGGGTCTCGCAATGCACAGAGTAGCCCCCAGAAAGGAGGATTAGGCTCCAGGTGTCCACCGGGCCGCGGTGGGGGTCCCCGCGCTAGGCCCTCCATCAGTGGAAGTCCCAGATTTATTAAAGCGGCTCTGGACCCAGGCTGGCTCTCAGCTCCACCCCGACTGGCTGCCTCAGTCGGGCAAGTTATCAATCTCTCCACGCCTCACCTTCCTGTGTGTAAAGGGGGCCAAGGGTGGGCTGCTAAGTGGCTTCAGAGGGCTGAGCACAGAGCTGGCCCCATGCCGCTAGCTCCGTAAATGCTTGCCGAGGTGCCAGGATAAAAGCCAAGCTAAACTTCCTCAATGCGTCCATGCCTCCCCAGGGAAGGGCTCTGTTTTGTGGTCCAACTCTTTACTATCTGCAGCCAGGACCCACTGTGCCTAAACGATGGAGAATTCCGTGTGAATCCCGTGTAAACGTGCAGATCACAGAAACCTGTGGGCTTCAAAACGAGGAGCCCAGACACCAGTCGCCAGAGCCTTGGAGAAGTCTGGCCGTCTTGCCAAGCCTCCGTCTTCTGTCTGGCTTTCAGCTGGCAATGACAACGCTTCAGGGTCCTAACCCCAGTCCTGGCACCGCCCTCCTCCCTCAGGGAATTAGTCTTTGGTCTTATAAAAGGCTTGGGTCAAGTTCCAGGCTTGATTCCAGTCCTCGTGACAGAAAAGACTTGCTGAACTACTTCACACAGAATTATTCTGAGGTCTGAGCAGATGGCAAGATATTCAGGGGAAGCACCCGTGCATTTGAGGAAGGAAGGCTGGGGAGCTGGCCTTGGTGGGAGGAGGAGAGATTCAGAAGATAGTCAAGGGATTTGCATCTCCTGCCTGGTCAAAGGGAAGAGGCAACTTCCCCCAAGTGAGCATGGCATGGTGGCAAAACATCCAAGCCCCAATATCAGACAGAGAGATGGAGGCTCAGACCCCCACCCCACCACTCCCAGCGGTGCCACTAATCTCTTCAACAGTCACTCAACAAACACTCCTTCCAAGTGGATTTTTCCTTACCATGAAAAAAATACATCTACCCCAAGAGTCAGCTTCAGGCTTACTGGGAAAATATCTGAAGCATCCCCATTAAAGTCAGGAAGAAGACAAGATTGCCTGACAATTTTAAAGATGGTTTTAGAGGTACTAGCCAACACGATTGGACAAGAAAAAGAAGTGAGGCACAAAAACCGGAAAGAAGGAGATGAGGTTATCATTGTTTGCAAATGGCATAATCGGACACCTAAGAGAATCAGCTGAAAAAAGTATTACAAAGATAAGAAATTTCAGTAGGGTGGCTGAGTAAAAAAATATGTATTTAGAAATCATTAGGCTTTATCATTTAAACAACAGTTGGTTAGAACAGTGGTGTCCGACATTTTTGGCACCAGGGACCGGTTTCGTGGAAGACAATTTTTCCATGGACTGGGTGGGGAGATAGTTCAGGCGGTAATGTGAGCAATGGGAAGCAATGGGGAGCGGCAGATGAAGCTTCACTCGCTCACCCGCTGCTCACCTCCTGCTGTGCGGCCCCGTTCCTAACAGGCTGTGGACCGGTACTGATCCGTGGCCTGGGGGTTGAGGACCCCTGGGTTAGAAGATATAGTAGAAGAAAAACCCCATTATAAAATAGCAGCTTGAAAAGAAATAAATATGAACAAACACAAAAGAAATGTGCAATATCTATATGAAGAAAACTCCAAAACATTATAAAAGAAAATGTGAACAAATGGAAAGACACATTGTATTCTTGGATAGGAATATTCAACGTCATGAAAAGTCCATTGTCCTTGAATTAATCTATGAATTTAACACAATCTCAGTAAAAAGTACTAACTAGATTTTTTTTGGGGGGGGGTGCAGGGAGACTACAAAAGCCAATTCTAAAGTTCGTATGACAAAAGACCTGGGGGAATAGACTAAGAAGACATTAAAATACATCAAAAGCAACAGTAGTTAACACAATGAGGTACTAGCAAATGTATAACTAGATCAATGAAAGCCATCACAATCTACCCAGATACTCAAATTTAGTATACTATAGTATACAATAAGTTTGCATTTCGCATCAGTGAGGAAAAGATGGACAATTCAATGATTGCTGTTAGGATAACTGTCTACCCATGTGGGAAAAAAATAAATGTGGATTCCTACTTTACATCCAAAAAAATTACTTACATCCAAATTTTTAAAAAATCTTACATCCAAATAAATTCCTCACAGATCAAAGATTTGAAGGCAAAAAATTAAAACATAAAAGACGTAAAAGACAACACGAGGGGATTCTTAACAATCTCAGAGTAGTGAAAGACTTTCTCTGTAGGATACAAACCCCACCAGACATAAAAGAAAAAAAATGGGTACAATTTGATTACATAACAATTAAAAATTAAGCATGAGGGAAAAAGCATCACAAATTCAAAGACACACTGAGAAAATATTTGCAATGCATCCTATTTCCTTCATATGTAAAGAGTTCCTGTGAATAAATAAGAAAAAGGCCAAAAATTCAATAGGAAATGGCAGAGGACATAAACAGTTAGCTCACAGTAAAAGAAATACAAGTGACTCTCAAGCATGTGAAATATGCTGTTTCACTCATAGTAGGAGAAATCAGTGGATGCTATTTCGATCCTATGTGCCTTTACTTAGCATATTCTCACTGCTTTTCTACCAGCAAACTCCTCCTCCTTCTTCACACTCATATCCCCTCCATCAGGGCCCTAGTCTCATGTGTTTAATCACCTTAGGGAAAGGGGCTGCATGGGATTAATCTCTGGGTCAGGAATGTCAACCAATATGTGTTGAACAAATAATGAATGAAAAAGGAACTCAGGCCCCGTGGATTCCAGGTCCAAGCACCTTTCATGCCTGAAAGTCTTCCACATCCTTGACCTCATTTAACTACCGCAGCAGCCCTGAGAGGCAGGTATCACATGCCCATTTCTCAGATAAGAAGGCTAAAGTCCAGAGGGCAGAACAGGTCAGAAAACCTGTCACCTGAAGACTTTCCCAGACTCCTTCCAGGTCCACCCATCCTTGCACTGGTCGCCCAACAGCTGGCCTGGAGGCTGGGGTGTTTTGGCGGCACCCGGACTTGACTGGGGCCCAAGGCAGTGGGGCTGTGGCCCCAGCGCGGTACTTACTTGTGCATGTAGCCCTCGGAGCCGGTCGTGAGGTTTGCCTGCATCACCGCCTGGAACTCTGTCTCATTGCAGCAGTATTTGAAAACCGTGTTGTTATGGTGACAGCAGAGGATGAAGGTTTTGTTGTCCGAGAGCCGGGGGCAGTGGAAGCCAAAGTGATAGCGGCCTTTGTGGTCCGTGTATGGCTCACAGACACGGAAATGCGCGGACAAGACTGGAAAAGACAGTCACCAGGCTTGGTGGGGTCCCTCCTCAGGCCCAGCTGGCCCGAGACCCTCACCAGTCCATGAGGACCACGGGCAGAGCCTGGTTGGCCTATTCTAGGGTTGTGCCCACCTCTTCCTTTGCCAGGAAGGCTTTGTGGTCCAGTGTGAGCCTCCCCTCTGCCAGGAAGACTGCTCTGGCTCCTGTCACCTCCCAGGCTCCCCTCGGCTACCATCCTGCTTATACTGTGCTGTCCAGACTGGGAGCTTCTTGCAGGCAGGGCTGATCTTAGGCCTCACGTGGATCCCCTCCAAGGGCTCTGCACACAGCTGGCACTCCATTAGGAAGCAACACTAACTGAGCACTTACTATGTGCTTCGCAGGCTCTATCAGATTTAATCCACTTGGCCATCCTAGCAGGCAGGTCTGGGATCCCACTTTACAGAGGGAGGAACCCGAGGCTCAGAGGTGTACAGTGACCTACCTGAGCCGGTTAGAGGTGGTGGAGCAGGAATCCAACCCAGGCCTGCCTGGATCTAAGGTCCAGGAGCCTCTGCACTCCTCCGTCACTGTGCGGACTGATGGTGGACTCACCAACAAGTCCAGGCTGGCCTGGGTGGTGAGTGGCATGGGTGCAAGAACCAGGTCCCACTTGTAGAGAAAGCGGTGTCCCCTCGTATCTTGGTTTCTACTAAACTGATGCCCTATACCCCGAGGTCCCCAAGGGCCCGCCTTGGTGGCCCCAGCTCATGGCGACAAAGCTGCCCTGGCCTTGGACCCTCATTCTCCTGGCTCAAGGCCAGAGGCCCCTATTCAGCCACGGATGACGCTGAAAACCCAGGACAGTATTTACCAGTTGTGCTGCTGATGATAAAGACGAGTGAAAGCCTGAACAAACATAACAATGGAAAACAACTTGGAGCCCGCTGTCTCTAGCTTAATTAGTGTCTTCATAAAAGGGACTGCTGTATCTAATTTGTATCGCTCAAAAGGGGCTTCCAAGGCTGAATACATTTCTCCAACCACCAAGGCTCTAGTTCTGCAGAAGCGCCTCAGTTAATTGAGAGCTCTGTCTCTGCTGAGAGGTTATTAGACTCCAGCCCACACAGCTCCCAGCGCCAGGGGCTGCCGAGGGGATCGCAGCTGGGCTGCGCTGGCCGGTGGGCCTTATGTGCTGGAGCGCCGAGGCTGGCTTGGGTGGCTTCATGAAAT
This sequence comes from Phocoena phocoena, assembly GCF_963924675.1. Classification (NCBI taxonomy): domain Eukaryota; kingdom Metazoa; phylum Chordata; class Mammalia; order Artiodactyla; family Phocoenidae; genus Phocoena; species Phocoena phocoena. Next base: position 5,110,305 of record NC_089229.1, on the reverse strand, counting down.
CCTGGGCCCCTTCTCCAAAGTACAGCACCCTCTTTCGTGGGGACGGGTAGGATCACTGCGGGAAAAGGGTCTCAGCCTTTCAGGAGTCAGGGGAGCTCTCAGCCTTGACCTTGGGAAACAGAAGACCCTCTTATGGATGCAGTGGTCACTAAGGAAGCCCCAGGTGGATGCACCATCTCATTTGATCTCATGTATTCCCATTGCACAGAGGAGAAAACTAAGGTTGAGAGCACCAGTCTCGAAGTGTGGTCCCTGACCTGCTGCGTCTGCATCCCCAGGGGACTTGTCACAGATGCAGTTTCTCAAGCCCCTCAGCAGACGTTCTGAATCAGAAACTCTGGGGATAGGGGGCACAGTCTGAGTCTTAGAAAGCCCTGCAAGGGATGCCGATAGACTTGGTTTGGGACCCACTGGCCTGGAGGCACAACGTACCAGAGGCTAAAGGTGAGGCAGAGGCAGGAAGTGAATTCCAGCCACTGACCAGCCCCCGTCCAGATTGATGAGAAAGCCCTGCCGGGGGGTGGTCAGCTCACACTCGCTTGCAGGAGGCTCGATGTGTCAGCAACACCCAGTGGCTGGTCAAGAAGACAAGCTGGGGCCCTGAGGCCACAGGACCCAGGGAGGGAAGCAGCAGAGTGGTGGAGGGGGCCTTTGAGCTGGGCTTCAGAGGAGCCAGATGTGCAGAGATGGAAGGGGGAGGGAGGCCCAGCCAGGGAAGGGATAAGGAGAAGTCCCCAGCGGCTCACCCCGGCCACCCCTGGACAGTCGGCACCACCTGCTTTGACCATGTGCGAAGACAAGGCCACTGCTGCTTCCTGAGGAAGAATGTGCCGGAGCTCGAGGAGTCCTGGCCCGGAGCCAGGACAGCTGGTCTGAATCCTGGAGCGCACAGGATCACCTGGGCCATCACAGCCCCTCTGTGCCTCATTGCCCTCAAGGATGGAAGACCAGTGGTCTCCCGGGGGCTGGGGGCTCCGAGAAGCATTTGTGAACAGCAAAGCGCAGGGCCCACTTAGAGCAGGGAGGGTGTAAACAAAAGAGTGCACGATAAAGGACAGCACTTCCGGCCTCCAGGCACGGGTGCACCGTGGCTCTGGGGCTGTGCCTGGGGCCCGAGGGCAGGGGGATGGTCGTTAGGAGGCCAGCGTGTCCTGAGTCACCAGGAAAACCGGCCCACGTGGAGAGGGAACACGAGGGGAGAGCCACTCTTGGGTCTTGGCGTCCAAGACAGGACCCCGATCACCCCCTCCACACACACACACACACACACACACACACACCTGCGAGGCTCAGGGTCTGCGTGGCCATCATTTAACAGCCAGGTGACTGTGTCCACTGACCATGTGACCTCAGGCAGTTCTCTTTCCTGGTCTGACCCTCAGCTTCCTCATTTGTAAATGGGTGGGGAGCTCCTCTCTCCCAGGGGACAAGATGACCGACTGCATGAGAAAGCAGCGGGGAAGGAGTTCTGTGCACAGTGGCCCCCAGACGCATGGCCTTGGCCTGGCTTTTTCTCTGCCACCCCAGGGCCCTTCATGGCATCCTTCTGAACCACGACCCCCAGCAAAGGGGCAAAAGGGGCCCAAAGGTGCAGGCCGGTGTCCACAGCCCTGCCAGAGCAGGAGGGCACGAGGGCATAGGTGCATACATGCATGAGAGACAGAGACAGGGACAGGGACAGAGACACAGAGATACAGAGAGGGAGACAGAGGGAGCGACACAGCGAGAGCAGGCACCTTGCTGAGATGAGGGCTCGCGCTGGGTCAGCCCTGCTGGCAGGAGGTAGGGTGCACTTCTCCAGTCGGCCAGCTTCGCTTTGGAGCAGCCGAAGGACTTGGTTCATGTACATCTTTGTGAACAGGAGCGTGAAAGCCCCCCTGCTGGGACCAGGGGCCCCGCCTAGGGGACTGGTTGGGTGCTGGGAGATGCGGCCCCGGCACCACTCTGTCTGGGTTGGAATCCAGCCCCTACACTAGCTGTGTTGTCTCTGGCTGTCAGTTCCCTCTCCAGGCCTCAGTTTCCTCCTCTGTACAATGGGATGACTACGACACTGCCTGACTTTGACTTGCTGGGGTCAGGAGAGAATTCACTGCACGTAAGGGCTTCTCCCAGGACTTACCGGCAGCCACCGTTAACCCCACAGTGTCCGCGAGAATCTTCCAGCTGAGCTCCCGAGGCAGGCACGTGGGGCACAGCACACAGTAGGTTCTCACCAAACATGAGCCCCTCACAAGGCTGATGCCACTAGGGCAGGCAGCCCCTCAGCACCCAGAAGCCCGGCTGAGCTATAGCCCTGACACCAGGAAGGGACCACCTCCCCCTCCCGCCTCCCGCCAAGCATCACAGAGGCTCTACCTGCGGAAATCAGCAACGAGAGGACGGCGAGCACGTTCAAGGGCTGCTGGCCACAACTGGTCATCATTTGGCTTGCATCGATTCGTCGAGCGCTGCCTGTCGAACGAGAGCCGGGAGAGGCCGGGTGTGGGCTGTTTTGTCTGCGGTGCAGACACTGGCTTTGCTGCCCATGGCAGGGCCGGATGGGCACGGGCAGGGAAGCAGGTCTGCCGGGAGCAGGGGCCGGGCCGCGGATGATGGAAACGCCGCCATCCAATTTCCTTTCCGGGATGAATGACCTTCCCCCACCAGTCAGCTGTCATCTCCCTTTCTTTTCACGGCAAAATGAGACTTAATCAAAGGAGGACGGATGGCTCAGGTGGTGGAAATAACCAGCGGTGGGCACGGGAATGAGAACGGTGGCGAGCGAGGGGATTAGAGGCGAGCTCGCGAATCTGCGGGGGGCTGGCGGGACCCACGTCTCCCTGCTGTGTCGCTAACGGTGACTTCCATTAACCCCACCCCACCCCCACCAGCATGCATCCAGCTGGCACCGTCCAGGCATTAGGGACATGGCAGTGAACTAAACAGACTCGAGATGGAACTCAATAGAAGCTGTCCCTGCCCCGGCTTGCATTCTAGTGACCAGGGCTGACAGCTCACAGATGAGGAGTTCAGAGGCTATGAGGTCCCTGGGGTTGCAGCCCGAAGACTGAAAGCAGAGACTCAAGCAGAGACTTGTACACGTATGTCCATAGCAGCACGATTCACGATCGCAAAAGGAAGAGACGACACGAATGTCCATCGACGGATGACGGATAAACACGACGTGGCACGCACTACAGTGGAACATTACTCCTCCTCCAAAAGAAAGGAAATTCTGACGCAGGCGGCAACACAGAGGAGCCTCAGTGAAATAAGCCAGACACAAAAAGACAAACACTGTGTGATCCTACTATCCGAGGTCCCTAAAGCAGTCAAGTCCATAGAGACAGGAAGTAGGATGGGGGGTGCCGGGGGCTGGGGGAGGGGGAATGGGAGTGAGTGTCTCATGCGGACAGAGTCTCAGTGTGGAAAGATGACAAAGTTCTGGAGATGGATGGTGGTGATTGGAAGATGCGTTGCATACTGAGGGAGCAGCAGGTGCAAAGGCCCTGAGGTGGGAGCAGCAGGGAGGCCAGTGGAGGATGGGGGGAGGGGTGGGTAGCAACAGGCCACCTAAGGCAGGGCCTTGGCCCTAAGTGGCCACTTTATATCAGGTTGTTGAAACCTCGGGACAAACCTGAGGGACAGGTTCCCTCACTATCATCACCACCCCCATACCCCGCCCCCGGGCTCTGGGAATGGAGGCTGCAGAGGAGGACCAAGTGTCCTCTGTGTCCTCTGTGTGGCCTGCTAGAGCCCCACCAGGGTTGTAACTGCATGTGGCTGGGGAGTAATTTGCTGAGCACCTACTATGTGCCAGGCTCCAGGCCAAACAAGGTCCTGCACACTACCCTCTACCCTCACGGCACCCCTGATCAGGGAGAGCTCCGGGACCCCAGCTTGGGTCCAAGGCAGCTCTGAATCCTGCTGACTAGCGGGCAGGCAGGGCAGGAAGCCAAGGGGGCAACCCAGAGGCCAGAAGCTTCGGACCGAGGAGACAGTGCCAGATTCACGGCCAAACACAGGCTGCTCACAGCCAGGCCCTGCCCCTGCTCTGGGGCCTGGGGCTTCGCACCTGCAGCACGGGTGGCACGGAGGCACCCAGGGTGCCAGTGCCGCTTGGAAGTTTGGTGAGCCAGAATAAGAAAAGGGGGTGGCAGGGCTGTTGGACGAAGCCTGAACGCCTTAATACGACGCTTACTCATGGTGATGTTGGTGTCAGTCCCTGCCAGTCCCTGGGGGGACCCGCCCACCTCTCTGTGAAGGCCTCTCTGCTCCTCCAGGAGCAGCCCTGCCCCCAAGGGCTGTGAGCTTAATTGCTCTGAGCCTGGGCCTCCTCCCTGCCTCCCTCAGGGCCCTCCTGGGAGGATGAAGGAGATTAAAGCATTTGAAAGTGCTTAGGAAAGGGTTTCATACTGGGGAAACCTAAAGATCAATCCTGGAAAATGCACTGTGGGGGTGGGGAGTGACAGGTCCTCTGAGATGAGTCCTCCCTGCCATGTGGCCCCATTCCGCAGATGGGGAAGCCGAGGGCCAAGACGGGTGTCCAGATTCCAAGCCCTTCTAGCCCCTGAAAGGTGGCTTTCACTTTTCACTTTTTAAGCCGGGGCTCCAGTCTGAGAGCTGGTGGGTTCATGGAACAAATGCTTGGGTGGGGGTAGGGGTCCACCTCTGCCGGGTGCCCAGCCCTCCTTCCTGCTGCTCCCACTCCCTACAAAGTCCTGCGTATACTGAGGGGGGCTATCACTCACACCTGGGGTGCCCTCCTCTCTTTCCTGTGAGTCCAAATCCTGCACCACCTTAGAAGCTGTTACAATGCCACCTCCTCCAGGAAGCCTGCCTTGATTCCATCAGCTTGAAGAAGTTTGTCTCTCCATTGAGGCGTATCATATTCTATCTCTTCTCTCCTTAATGTGTTAATTCATTTATTCGTTCATGTATTCTCTCAACATCCACTTGCTGACCCCCACTTATCCGCTTGCTGACGCCCGGAAAGGGACTGGGTCGGGTTCTAGGGACTCAGGGTGTCCTGGGTGAGGGCGCCCAGCAGCTCTACCTTATAGGACTGGTCCTCATGCCCTCCTCTCTCCAACTGTGAGAGTCCTGGGCCAGGGCCTGGCCAACTGGGGGTCACGCAGACTGGGTGAGACTCCCAGCACGACTGGCACTGGCCTCAAGCCCTTGGCCCATTGGGGGCGCTGAAGCAACAGGGCCTGTTGTGGATGTGTGGGTCCCGCACAGCACAGGTGTACCCCGTCACAGCGATGCACTGTGACTCTTCTGTCCCCTGTCCAGCAGGGTCCTCCCTGCGATCTGCTCAGTCCCCTCTGCCTGGCCGTGCGCCCTCCGCCCTGCCTGGCCACCCACGGCTGCCTCAGGATGAGTCAGCGGGTGACAAAAGCCACAGCCCTGTTGGTGGGATGAAGGTGGAGGTGGGGGCTGCCCCACCTCCTCAGACCCCCAGGGAAGCTTAGGTGCTGGCACTGAAGGCTGAACCCGTGGTGGAAAGAAAACCCCACCATGTGTCACTGGGAAGTTACATAAAAATTCCATTTCTAATGACCGAAGACAGGAAAGCTATAAGCCAGCATCTCTATTCCTGGCTCGGTGGGAGAGCTGCTTTGGAAACTCCGCGGCTGCCATCCCTGTGAGGTTTCCATGAGAGGGCCAGCTTCCGGGGGCATACCATCAACAGCTCCCATATTCACCTTAGCCCCCCTGTGGGGTCCGCAGAGGGGGACCTGGGCGTGTCACGCTGTCGGGTGCCACCACCTGGGACCCTCCCCCACTGGTGACATTTGGGGGAAGCCCCTCCAGCAGAGGTAGGAGCTGGGGCTGAAAGAGTGAGCATCCCTCATCCTGCCCCCCGGGCCCAGCCCTGGTTCTGGGGTCTGCGGCCGTGGGGCTGCGCCCTGGGACTGGCTTAGAGCAGCTGGGCTCTTCACAGGTGCCGGACGCTGGCTTTTCACCATGTTATCTCATAGTCCCCAACAGCCTGATGAGGCAGATATCAAACTCCCATCTGGTAAAGTAGGACACTGAGGCTCAGGGAGGTGAAGTGACTTGCCCAAGGTCACACAGCCACTCAGTGTCTCAGACAGGAAGCAAGCCCAGCCTCGAAACTCACTCTCCCTCCTGGCACTATAGGAGTTTCCAGAGCCTCCGGAGCCCCCGACCCTCGCTCCTCAGAAAACACATTTACCACAGACAGATTCGATTTATTGACCCGGGTTCTATTTCTTTGAAAACTGGTAAACTACAATGGTAGCTGGTGGCCAATGATAAATCTCAAATAACAGGGGGAACATTCTGGATGAGGAGGACCCCCCAAGCTGACCGCCTCTAGAATCACAAGTCAAGCACGCATCTCTGCATCCACTCCTCGGGTCAGCCGGGGACTGCCGTTCCCAGATTTGAGGATTATTTTTAAACACCGAATTTGGCGAGGCCTGAGTGGAGAGGATGGAGGGCATGTGAAGAGAAACAGAGCCGGCGAAGATGAATTAAACCCCACTGGCAACAACAGCAGACCTGTTCTCCATCAGCCAGGCTAGGCAGGGCTTGGGAGGGAGGGAGGGGAGGCGGGCCCTTGGTGTGGGGCCGGGGGCACTGCCACGGACCCTCCAGGACCCCCCACGCCTGGCGGCCCCTGGCTCAATAACTGGAGGTTCCTCATCCTCTCTCGGCTTACCCTAGACCCCTGCTTAGCCCACCATGACCTTCCCTGGGCGCGGCCAAGAGCATCCCCTCTTGCCTGGACCAGGTCAAGGGCCGGGTGGCCTGGAGGGTGGGCCTTGGGTTTGGGCCACACTGCCTGGCTCCACCTTTTGTAGCCACACCCTGTGTGACCTGGGACAAGTGTCCTCAGTCTCCTCGGCCCTAAAAGAGGGATGAAAATAGTATCTAATTCACAGAGTCCTTGTGATGATTGAATGAAGTGATGCATCAAAGTGCTTGGAATGGGGCTGGTGCTCAAAATATCCGTGGGGAGTGCCGCTTGCCGCTAGATACCTCTGCCCCAGCCTCGCCCACCAATCCAGGTCCTACTGACTTCCTGAAATGCCCATCTGACCACCCACCCACCCACCTCCTTAGGGGTCTTGGCAGCTCCAGGTTCAAGTCCATGCTCACTCCCCAGGCCCCAGGTGGTCTGGCTTGCTGCCTTTTCTGTCTCTCTCTACTCCTCAAGGTTCAGCCCTCCAGGATGTGCCTCTCCTCTGGGCCTTTGCACATGCTGTCCCCACACTGGGGACACCCTTCCCCTGTCCTGCAGGCGGGCAGCCTGGACCCAGCTTTTGAGGTTCAGCTGCGGTGCCCATCTCTCAGCAAAGCTTTTCTCCCTCTGATTCTCTCACTCCCCCGGGTGGGATCCCGAGGCTGGCATGGGCGGGAGCACACTGCCTGATTAGTTTGTGTCCCAGCTTGAGAGCAAATGGGTTAGAGAAAACGGGTGGCGGGCGGGGGCATTGAGAACCCAGACCCCTGCCGTAGGGGCCTGACCTCTTTAGACCCGGCCACCTGAGCCCCGCACGTCCCAGCAGCAAGAACAAAGAAGGGCACGTGACTAGTTACACACCTGTCACCCAGACACATCCCACCTTGCCCCACCCCTGCAGAGTTGCAGCTCTGCAGTCAGCCCCGTGGCGGGCGGGCTGAGGATGGGTCCCGACCCAGCCTCCTGGGCATTGGGTGCTGGTGGTAGAGCACAGGAGTCGGGCCCTTTGCTCGGGCTGGCCCTTCCCCGGGCATCTCTTCCTCCAACTCAGATGTCCAGATCAGACCTACCACGAGGTCCGGCTCAAATGCCACCCGGTCCATGAAGCTGCCTCGGCTACTTGTCCTCCCCACCCTCAACGTCCAGGGAGTGGGTCCTCTTCTGCACGCCCATCGGTGAATACCTAACAGGCCTCTGCAGGGGGCCAAACCCAGCGCTGGGTGGTGGTCGGATTCAGCCACAAACGAGATGGACCAGGTCTGGTCGCCATGGGACGACGGCCTGGGGGCCACAGTCAGGAAGCCACTGATTCCATGATGAATTAGTAATTAAACAAGGATAGAGCCCTTTGGGGCCTCACAAACAGTCCTGTGGGCAGAGCAGGTACCCAATAGACGGGTATCGGAAATAACCCTGGAGACAGCCACTGGGCGCCCACCCTGGGCCGGGAGGCCTGCTATGATGCGCTCACTTACTTCTTCACACCCTTAGGCTGTACCACTGCCCTCCCCGGGGTGTGGATGGAGGGACGGGCGGGGTAGAGCCAGGCTGCCAAGCCCGCACTTTGCTCCTGTGCCCTGTCTCCGTGGGCAGATGGGCGTGTTCACTCACCAGGCAGCACACGCCTGCACACATATGTCTGCAACAACACGCGCGTGCACACGTAGGCACGACCCCCTGCTGCCCACACATACATGTGACGGGCACACACGTTATCCGCGGCGGCCTTATCCTCCCGCAAGTCCCCAAGTTTCCAGGGCCTTTCTTTGGCGACGCAGACCTATTCCTGAGTTTGTGAACTTTTATTTTTAGGACAACACGCACTTGGAGGTTATGAAATCTCAGTCTGAAACGTGAATTCCAGGAATAGACGCCCACGTGAAGCAAAGATCAAAGTGTGTCCTCCTGACCCCTGGGGCCTGCGGCGGGGGTGGCGGGCGGGTGGGGAAGCAGGAAACAAGACGGAACTGGGCCAGACTGCGGCAGGTGTGCCCGCAGCCGGGCTCTGGGCTGCATGGCCAGCAGGCAAGGCCACCGTGAGGCGCACCCCAGCTGCAGCCCAGCCTGTGTCGGTCAGCCCCTTTCCCTTCCCACACCTTCTCAACCTCACGCCGGCCCTGAGGTCCACGCTGCTCCCATCTCGGTGGCCTGCACCCCACCCCATGAATCAATCAAGCACATGGGGCCCCCCTACACTTCTGTCCCCGAAACCTACCCTCACCTCGGAGCCAGAGAGCTGCCTTTCAAAATGCAAATCCCATTGCATCACTCCTTGATTAAAACCCTCCGAGGGCCTCCTAAAGCACCGGGTGGGGGGATGGGCAGGGGGAAGGCCAGACTCCTGCCAGGGTCCTGGCACCTCCCCGGCCAGGGAGGCCCACCCTCCAGCCACACTGGCCATCCTGCAGCCCCTTCACCATGCCCCACACCCCACCCTGTGGCTTCCCTTCAGCCGGTAGATTCAGGTGAATCCCCCAGTGCCTGTGTCCTCCAAGAGGTGTCCCCTGACCCCAACACGAGGTCGGGGACCCTGCCGTGCGTGCTCACGGCCCGTCCACCTCTCCTTCACACACAGAGAGTGGTTTATAGTCGCATGCTTGCACAGTGGCTCTCTCTGAGCTGCGTCTGTCCGCTCCCCTAGACTGTAAGCTGGACACGGGCTGTGACCCAGGACCCGCGGCATAATTTGCAGGGCCCGGTGCAAAATGAACAATGCGGAGAACCATTTTTTTTTTTTTTTTTTTAAATTTTTTATTTTTTTGGTACACGGGCCTCTCACTGTTGTGGCCTCTCCCGTTGCGGAGCCCAGGCTCTGGACGCGCAGGCTCAGCGGCCATGGCTCACGGTCCCAGCCGCTCCGCGGCATGTGGGATCCTCCCAGACCGGGGCACGAACCCGCGTCCCCTGCATTGGCAGGTGGACTCTCAACCACTGCGCCACCAGGGAAGCCCCAGAGAACCATTTTTGTTCAAAAATCAATAAGCATTTCTAGACAGCGACGGCGGGGCATTAAACCAAGCGCGGGCCCTTCTGAGCGTGACTCACACGCCGCGAAGCTGGCCTGGCTGACTCGCTTTTGGATTCTTACAATGCAGCATGGGCCCTGGCACAGAGTAGGCACTTTATAAACACTTGTTGGCTTGGCTGAGTGAGTGCAGGCTTTACCATCTCCATTTTTCAGATAAAAAAATGGCAGCTCAGAGAGCCTAAGTGATTGGCTTAGAACTGGAGGCTGGCAGGGCTGGGACTTGAACTCAGGTCTGTCTGACTCCAAGCAGGGGCTCAAAGTGGGTGCTGGGGTAATGGCACAGGTTCTGGAGTCGGTCTTCCCCGGCCTGGAATCTGAGCCCCGCTACTAAGTAGCTGAGTACTCTAGGCAAGTTATTTCACCGGCCTCAGCTTACTCGTCTGTAAAACGGGAACCCTGACCCCCACCCCTTGCTGGGGTCCTAAAGAAAGGTGAAAAGGTCCAGGAGGGCTAGCGGGGCACCCGGCACATCGAGCAAGTGCTCCGTAAATGGCTTTCATCTGGTGTTGCCCACTGTTGTTTCCAAAGCCGGTGGTTTAGGTCCCTGGGAAGTTGCTGTGCAGAGGAAAGCGCGTTTGAACTCTTCCTTTCATGCCGGGCTTATGCCGTTGGTTAGCACTGACTTCCTTCTGCCCCGCCTGCTTGTTAATTGCTTCCCTGCAGGGCACAAGGCCTTCTGCGTCTCTATCACCCACAGAGGATGCTTTTCACACAGTAGGTGCTGCTGTTCAAAGAGTGGGAACTGTGTCAACACTCATTGGCCTGGATGCGGGGTCCACTTTATTGCAAAGAGCAAACATTCTGATGGGAACAGCAGAGATGCAGGCAGAGGCCCGAGTGCAACTCGCACTGAAACGGGGTGTCAACTTTCACTGCCAACACCAGGAGGGACCTTGGGCGTCAGCCTGTGGTGGATGCCACTCCTCTAAGCCAAGAAACCCCAACTCCGGAGTCCAGGGGAGCCCGGGTGGGACAGCCCAGGGTCCTGGATCTACATCCCTTGACCCCCCACCCAATGTTCCCCGCTCCATGGGGTCACTGTAGGGTCAACTCAGGAGGGGAGAGGGGAGCTCTGCAAAGTGCGGTATGGGGTGTCAGCGTGCGTGTGACCACAGGACAGCGTGCAGGTCACCATCAGCTTGGAAACCACTCCTGCCCCCCAAGTCCCTCCTTCAAGAGGACATGCTAGTTGATTCCCAAAAGGGCTCTCCTTCCTCAGCGACATCTCCACCCCAACCTCTGCCAACTGGACTCTGGGTTCAAGTTCCAAACCCGGCTTGTTTCCATCATCCCTTCTTGGGAATCTCACCGGGTCCTCCGTGCATGTTCCTTTCCTGAATGTTTGAGGTGGTCACTGCTGCTCTCCCATTTCACAGGTGAGGAGACCGAGGCCCAGGGAGGGGAGAGATCTGCCCGAGGGCACGCAGCTAAGAGAGGCTGGGCTGGAAACTCCAGTCCTGCTGAAGGCCCAGACGCCCTGCTCCCTGCTCAGAGCCACACCAGATCACCAGACGCATGGCTCCCCCAGTTAAGGGGAGGGCTTAGCTGAGAGCTCGTGAGGCCCTCTGCCTCTATGTGTTCTCCCGAATTATTTGGCTACACCATGGAGATAAAACAACCCCTGGAAATCCCAGCAGCATTTTTTTCCCACTGGAGAAGCATGAAAATATCACATGAAGAATGGATCACTTAAAGTGTCAGGGCAGGAAGAGGAAAGACAGGCCCACAGACTGTCAGAGGGCAGCCCTGGATTTCTCTCCCCACTCTGGGGGCCTCTATTCCAGCCTCCGTCCGTGGGAGGGGGCTCTGGCCCCAGGAACCTTCCCTCACTGGGGAGAACAGAAACCGAAGGCCAGCCTCAGTTTCCCATCTGTAAGTGGGGATAACACGCCCCCCTTGAAGGCGTGTTGGGAGGGGCCGTGGAGGTGATGGAGGCATTCATTCATTCATTCCCTGCCGAGTGTGATGTTGGGCCGCCCTGAGCTAAGGACTGCAGACACGGTAGTGGGCTAAACAGACCCCTCCTGCCCCTGTGGAGCCAACCACACTTGGCGACTCTGGGCACCTGAGCACAGAAGTGGGCCCTGACCTGGTCTGGGTCGGGGGTGTCCCCAGGGAACACGAGATCTGACAGGTCAGATCTCAGGCAGGCTCAGCTGGACCAGGCGAGGCGGGCCTGGGGAGGGAGCGCGCCAGCAGTGAGGCCAGCAGGTGCAAAGGCCAAGGGGTGGGGCCGAGCTCAGGGAGGGCAAGTGAACGAGGTGTGGCCGGCAGGCAGTGGGCACTCCTGGCACGGAGTGGGTGCTGATGGGTCTCTTTGGCGCCCACCCCCACCGGTCACGAGGGCCACCAGAAACTGGCGGCTTGGCCCTCTCAGGTGAGGAAGGGGCGGGGAGCAGAGCCGAGGACAAGTAAAGCCCTTTGAGCACATACTGTGCACCGGGACAGCTGTGCAGTCTCACGCCCGAACCTGCCGGGTGAGGGGAGGAGGGACGTGCTGGCCCAATGCTCACACAGGGGCCAGCCATGACCCTCAGGGCATCCCCGGGCTCTGCCCACCCTGTCCTCTGCCTGGCCACGCCGGGCCAGCCGGCTGGGTGTGCGCAAAGGAAGAGACCTTCGGGACAGCTGGGTGCAAAGGGGAGGTGGGAAAGGGCACCAGGTCACCAGGGCAGGGCCCCAAGGGCAGCTGACTTTGGGAAAGAGCTTGAAGGGAGAATGGAGTGCGGGTGAGGGAGGAGGCTGGAGGTGGTCCAGGTCGGACCCTCCCGCCTCCCCCGCACTCCCTGTTTTCCCTCCCATCCCAGCTTCCTCGCTGGTCCACAAAGCACGGAGCTTGTCGGAGCCGTTGCCCCTCTATTCACACACCCTGTGTGCTAAGCTCCTGATACAAAGACACTAAGGCACAGAGATGGTCGGCAACTTGCCCGAGATCACACAGCCTGCAGGCAGAGGAGCCGGAACTTGAGCAGGTGGTCCGGGGCCAGCATCTGCGCTCCTTACACAGGGCTCCCAGCCTCTGTGCCCAGAGCCTGCTCTTCCAACACCTGTCCGTCACAGCCTCCCCCGGGGCCCCTCGCATCCTTCTGGGACTGAGGGTCACTCTTTGGCCCTGCCTGGCTCCTTCCCCAGGCTGTGCGCTCGTCCAGGGCAGGGACCCGGGCTCGCAGCTGGGCTCAGTGAGGGTGAGCCCCTCACCCTTCTTGCTCCCGAAGGAAGTCGTGCCTCTGCGCGCCGTGGATCTGGGAACACCCTGATCTGCCCAGCTCCGGATGGCAGAGACCAGAAACCCTGTCCCTCACAGCCGCTGGCCTTCCACTCCCCACCACGATCAACCCCACACCCCAATAAAATGAGAGTGACTCGGTAGGGCCTTGTATAGGCAAACGAGCATGGCTGCCAGCCTGTGTGGACAGGAACTCGGCTGGTTCTTCTGGGGCCACGAGGAGGCTAGCAGCTGGAGAGAGCCTCAGGCCTACGCCCCCGATGGGGACCCAGCTCAGGTCTGGGGCCTGGGGCCGCCACCTGGGGACTGTCCCAGGGGGCCAGGCTCAGGTCCCCCGGCCTTGGTGTCTTCACAGCGCCTCACCAAGAGTCCCATTTTACAGGTGAGCAAACAGGCTGTTCTCTGGGAGGTCTCACAGCTCGGAAGCGGCTGAGCTGGGGTTGCAGGGGCGCATCTGGGCTAACAGTTCACAGGATGAGAGACCATGCGTATGCATTCCCCCCGAGGCCCTCAAGGTCCTTGGTCAGATGCGGGTCAGTGATGCCACTGCTGGAGGCCGTCCTCCATCCCGGGCACTGCCCAGGTGAGGTGCGTTCGTGAGTGCATTCAGCCCCCTGCCCTCTGAGGGAGGAAACCGAGGCACACGGAGCCCATGGAGAGGGTGTTGTCCACCTGACTCCAAAGCTGGGCTGCCTTCCTGGCTGCCCCCTCCCACGCACCCCCAGCCCATCTCCAGCCAGCAGCAGAAGACCTGTCCACCAGGGAGGGCTGTCCACTCCAGCTGCTGTTGGAAACACATCTGGACACAGTCAAAGGGCCCTAGGTCTCTACAGCCAGGTCTCCCCTCCCCCAGGCACTGCCCCTCCCACCACCGTCTCCATACTCAGGGCCCCCTGTGCCCCCGTAGCTGGCATTTCTGTCGTGGCCAGTGCCACGGTGGCATTTAAAGCCAGGCCACAAAGGAGGCTGGCTCCTTCTCCCTCCCTCCCATTGCTGGATCCTGCCTTGGGCCAGACATAAACCTCTTTTCTCGTCCCCTGAAGTCACAGGTGCTCTGCTTACGGCAGACAGAGTGCCAGGCACAGACAGGCCTGGGTGCCCCTTATCTAGTCACCATCCAGGTGGACAGTGGCAGCCCAGGGTGACTGGGGCTGTGATGGGGAAACCAGGGCGCCACGAGAGCCCAGGAGAAGTGCCCGACCCAGCCTGGCGGGATGGGGGGATGGGGATTTATTTAATCCTCACGCGATTAGGAGGTGCTGTGATTACCCTCAATTTACAGATGAGGAAACTGAGGCACGGAGAGTTTAAGTAACTTGCCCTGGGTCACCCAGCTAGCTGTGGTAAAGCTGGGATTCAACTCACCAGAGGGTCTGGCAGTAACTCCTGATGGACCGGTAAGTGTGGGAGGGCATTCCTGGCAGAGAGACTAAGACACACGCGGCAAAGTGAGGTTCATTCAGTGCAATAAATATGGGACCGGTTTGGGGGCAGTGCTCACCCAGGTAACGGGGCTTCCCGTCCTGCCTGTGGTCTGAGGTTCGGCACAGCAGCAGAGAACAAGAAGGAAGGGCTCTGACCTTGGGGTCCGAACGCTTGGGCGCTGCCACTTCTCAGCTGTGTGACCCTGGCCAAGTGCCTTCACCTCTCTGAGCTGGGCTGCCGCAGCCAGATCCTGGGCCCCTACGTCATATGAAAGCGCAGCTGTATCATTGCCTTTCCTCCTGGTGATGACCCCATGCAGTAGGAATTCCTTTATTCCTCTTTAATAGAGCCTGTGATCACAGCACAGACCAGCCTGCCTGGCGGGCTGGTGGGGGGCGGGGGAAGGGGGGACGGGGCCGGGCTGGAGAGAGCACGACCCCACAGCAAGCTCGCGGAGGCTGATTTCACGGCATCCTCTTGCACACGGTGGGTCCTCAGTGACTGTGGGATGAGTGGCACTAACACCCCTCCTGGGCTCAGCAAAGGCCCTGCTGACCCCTGCGGGCACGAGGTACGAGAACGTTCTCGGAGGCCGTTTTTGAGAGGAAAACCCTGGAGACGGCCCAGCTGGATAGGCGGGAGAACGCATCGCAGGATGTCCAAACACTGAATGCTCTACAGCCGCCAAACTGAAACGTAGCCACACCAAACGTCACAGGGCATTTTAGCAACCAGGGCTCAGGGAGAAACCTCGGTCCCCGGATCAAATTCTGCATGATCCACTTTAGGAAGCTAAAAAGAGCTTAAAAATGTAGAGTGCATGTAGCCGTGATAAGGGCACAGAGAGGAGTGGGGGTAACGGTGGTGGCCCCAAGGGGACGGGGGGGTGGGTGTTCCAGCTGTTAACGCTGGCTGGTAGGTTCAAGGATGTTTATCCCTGTGCTGGGGTCTTCTGATTCCAGCAAGGATTTATCTCCAAGTGGACTCCCCGTCTCCTTCCGGGGAGCCCCAGACACTCTGCCCCGTCAAGTACTTCCTGGTCATAAGCGCTCGATGACTCGGTTTCCTCGCCTATAAATTGGGGACGCTGGCCCTGAAAGGTCCTCCTATGCTTGGCAGCGCGCCCCAACCAGGTGGGCCCCTGTGAGGTAACCCAGGCATGGAATCCCACCGCCACCTCACCGCTGCCCGGGCAGGTCACCTGGCCTCGGGGAGGCTCAGCTTCTCCTCTGTAAGTGGGTGTCCTGCCCCTTCCCACCCCTCCCAGGTCACGGGGAAGATGAGAGATGAAGAGGGTGCCGTGTGGGAGGTACCCTCGATCATTCACAAAGTGACATTAGATGATTCGGGGGTGGCAGCCCGGGTCTCTGCCTGAGCCAGGGGATGAAACCAAACAGACGTTGGTAACTGAATGCACCGCAAACTGCAGATGCCAGGGGTGGGGGAGGCAGCAGAGCCCCTGGTAGGGGCCAAGCGCTCTCAGCTGTGCCCCTGACACCCTGCCTTCCCGCCATCATGCTCCCCCAACCCAAGGAAGGCAACACACTCTGACTTGCTAAAGAGTCGTCGCTGTCACCGACGGCAGAGCCCGGTGTGGACCCCAGATGTGGAACCGACCAGGCCAGGTAACCGAGCTGGGCCTGGTGTGCCCTGGCACGTGGTTCACCCGGGGTGAGGTGCCTGGGTCAAGGGTGTAGCATGTGCTGGGGAAGAAGAGTGTATCAGCTCAGGCCCTCGGAGAAGCGAGGGACCTCTCAGAGCCTTGGCTTTCTCTTCCGTCTAAGGAGGACGGAAACGGTTGTGAGGGACCCTGGACGTGGCTGGACCGGGGCTGCCTGGAGTGTGGCCCCGCGCTCCGCTTGGGAGATGATTAGCAGCGCGGGACCTGGGGCCCCCCGGGACCCGTCGGATTAGAACAAGGGTGGATGAGGCAAGGAATCCGCGTTTTACCAGCTTTCCGGGGGATTCTGACGCACACTCACGTACGAGAACCACTGGGCTAGGTCGGAGGCGGGGACATTTACCTGTGAAGGGCCACACACTAGATATCACGGGCTTCGTGGGGCAGGAGGGCTCATCACAGTGACTCAGCTCTGCCGTTACAGCAAGAAAGCAGCCCTAGACAATACAGGCTGCACGGCAGCGGCTGTGTGCTAATAAAACTTTACTAACAGAGCTGGGCAGCCCCGTTTTCTAACCCCCGTGCCTTGGTACCCAAAGTACAGTCCGCAGCCCATCGCGGCAGCATCTCCAGGGAGCTGGCAGGGCCTCCACCTGCTGCATCCCAGGCTGTGTGCTAACCTGTCCACACTCAGTTCTGCAGGCAGCTACGGGCCCTGCGGGTTCCTTCTGGGTCTAAGGGGGGCCGGGCGGCGGGGGAGCTGGGAGAGGGGCTGCCTAGCCAGTCTAACAAACCATGGCACCAACGCGGCTAATTGGAAGCAGCTGCTGCTGCAACCAGAGACTTAGCCGTGATTAAGCGAAGTTGCCTTTAGGCCAATCAACTTCAGAATTATGCAAATAGGGCCGCAGCAGAGACCGCAGGGATGGTGCCGAGCAGGCTCCCCGACCCAGCCTGGCACTCTCAACCCCCCACGGCCGGCCTGGAGGGCCCACGGCCACGTTCCCATGGACCAGCTCCACTTCTGGGGATTAACAAGCCTCCCACCCACACTCTCTGTAAACTGGCACCAGAGCTGCTAAGCCAAGAGGGAGGTGAACCAGCAGCCACCCGGAGACAGTGGATCCGCCCCCCAGCCCCCCCGTGTGAAAGCGGTGGCTCGCCAGGCCCGGGTCGCCAGCCTGGCTGGCGGCCACACTGGCCCTCAGTGAGCCAGGCAGGGGAGGCTGCACACCAAGAGGGCTCCCTGGCGGCAACGGCTGAACGTGGAGGAACACAGGACACTCCCAAAGGTGGCAGGAGGCGGCTCTCAGCCAGCCTCCCTGAGCGCTTGCAAACTCTGGCTCACCGCCACCAGCTCTCCCGGGCCCCAACCTGGACAGACAGTGGCCTCCTCCTGCCCATCTCCACTCCTGGGAGCCCCGGCACCCCAAACTGAACTCCTCAGCCATCCTAGCCCATTGGGCTTTGCTGCCTCCCTCTGCCGGCCCCTCCCTTAGCTGATGTCCCAGGACGCGTGAGTGGCCGCCACCGGAGTGGTGTGAGGGGCAGGGACCAGGAGAGAGAGACACGGAAGACCCCTCTCACGCACGCCCCTTCAGGGGCGCTCCCCGAGTCCTCATCCTGGTCTCGGAGGACGGCAGTGTCATATGTCCTAGGAGACAGGAGGGAAGCCCAGCTCTCAGGCCCGAGGTCAGCACGTCCAGGGGCTGTCAGGTGTCTGGTTAGAGGCTGGATTCTGGAATCAGACCAAACTGCTCTGAGCCATTTCACTGGCATTTTTCTCTTCCTGTCTGCTCACCCCTCTTCCCAGCCTGGGGGCACCTCCCCAGCAAAGCCAGTAGCAGCCAGCACTCCCTCTGCTTTTGCTCTCTCCTCCCCAAATTGGTGACCCATTCCAATTCTGAGTTTGCATCTGGAAACAAAAGAATTGCTAAGAAATGTGCCTTGGGGCATTCAGAGATGCCATAGCCCTCTGACCATCCCCCAGGTGGGCTCTGACACCTAAGACACTTAAGAAGGAGCAGGGAGCTAGGGGCTGAACACAGGCCCCTGGTGGAGGGAAGTCCCCACCCTCAGGCTGACAGCGCCCCTCCCAGCAGGGGTGGTCCCTGCTACTGGGGCAGAGGCTGGTGCCAGGATAAGCCTTTATCACATGGGTCCTACAGGGGCCAAACGTAACTCCCGGGCCCATCATAGCAGGCTTCCTCCCTTTCAAAACTGAACACTGCTTATCGTGCGGAGAAAATTGATAAATTTTATAGTGTAAGTTGACATCTAGGTAGACAGTATTATGGAGGTCTAATTCGTGTGCCGCTGTGGGGAATGCTGGCTCTAAAATTTCTGGGGAATGGAGAGGTAACATCAAAAAGCATTTACAGGAGAGCCCTGCCGACAGGAAACCAGATCAGAACTGGGGTGTGAGGGCGGGACGTCAAGGGGAGGTGGGTGCTAGGCCGGTGCCGGGCAGAGGGCGGCCAGAGAGAGGACAGAGAGTGCAGGCAGGCTTGCAGGAGGGGACACGGTTGCCCTGTGACCCTGGGCACGCCACTTAGCCTCTCTGGGCCTCTCCCCAGAAAGTAGGGTGCTAACCCCAGCCTCACGTGGGTAATGTGAGATTAAATGAGACAGTAGAAGTGAAACCTGGCCCCCCGAGCTGGGAGCTCAGTAGGTGGTCAGTAAACAGGGCTTCCATTCCCATCCTCTGACTGGCTGGGGGTTTGCTTAGAGCTGTCACATATGCTGTCACATCCGTTCTCTTAGGTGAGTTGCAAGCGATCCTGAGCAGTGGCCGGGGGAGGTTATTAGCCTCAGTTGAAATGCCGAGGCTCAGAGAGGCTGTCTTTTCTGAGGGTCACACAGCTCAGACAGAGTAGACCCGGGACTAGCACCTCGGGCCCTAGAATCTCAGCACAGGTTCCCTCCACTATGTCAAGCTGGCCTCGCCCAGCACAGTCTGCACATCCCCGGCATGGTTAAGGGTGGGCGCGAAGACATTTGGGGCTCGCAGGGCCCTCTGTGCTGTGGCATAACGCCCCCTTCTCAGCTGGGGGCGACTTGCCCTGGACTGGGCTCCAGGGTGCAGACACAGAACCCAAACGGGAGTTAAGCAGTGTCTAACAACTGGCCTTCCCCACAGTGGAAACGGGAGGGTGAGACCATTCTTGAGCACTTACTATGTGTTGTCCAGCCCCATGACAGGCATTTGACAAATATGGCCTCCTTTAATTTTCAAAAAAAGGGGGACGACCGCTCAGTTTGCAGATGAGACAACTAAGGCTCAGAGAGGTTGTGTCACCTGCCCAAGGTCACACAGCTGCTGAGCTACTGGGACTTGGGCCTGAGCTGGTCTGGTTTCTAAGTCAAGGTTCTTTCTGGTCCTTAGGCTCTTGGCCTTGAGTATCTGGGGAAGGAGGGAGCTGCCACACCCCCAAACTAAACCACTGGGAATTTCCCCCTCTCCCAATGCCTGGGGGAAAACAGAAGAGACCATTCTCTGGGGATGGGAATCTGCTGGTCTCATTTCCCACCAGCACTGGAGCCCTCCCCCTCCCCCTGCACTCAGGACTTCCCCAAAGGCCCAGCCCCTGGTTGAACTCCCTCTGGAACTCAATGCACCACAGCCCCCGGGGAGTCCGTTCCCTCTGGGGGACAATTCAGACTGGAAAGCGGAGAGGGGAGATCTGCACTGCTGCCCCCCTACCCTCCTCCCCTGTCCCCCTTGCTCAAGCCCCACACTGAACAAGCTTATTTGTTTATTTGTTTTGAACAAGCTTACTTTAAAACAATCAGCATTTGGCCCCAGTGGTGAAAGACCCCTTCAGGAGTTGTGTCGGCAGGAAAAGAAAGCATCCTTGGCGGGGGAGGCCCTGCTTCCTGGCTCTCAGACCTGGTTCCTGGCCCCAGGGATGGTGGGGGGCTACATCCAGGTCTTGGGGTCGCAGCTCTGGTTCCAATCCCACCTCCACCACTAACAAACTGGTGGCCATGAGCTGGTCGCTTCATTCAAAGCCTCTCTTCCTCCCTCCCTCTCTTCCATCCATCATTCAGGCAGGAAACCTACTAGGTGCCAGTCCCAGCTCTAGGCCCAGAGGATACAGGAGTGAACCAGACACACCCCGTCCTTGGCATGAGGACACCTCGGTCTGCCTTTTTGGTACGTCCATGTCTGAGGCCCCTGCAGACTGCTGGCTCCCCAAGGCTGCAGCTGGGGAGGACGTCCCTCCGAGACCCCTGGCTGCCCAGCCCAGCACTGGGCAGGGGGTAGGAGGGGGCCAGGGCAGTGGCGGAGCGGGCGGTGAGGGGGTGAAAGGCCCCGGCCCCGGCCTCGGACAGTCCACGAATAGACTCAGCTCATCGCTCTTCCCAACTGAGATAGAAAATAGCTTTCACACTATATTTTCTGATTTTTTTTTTCACTTCACTGCTTCTAAATTGATCCAGAACAGATTGTCCAATTGTTTAAATTTCAGGAGAAAAGTCTCCTAGTCTTTCCCTAGTCCTGCCCAGAATTCTGCCTGGCCCCAGCCCTCCCCCAGAGACCCCAGTCCTCAGCCAGACCCCAGCTGGATGTCCGGGGCTGACCTGGACTTGCCCACTGGCCTATGGACTTGTAGGTGATGGGCAGGGGCTCACCCGGGATAGGATGGTGCTCATGCCTGGACCCACTGGAAAGAAAGGCTTTGTTTTCCCAGGAAGGACCAAACTTGCCCGGCACTGTAAGGCATTGGAGCCACACGGGAGCCTGCTGGCCCAGGTGGAATGAGAGGCTGCCACCTGCCTCCTCTCCTATCGGGAAAGTACTCTGGGTGCCTGGATGAGCCACACAATATAAGCAACTGTGAAGTGCTGTCATTATTCCTATTGAGTACGGCAGTAGGGCAAACAGGTGTCATCTTGGGTTCCTACAGGATCGACTGGTTGGGACTGCCCTGGGGGGGCTGGGCCGAGGCACATCCTGGATCCATGCTGTGATGGATTGATTAGCAATGTCTGCCCTAGGCACAGCAGTGGCTGGTGGTGGTACACAAGCCATATGTCTGCCGTCCTGCATCTACAGAGTAAAGTCCAAACTCCTTAACTAGCCAGAGTCCTTGGAGATCAAGCCACAGCCGACTTCTACAGCCTCGCCTCCACAGCTTTCCACAAATACCACGGGACAGCCATGCTATCCAGAAGTTTCTCAAACCTCTTCCTCTGGGCTCCATATGCATTGTTCCCTCTACCTCAAGATCACCCCACCCCTTGCCTATCGGCCTGGTCGACTCATCCTCCATTTCCTTGGGTGCCACCTCCTCTGACAAGTCCTCCTTGATGTCTGGCCCCTTTCCCCCAGGGAGAGTCCCTGCCCTGTCCTCCTGTTCTCACCCACATCGGTGCGATCCCTTACGTGGGACTTGGACCCGGGCAGAAGAGCCTTCCTGCGGACTTGGAGCCCCACCAGGGCAAGCCCTGGGTGCAGTCTTTGGAGGGAATAATCACATGACACATACCCAGGCTAATGGCTTGCCCACTCCTGTCTGACAGCCAGCCCCTTTGGAGGAGGCCACAGGCGGCAGCAGAAACCAGACTCCAGATGTTAAGGACCCCACTGCCCTCAAGCTCCAGGCCCAGATGACGCTGCGGCAGCCTCAGTGCAGAGCCTCACTGGCTCCTGCCAGGCCCTGCCCATCCTTAGGGGCTCGCTACCCCATGTCTCTCTCCGCCAAAGAGAAGGAATTCAAATAACAGTGACAAATGAGTGGGAACGCGTGGAGGGCTCCCTCCTGGAGCGCTTTGCCTCCGTGACCCTCGCCTGGACGCGTTGCAGGAGGGCCTGCGGTGGACCCACGTTGCAGAGGAGGAAACTGAGGCAGAGAGGACGGAGGTGGCTGGGCAAGGCCACCCAGATGTGAGGGGTGGGCACGGGAGTGTGGTGACCCGTACCCCCACGCATGCGCCCCTCCTGACCACTGAGGGCACTCTGCCTTCCCCCCACCCCACGTGAGAAGATCCAAGTCCTGGCTTTGCTACCTAGCAGCTGTGTGCCCCTGGGGAAGCCATAGCCCTTCTCTGAGCCTTGGGTGGGACAGCAATCCGTCCTTGCTCAGGTATGTTCTGAGAATTAAACCAGGCAGTGTTTGTAAAGCACCCAGGAAAGGGCTCGGTGTAGACGGGAGGAACTCTCAGCGGCTCAGGGCTCTGGGGACCCTTGGGCGCAGCACCCCATCTCTGGGGCAGTTCCGCCCTCCGCCCTCACTCCTTCCCCGACTCCGTGCCTGGAGCCCCCTTGGGAAGGAATCCGATGGCCCACAGGCTGGTGGTGCACACTGCCTGCCCCATGCCCGTCCCCAGCTCCAGAACCTCCCTGCAACCTGCCGTCTACTGTGTGGAGCCCAAACACCTCCTCTGACTTCCCGTGCACCTTTACAAATCACAAACCACGCTCAGTGCGTGATCTTTGCACATCACCGTCCCCGCAAAGGAAGACAGCATTCTCCCGTATTATGGAGGAAGAAAGAGAGGTTCAGATAAGCACTGGAACTTCCCTGCCCTGAAGGGGAGGAGGTCACAGTCTGAATGCAGCTCCGTCCTGCACCAAAACCACACTGTCAGGGACACCAAGCAACCTGGGGCCCCAGACTCGGGTCACCATCCCTGGTCCCTGGAAGTGGGGGAAAAGCTCATGCAGAGAAGAGAGATCATATCTGGCTAAAAACTCACTCCATCTCATCGCTCATGGCCCTCAAAGAGAAGCCTCTGCCCCAGTCCTTGGGTGCCTTCCAGAGCTTCCCCGAACTTAGGCTTTTGAAGTTTCCTGACAGCCATCACTCACTCACTCACTGATTCATTTACTTACCCATCCATCCATCCATCCACCCATCCACCCATCCACCCATCCATCCATCGGTCCATCCCTTCATTCACAGACCTGTCCGAAGCACGCCTGAGGTAGAAGCTGGCTACAGAGCTAAACCAGGAACAAGGTGGTCTCTACTCTGAGGACAGAGAGAAACTCCACTGCTTCTGTGCCCACTGGGTGTTTCTGTTATTAAATGTGGCGATCATGCTAACAGTATTATTTACTGAGCACTTACTATGTGCCAGGCTCTACACCAAACATGTTCCTTGAATCAACTCTTAATCCCTGCAAGAACCCTGTGAGGTAAATGCTATCCCCATTTTTAGAGGAAGAACCTGAGGCTCAGAGAGGTCACATAACTTGCCTAAGGTCACACAGCTATTAGCGGTGGAAACTGGGATTCAAATTCTGACAGCCCCTTTCAGAACTCAGGGATAAGATAATAAATAATGGTTATCACTGTAATTGATCCAGGGGCCTGGAATGTCACAGTCCTTACCTTTAATCCTCAAAATCACCCTTGTAAGTTATTATTATTATTATCAGCTTTCTCAAGCGGATTTAAAAGATTAGGATACTGAGGCTCAGGGAGTGATATAAGCAGCCCAGCACTGGCCACAGGTAGGGAGTGGAGCTAGTGTGTGAAAACAGGCAGGTGAGATCCAGAGCTGGCTCCCTGGCTGCCCTGCTCTGTGGTTGCCATGGCACTGGCTAGGCACCAGCGCGGTCTAATGGTTCACTTGATTCATGTCCTCACTCAGTCAACAGGCAGACTTGGAATCCCCTGCTCTGGGGATTCCCAGGTGATCGGGTCGGGTTCCTGCCGGGCTGCTTCCCCGAAGGGCTGGGGCAATGCTGGCAGAGTAACAGTTAATAAAGTGACAATACAAAGAGCTGACCCGTCTTTGAATAGACACGATGCACTAACGAAGCTGCAAATTCATCCTACCCGGTTCGTGCAATAAGCCGTTTCCCAGATGAGGAAACTGAGGCTCACAGGTTATGTAACTCGACGAGGGTCACAGAGTTAGGAACAAGCAGAGGGGAGATTTGTCCAGGGTGGATCCGAGGCTGCTCTCCCGCGATCTGGGCCAGGAGCTTCCCTGCAGCTCTGCTTCTCGCCCTGACAATGGGCCTCAGCTCAGAGGCTCTGCTCATTCCCCAAAGGCCTCATGGTCCCGGGGATCAGATTTCGGGCAGTGACACCCAGGTGATGCCATATTCCCGATCTGCTCCCGGAAAAATCTAAACAGAGCCCTTCAGAAGCAAGCCCATGGGAGGGCGTGCTGTACTCCCTGTGAGCTGAAGGCTGGACTCCGCTGGCCAGGCCTCCGGGGCTCGGTGAGGATGCCAGGCTTCCCGCAAACGGGTAGAGAGAGGCTCCATCCCCCGATTTTCTGGATGCAGAGACCGAGCCCGGCAGCTCTGGTATGGACATTCTGGGACCCCTGTCCGGAAACCCAGCCTGGGCTGTAGCCGAGAAGGAGAAGCAGGGCTCAGGTGGAGGGAGAAAGTGGATCTTCCAGACTTTGGTATTAGTGTCTGTAATTCTTTGATCTAATTTTTAGAATTTCCCTTTAGCAGCTCACGATACTGATACTTGCTCTGCTGTCCCCATAGAGCCCATCTGACCCAGAGCCTTGGGCTTCAGAGCTCTGGCTGGGACCCCGGCCACCTGCTTCCCCTCTCTGGGCTGTGTTCTCCTTAGGGAAAGGGAGACTTGGAGGTTGGCCTTGGGGTTGCCTGAGGGTGCTGGAAGATAATGGACAAGAAAGGGCTTTGTAATAAGGGAAGCTGCAAACTTTAAAATCTGAAGATGCCCTTGGGAGGCCATGCCTGTCTGAGACCCACTGAAGACTTTCCTCAGCTGTTCCTCTGCCTGAATGCCCTCTGTCCGCTTCGCCTGGCATACTCCTATCTACCCTTCAAGACTCAAACCTAAAGTTACCTCCTCCAGGAAGCCCTCCCTGACCTGACCTCAGGCAGGGTGGGACCTTGCAGATGACTGTTTTTCTTCTGTTCTCCTGCCCCCAACAAATACACCACAAAACCCACCAGGGCAGGGTCCTGTTTTAATTGTCTCTTGTCCCCCGAGCCTGGCACTATGTCCGGCACAGGGTAGGTGCCCCGGAAATGTGGAATGAGCCAACGCTTAGATGCGTTTTCTGTTGGTCTATAAATCCAGCTGCACATGGACGATTCTCCCGACAAAGGCGAGGAGCTCAAAGTGAAAGCGAATCACCATCGGTTCGGTAACCTGCTCAGGGAGCCGTGGAGGAAATTATGGAAGGAATTGGCCTTTATTTTTCATTTGTGCCAATATCTAAGAAAGCGGCACTTTATTTTCAGCCCATCGTGTGCCGAGGAGCTTCAGATCTGGCACAGGAGACAAACTTTCCCAGCCCCATTTCCCAATGCAAATCTCGCAGCCTCAGCGAAGCGGACGTCTCCGCCCTCCGCCGGGCATTTCTCAGACGCTTGCCAGGAAGGAATAATCAGATTATGTAGCTGGGTTTTAAAAGATCACGGTTTGTCTCATTTTCCAGGGAAGTGTGAACCAAAAAAAAAAAAAAAAACAGGAAAAAAAATTTTTTCCCCTCCCAGGGTTCTGTTAAGAGATTCCAGAACTTAATGCAGTGTTAAATTGGTGTAATTCGGGAAACTCATGCATTATTTCTTAATTTCTTAAAGGCGAGTTTGCACACATCTGCTGGGGTAGGTGTGCATGCAGACAGATGGGCGGTGACGGGAGTGTGTGCCCCAGACAGGGGAGGAAGGGGACAGCCTGTCCAGAATACGCCGAAAGGGAACGCTCCATTCATGTCTGATGGCCAGAAATATGGGACAGGAGGCATTTGCATTTCATCTCTCGACTTCTGCTTTTCCGCTTGGATGGTCAAGGAGGGAGAGATTCCGAAGCCTCTTCCTGATGGGAGAGCCTTGGGGTTTTCAGGGCAAATTTCACCATCCAAGGAGTTGTTTACACCCCTCCCCCACCCTGGGCAGCAGCTTCAGAGGCTCTGGCTGACACCCACCGGGTCTGCCTCGTGTCATGAACATCCTTGGCCTTCGAGGATGCCCAGTTCACTGTGACCTTGAGCATATGCCACCAGCCCGCTCTGGGCCTCTGTGTCCCCAACCGTACATGGGTAAGCGGAGAAGCTTCTAGCTCCCTATCAGGCCCCGAAGCAGCAGCTCTTCGGGCTTCCCACCATCACGGCACAGCACAGCACACGGGCCTCGGAGATGCTGGGGTCCTCGACTCTATCTGCCCCTCCCCCCAGCTACAGGATGTGGAGGGTGGAGGCCCTCACACCGAAGATTCTGCCAGCCCCTTTCCCACCACCGCCTTCATGAAACCCACTGGACAGGCACCAAGTCTCTGCACTGCTGAATGGGAAAACCCAGGCTCAGAGGGCAAGGGCTTTGCTGGTGAGTGGTAACACCGGGATGCCCAGAGAAGGCCCTCCAGAAAATTCCCAACCCGCTCACAGCTAAGGGGGAAAAGGAAGGAGCAGCTTGTCACAAGTGGGCCAAGCTGGCGTGTGGAAGGGGGTACGCTAGCAGAGCCAGGGGCGCTGGGACGGCCACGGTCTCAGCTCAGAGAGTTATTTACTCACATAGTCAGTTGTCAAACAGATCCTGAGCCTTGGTCACGTCTAGGGGCAGGTTTGAGGGGTCTTGGGCTGCTCTTTACCTTTCTAGGGGGTCAACCATGGGGGTGGGTCAAGGAATGTGTGTGCTGGAGGAGGGAAGGCAGGGAAGGAAAAAAAGGGAGGGGGGAGAAGGGAGGAGGAGACAGGACCTCTTCCCTGCCAGTCCCTGTGCAGGGCGAGACTGACACCAACAGAGTGGGTGGCACCCGGCATTCCCAGGAGAGCGTGGCCCAGGGTGGGCAGGGCCCCTGGTCACCCTTCTCACTTTCACTGGCTCCAGACGTTCAGGACCCCACCTTACAGAAGACTGTTTAGGAAACAAGGCCCCACAGTTCTTAGGGCTTGACTACTGCTTCAGTAACTTCTAGAAAGAGTGGCTGGGCTGGGAAAAGCCACTCTCGGAGAGCCGGAGATGGGCTCTGAGTTCATTCTAAGATCAGTATGAATCTGTTGTATGACTCAGCTGGGTCAAAGCTCAAGCGAGAGGCTGAATTTATAGAGGTAGAGCATCCCCAAGAAGGGAGGTGATACCTTTCATCTGAGCCTAACACGGGCCACACTCTGGATCCGCCCAAAAGAGAAAAAAACAGAACAATGAGTAGGATGAGGGATTCAGCAGACCCTGGCCTGCAGCGGCTCACTGCACGGTGTCTGAAGAGCCGCCACGGTTGCCGTCAGGCACGGGCTGGGCTCCAGGTGGTGGAGTGCAGTGGTTAGCAGCGTGAGAGTAGCTGGGTCATTTTTAGCCTCTCTGAGCCTGTTTTCTCAGCGGTACAACAGGATCGATAACGGCCAGCTCACAGGGTTGGTGTGAGGACTAAATGGGATGATGGGGTTCAGTGCCTGCCCCGCACGGCGCCTGGCACGTAGTAGGGCCTTTGTGGTCGAGCGCAAGCCTATCGCTGTGCAGGCGGTGAAGTCGTTTATCACAGACTCGGACAGTTAAAGCAGCCTGATCTGATGTCCACTCGCTACTTTCCCCTCCTAGCAGCCAAGGGCCTGGCGGGGAGGCAGTCCTCTCCCACCATGTGGCCGGAAGTGGGGAGCATCTGGCAAGGGCTGGGCCGATTGCCCCAGAGAACTGGAAACCAGACTCTTCTTCTCCTTCTCGCAAACCTCCCTCTTTCCACCCCAATCACAGGCTCCACCCACGGGCCATGGACGTGTCCAAGTGCTGAACTTGACCATCCGCCCCTCCTCCCTGCCCCACCCCCACTATCTAACCCACACCCAGGCTGGGTGGTGGTGGTGCCCAGATCTCCTGCCTTAGCCCTGCTCCAGCTGCACCACCTTCCCCAGCTCACTCCGGCTGCAGCCCCTCCCTGCCCCACCACGCCCCCCTCCAAGTCCCGCCCACCGGTCCACAAGATGCCTCCCTCCCTGCGCCCTGTGTGCCCCCATCTTTGCCCGTGGAGGGTCTCTGCCCGGAACACTGCTGCTCCTCTCTTCTTCTGGCTGCTTCAGGCCTGCCTTCCGGACCAGGCTCCCCCAGCCCCGAACCCACCTCAGGCTCTCTGGGAAGACGCTCCCCACCTGCACCCCTGCCACTCAGCTTCCCCCAGGCAGGGCTCCAGCCCCACTGGCTTGTCGGGGGCTGTTTCCTTAAAAGCTGCCAAGAGCAGAGCTGATGCCCTTCAGCAGCAGGCATGGGGGCTCGCTGAGTTGGCTGAAGAAGGGGAGTGAGTGAAAGAATGAATAAATGGAGGGATGGATGGATGACTGGGACCGAGGGAGTGGCTCTCTTCCGGTCTCCTGATCTCCCGATCTCCCTCGGGACAGGCCTCACTCCCTTTCTCTTTCACTCACAAAGGTCTAAGCAGCACTCGCCCTGCCCCCACCCATCCTGTCCAATCCAGCTGCCCCGATAAGTTCCAGGCCGGTGGCCTGGGAGAGCGGGGGTGGGGCGCGCGCGCGCGCGCGCACACACACACACACACACACACACACACACACACACACACACTCCACATGGCTCCAAGCCAATCTGCTCCCCCAGCTTCCCCATCATACCTCCCAGATGCCTGAGACAGAGTCAAGAATTCAGTGTGATTGGTGACAGTAAAGAAACAGGCAGAAACCCCTCCCTGGGGCTTCCAGCTGGAGCCGTGAGGCGCTGGGGCTGCCTAGCTGCAGCGAACTTTCTGGCCACCTCTTGCTTCTGCTCCACATTCAACCCCCAGCCAGGACAGGCACAGCCAACAGCCTCTCTGGGGAGATGGATTCGCGCAGGGAGGTGTCCCACCCTGAGCAGTCACAGGTCTAGGGGATGGTGGGGGACTGACCCCCAATCCCGGGCGACCCTGACCAGCATGGGTATTGTCCTGGCTGACACCAAGGACCAAGGCTGGGCTGCCTGTTTCCCCACCACCTTCAGACCACCTGACAGGTGAGGGAACAGGGGGTGACGGAGGAGCTCCCCTAAGCCTGGTCTGAACGCAACTTGCTGGCGCAACAGTATTTCAATCGCAGCCTGGAGTGAAATTCACAGGACGACCGTGACTAAAGACACCCTGGGGTCCAGGCCCTCATTCCACAGACTTGGACACAGGCCCAGAGAAGGACAGGCATCTGCCTAGGGTCACACCGTCAGAACTCACAGAGCTTTCTCGGTGTGACCTCGCAGCAACCTTCAGAGGTGGGAATGGCGCCCATGCTACTTTACAGATGGGGAAACAGAGGCTCAGAGGGGTCAAGCGCCTTGCTCAAGGTCACACAGCTGGGGGAGAGAGGGCTGGAGGCCGCGGGCTGTGATTCCTGGTGCAAGGCACTTTCTGCTCTTCCCATCCCGGCCTGGGCTCCCTGGGCTCCCTTGGGCGGGAGGAGCCGTCACTAAGCCAAGGGATCAGAGAGGCCGAGAGAGGCAGGGTAGACACAAGAGGCCCACAGCCACACTCCCACGGCAGATTATATAACTCCCCTTCCCAGCCCCACCGCCCCAGGGGTGCCACCCCGGCAACTGCACAGGGCACCAGACCCAGAC
Organism: Phocoena phocoena; assembly: GCF_963924675.1. Classification (NCBI taxonomy): domain Eukaryota; kingdom Metazoa; phylum Chordata; class Mammalia; order Artiodactyla; family Phocoenidae; genus Phocoena; species Phocoena phocoena. Next base: position 5,080,834 of record NC_089229.1, on the reverse strand, counting down.
GGACGGCCCTGACCCACCAGCCGGCATCAGTTCTCTCTGAAGAGATGACAGTTGGAGGCGCCGGGACGCGCTGGCTTTTTTTTCCTCCTTTCTGGTTTCCTCTGGCTGAGTAACAAATACTAATACTAACAATGATAATAATAATTAGAATAAATATAACCTGAAGACGCTTGGGGTCTCGTTGCCATGGCAACCGCTGGAGCTAAGGCACTTCGGAGGCCGCCGCCGGGCCACCCGGCCCCAGGCGCGGGATCAATATTGATTCGGCCCCGGGAGGCGGCGGCGGCTCCCCTGGGGCCCCGCGGCGGGTGGGGAGCGAGGGGCAAGCACTTGGAGGGGTCTTCCTGGTAGCCCGCGCCGCCCAGCTGGGACCCCCGGAACCGGTCGGGTCCCCAGCGTGGCTCCGGAACCCTGCCCGGCGCGCGCGGGGCTCCCGGTTCGCTCAGCTCCAGGACTGGTCCTCGGACGCCGGTCCCCACCTCGGAGGCGGATGCCGGTCCCAGCTGCCGCGTCCCTGCACGGTGCGCCCTGGACTGGTCCTCGGACCCGGGCCCGGTCCTCTCCAAGGTCCAGAGACCCCGACCTTGGCGAGCCCTGGCGCGGACCGCAATGCCAGGGCACCGGCTGCCCGACAAGGCTCCTGCCCCCAGAGTCTTCCCCGGGCGTACCCCGTCCCTTTCCACAGCACCCCGGACCCCCGATGCACCGAACTCACCTCTCCCAGGGGGCCCACCCCTCCCCGCCCCGGGCGCCCGCACACCTTCTCGGAAGCCGGGGCGCCGAAGACCCGCCCCCCACCGGCCGGGACCCTCCTCCGCCAGGAGCTCCGCCCCGACCCCTTTCTCCCACCCCTGCGCCCGGACCCTGGCCCGGCGCTCCCCTCCCCCGCGCGGTCCCCGCCCGGCCCGCCCGGGGAGCCGCTCACCTTGTGCCCGCCGCCCGCTCGCTCCTTGCTCCGCCGCCGGGAGCCGGCGCCCGCGGGGCTGAGCCGCCTACCGGGGCGCGGGGCCGCTCACGCCCCCGCGGTGCCCCAGCCGCCGCCGCAACAGTTGTCCCAGCTCCGGGGGCTGCGGGGCCGCGGGGACTCGGGGCTCCGGGGCCGGCGCCGGGAGAGCGCCCGCTCTTAGGCGCGCGGGGCGCGGGCTCGGGCTGGCGCTCCGGCTCGCGGACCGGCCGCCGGCCGCATGCCCCGCCGGCCGCCCCGCCGGCCGCCCCGCCGCGCGCCCGCCGCTACTGGGCGGCCCGCGCCGCCCGCCAGCCCGCCGGCCCCGAGCCCCGCGCCGCGCCCGCCGCCGCCGCCGCCGCGCTCATGCTCGCCGGCCCCGCGCTCGCCGCCGCAGCCGCGGTGCCCACTTCACTCTTTGCCGCTCGCCGCTCGCCCTCTGCTGCCCCCTCTCCCGGCTCGCGGCGCCCGGCCGTCCTGCCCTCGCCGCCGCCGCGCCGCGCTCCCTCCCCAGCGCCCGCGGCGCCCTCCTCCCTCTCTGCCTCCCTCCCTCTCTCTTTCTCTTCTCTCCCTCTCCCTCTCTCTCTCGCCCTCCGCTTCTCATTTTTTTCTCTCGCAATCTCTTTCTCCCCTCTCGCGCGCTCTCTCCCCGTGTGTGTTGTCTTCGTTTTTTCCCTTTTGCAATCTCTTCCTTCCTTTTGTGTTCCACTCTCTTCTCACTTTCTTTCCTCCCCCCCTTTCCTTCCTTTCTACTTTTCCTTTCCTTTTCCCCTCTCCTCCCTCTTTTCCTCCTGTTCCTTCCCTTTCTGCTTTCTCTCCTCCTCCCGGCACCCCATCTCTGATTCTCTGTCTCCCCAGCCCCACCGCACGAGCTCACCTGCCTCCTCCCTGGCGGCTCCCCAGCCTTCGGCCAGGCCCGGCTGCTGGGAGGCGGGTTCCCCCAGCCCCTCCCTGCGGGAACACCAGACCCGCTCCAGCCAGGTGGCCGCTGTCCTGCCAGCCCCTCCTGCCGCCCCTCCCGCAGCCTGCCACTGGAGGGCCCCACCTGCAGTGCCCCTCCCCCTGCGGTGCTAAGCAGCCCCCCCCCCCCCCCGCCACCGCGGGAGGTGGTCAAAGTCAGGGTCCGCCGCCCCCCCCCCCCCCCCCCCCCCCCGCCCGCCACCGCGGGAGGTGGTCAAAGTCAGCGTCAGGCGGAGGTGGTCCATGGCAGGGTCAGACTTGGGCAGGAGAATCCTTCACATCAGACAAGTGTCTTCTGTGCAGTTTTCAATGAGAAAACCCGACTTCCCCAGGCGGTGGTACCCCTCTCCTGCTCCGGGCCCCCATCTCTCCACCTCTCCTCCCCAGCAGCCCACCCCCACCCCCATTTCACCCCTCACCTGCAGGACAACCCCTTGCTAGACTCACTGTGTGGCCTGGGGCCAGTGAGCCAACCTCACTAAGCCTCAGTTTCCCCACCTTCACCCCCACCTGTCCCTGGCCCAGTGACCTCTGGTGGTAAAGAAGTACATGTGGGGGGACATTGCAGCCTCTTCAAAGGCCCCGCAGAGGGAGGGGACGGCAATGAGGATGGTTTATGTCGTTCAGGGTTAGGGAGCGTGGTCTTGAGTGCCCTAGAAGGCAGGTTGATCCCACCGGGGCAAACTCTGTGTCTCCCACGTCATTGGATCTGGCGCCATTTTTACAGATGTTGATTGAACCTCCCCGGAAACTAGGTTGAGCCCTTCATACACCTTATTTTACTTAGATCTCACCACAGTGCTGGGTAGTGTCTTCCCCGTTTTACAGGTAAGGCAACTGAGGCTCAGAGAGGTTAGAGCACCTGCCCTGAGCCACACAGCTGCCAAGGGACAGAACCAGGGCTCCAGCCCAGATGCCCCCGACTTCCAAGCCCAGGCTCCCCACCTGTGACAGTTTTCTTCCCTAAAGAGGTCTCAGCAGCGTCTCCCTCACAAGACGTTTCGCAGATTAAATGAGGCAGGATATTTGAAGCACTTCACCCAGCTTCTGCAAACCCTCCCAAGAGTGGGGAACCTGATCATCCCATGGGATGACAGAAACCAAGGACCAAGGAGGTTAAGAAACAGACCGAAGGGCCCAGTGCTGGAGGCGGGTGGGACTGGGTTGAGAGCTGACCATCCCCTGTGCTAGGCTGGGCTGCGCTCCGTGTGCTCCCAGGGCCCTGTACCTTCCCTTCCCTACAGTCAGGCTCCCCAACCTCGGACAAAGCCACTTTGCCTCCCTGTGCCTCAGTTTCCTCATCTGCTAAATTGAAATGATTCCACTCACCCCAGAGTCAGCATGAAGATTAAACGAGAGGCTGTATCAAACAGAAGACGGTCCTGTTGATTTTCCCAAATAAATGAGGGCCTTGATCTGCAGGAGTGGCCCTTCCGTCCTTCCAGGTGGTGGTAGAGTGGGCAGAAAAATGCGCAGGCTTTGGAACTGGTCGGACTTAGGGTTGAATCTCAGCCTGGCCATTCACCAGCTGTGTAACCTTGGGCAAGTTCGCTTCTCCCAACTCCTGTGCGCTGGTTTCCTGGGGCTGCCATAACCAATATTCACAAACTTGTAGCTTAAAACAGCGTATGTTTATTCTCTTACAGTTCTGGAGGCCAGAAATCCCCAAATCATTTTCACTGGGCTGAAGGTGTGGACAGGGCTGCCTCCCTGGGAGGTTCTCTGGGAGAATTCTTCCAGCTCCTGGTGGCTGCCGGCATCCTTGGCTTGTGGCCGTGTCACGCCAGCCTTCAAGGCCAGCATCTTCCCACCTCTGTCTGCCCCGTCTTCACGTGGCTGCGCCCCTGTGTGTGTCAGAGCCCCTCTGCTCCCTCTCAGGACACTTGTGATTGCATTTAAGGCCCACGGATAATCCAGGATAATCTCTCATCTCAAGATCCTGACCTTAATCAGATCTACGAAGCTCCTTTCTTGTTGCCATATACGATAAGGTCCCCAGGTTCCGGGGACTAGGACGGGGGTCTTTTTTGGGGTGGGGGGCATCTTCAGCCTCCCACACTCTGTGCATCTGTGATCAGGGCAGCTTGGGCTGGTAGGGCCTCTGGGAGAATCAGCAGAGACTAGCATGAAGACCAGCCTACGTGGACCCATTCAACAAACGTGTGTCTCCACTCTGGTCGGGGCTGGGGGAGAGGTGAAGGGGATCGGGGCTGTGCAGGTAATTACCCAGACCGCGTGGGAAACGTTGCTCCCATTTCTGAGCACCTACTGTGAGTCGAGGTGGCAGGGTGCTCCGCGCTCTGTCGCCTTTAATCCCTTCCCTATTTACTATGTCTCTGCCTTCGGGAGGCCTGCTCCCCCGCAAATGCTCACCCCCCCCCCTCCCCCGGGGCGGGCTGGCGGCCTGGAGGATGACTCATGCTCTCTCCCTCACTGCCGAGAGCAGCCTTTTCAAAGAGCTGGCTGGGGAGGGAGCTAAATTTAAAGCCAGGCTTCCCGAGAAGATCACCTGCCACGTCAAAGTTGCTGCCGTTTAATTAGAAGTTGGGGGCAGCGAGGTCCACGCCCGTGAGCCCCTTTGGGAAGCGGGGAGGGAGACTCTGGGATGGGCAGGGGGAGGGGCCGCGACCAGCTGGCACCCTGCCCCTGCATCAGCATCCCCCACCTCCCTCTGGGGAGCAGCCCTCCCCCTCCCAGGAACCCCCCCAAGTCCCTCCTTCTCCAACCCAAGATCTCAGGGTTCCAAGCCCCCATTTCCCCAATTCAAGACATAAGGAACTGGGGCTCCCCCGCCACCAAGTCACCCATGGAGGATGTGGTCAAGCTGGAGTGTGAAGTGCTGGCCTGGCCTGGGGGCTCGTGTTCCGGGCCAGCCGGCCACTCGGGGAGGAAGTGGCTGAAGGTGGTGGGCAGGAGGCCTGGCTCTTTGAGACTGTTTCCCTCTCAATCCAAAGAGGCTGAGGTCCCCAGACTGCGGCCTGCCGCCGCTGGGAGGCATTAGCTACACCCCGTTTACCTGGGAGGAGACAGGCCCCTGGAGGAGCCCGATCCCAGCTGGGCCCCTGCTGCCCAGCCCTGCCCCTCTGAAGCTCGAGGCTTAGGTCACAGCCATCCTTATGCCCTTGCTGCTCCGGCTCTCCCAACCGGCCGTGGGAGCTACATGTGGCAGCAAAGCCGCAGCCTCCCCATGGCTGCAGGGCTGGGTCACGTGGGTGGCAGGGCACCTCAGTGGTTAGAACACTGGCTCTGGAGCCGGGCACTGAGCTGGCAGCCCACAGTGGCCTGGGCCGTGCTCTCCACCTCAGTTTGCTCTTCTGTGAGATGCTGTGGCTTTTGACTCTTCCAGTCCAGACACATAGGAGGTGCTCCGTGTGTGGAACCCACTGCTATGGCTGACTGCTGTCCTGGAGATTTGGGAGACCAGTAGGTCATCTGGTCCAGAAGCCTCCTTGACCCGTTGACTCCAACCTGCGCCGGGCCAGGGGCTGTAAACTCACCGGGGGGCCTCCTCCCGACTCCTGGACTCCTGCCTGCCTCCCTCCTGGTCCTGGGTGTGAACTACCTACAGCCCTCCGAGCCGGGAGGAAACGGGGCTTCTGTCTGCGCCCCGTCTGCATCAGAAAGGCGCGTGGCAGACCCAGTTCCAAGAGGTCCTCATCACCTTCCCCCTGCTGTTACTCCACTGTGGCAAAAGGGGTTTTGCAGATGTAATTAAGGTTATTCATCTGTTGATTAGTAAGATCAGGAGATAAGGAGATTATCTGGTGTGCCTAAACCAATCACGGGAGGCCTTTGAAAGCAGAGACTTTTCTCCGCTGTCAGCAGAAAAGGAAGTCAAAGAGATGGCGGCCAAAGGAGGGATTTGACATCGGGGAGGCTGGCGCTGAGATGGAGGGGTCTCAGGGCAGGGAGGTGAGAGCAGCCCCCACCCAACACCCAGGAAGAGACCAGGGGCCTCAGTCCTGCAACCACAGGAATTGCATTCTCCCAGCACCCTGAAGGAGCCTGGAGTCTCCCCAGATCCTCCCCTAAGAGCCCCGCTTGGCTGACGCCTTGATTTCCACCTCGTGAGACCCTAAGCAGAGAACTCGCGGAGCCCGCCCTGACTCTGCCCCACGGAACGGTGAGATAATACATGGGCGCGGTTTTAAGCTGCTAAATTAGTTACAAGCCACAGAGAAACCAATATACCCAGCAACCGCTTGTGCCAATTCCTTTATTTTTAGGGGGCGAAGGTCTTTACGGCCTCCCCCTGCAGACCCCTGGGCTGGTCTTTGTACTATACAACCTGAATCAGCCACCCCTCTGCCTGCAGACCTTCCATGGCTGCACCTTCTCAGTGTGATGTCTGAGTCCCTGGTTTGGCATTCAAGGCCCCCTGTGTTCTGAACCCTGTTCCCCCACGTCCCCACGAGTGGCCCTGCCCGACCTGTGCTGTTCAGAGAGCAGCCTGGGTCTCTCATCAGGCACAAGTTATGGATCATCACGGTTCCCCGTACTCAAGTTCAGCACCTACATGTTCCCAAGTGTTTCCGTTTCTTTAAATACACCCCCGATAGCTGCTCGTGTGGATACTGGGGAGACGTCAGCCAATGTTCTACGCACAGTTGCAAATTCCACGTTTTAGAAAATTCAAAACAGGGAAGAAAAGACACCGTTCCCATCAGTCTGGAGAGAGTTGGCAGCAGGGGCCCTGCTACTTGCTTGGGGCAGCTGATTAAGGCAACAGAAATCAATCCCAGGGAAACGGCAAAACGCGGAAGACCCCCCCCCAGCCCCATCCCTTTGCAGACCTGCCTGCCTCTGGACCCTAAGACTCAGAGCCCGCTGTGTGGACCAGGGTTCCTGGGAGCATGTCTGATGCAAAAGGGCAGCAGGACTAGGAAGGCTTGGAGTAGAGGGGGTAGGGGGATGGGCACCCAATCACCCTTCCCAAGGCTGGAAAACAAGAAACCCCAGCGGACTCAGTGTGCCCTTGGCCTCCTGGAGCCTCAGTTTCCTCATCTGTACACTGTCACTGATAATAACCTCCACTCAGGTGGCACCAGGCTCTGGTCTCAGTCATAACAAGCCTATGGGGTAGGAGCCGGTATCCTATCTGTCACTGTAACAGTTTCGCAGGTGGTGATGCGCTGTGACCCCAGCGCCCGGGTTGCAGGGGGAGCTGGTGACTGAGAGAGCCCTGGCTTCACAGCCCGCGGGCTTGGGTCCTGGCTCCCTGCGTGCCAGCTGGTGGCCTTGGGCAGACCGGTTCACCTCTCGAAGACCATTTCCTCATCTGAATTGGGATGGCGCCGGCCTCAGCCTCCTGGCTTAGGGAGGCGCAGCGCAAGACTGATGGCAGAAGGCAGAGGAGTGCTTTTGGGGTGGAGTGAGACACCCCCACCCTTACTTCCGGGGCACTCAGCCCCGCTCCAAACCTTCGAGGCATCAGCTTATACGAACGGTGACAGCTCCATCCCCTGTGTCTATCCCGGGTTTGGATTCTGCCACAGCTGGCGGGCGGCTCTCATGGCCTCCCTGCGTCTCACCAGCCTCTCAAACCCAGCGCACAGATGATGAGAATTAATATGGTGCAAATTGGTAGGTTGAGCCGAGCACCCCGAGATGGAGGCCTAATTTCCACACAGCCCAGCCCTCCCCACGGGCAGCCGGGAAATAATAACAACAATGGTAATCAAGATAATTGGCGTAAGCAGAGCCTTTCAGTCACATGCCCTCCACACCCATGTACACCTTGAAAAGAATGCGGGGAGTCAGGGCAGGGATCTACCCTCATCTCAGAGCTGTAGGGTGGGGGCCCAGAGAGGTTGTGTAATGGACCTGAGGTCACACAGCTCGTGAGAGGCAGGAATCTGAGGACTCCAATGCGAGCGCTCTTTCTACTGCTCTGGAAGCCCCTTCTCAGATGCCTCTGTCTAGGTGACTGGAGTGGGGGCTTTGCTCCAAAGATCAGTCATTTTAAATCCCCAAGGGCAGGGCAACCTAGACTACAGTAGGATTCGCAGCTTTGTAGCAATAAGGCCTTGGGCAAGTTGCCTAACCTCTCTGGGATGAGGATCTACCTTTTCTCCCACTTACTGGGTGCTCTGTGGCCCCCAGTGTCACTTGGGTGGTCTCCTTGAATCCCCACCACCGTCCCAGGAGTTGCCTCTATTTATCCCTGTTGACAGATGACAAATAGGCCCAGAGAGGTTAAGTGACTTTCCCCAGGGTCACACAGCCAGGAAGTGACAGAGCTAAGATTTGAACCTGGGTCTGTCCCTCCCCTGCCCCTGCTCCAGGCCCGTGCTCTTGACCTTGATGCAAGGAGGAACAGAGTTGAGGGCCCTGGAATGGGAGCACGTCCTGGCTGTGCTTCCCCATTTCTCAGTTTCCCCAGCTGCTCCGTTCCCACTGCCGGTCAGGCCCCTCTGGCTCAGAGAGTGTGAGGCCCTGGCAGACTCAGCCCAGCGCTGGCTTCTTGCAGGTTTAGCCCAGCCGTGGGGAGGCAGGTCGTATGGGGTTTGACAGATCAGGCTCCCGTGGCTAGGGTCCAAATTCCAAGCTTCTTTGATTTTGCCGAGCAGCCTCTCCCGATGCTGTAAATGGTTTGGCTTGGTCTCACAGAGCGACCTTTGTTATTGCAAAATCTCATGTTTCCACAGAACCCAGGGAAAAAGGAGCCTTTGGTGGTGGGTTCCGGCATCTGTCTGAATTCTATTCTGGTGAGGTTCCCAGCTGTGGGGAAGCCAGCCCCGGCCTGGGCCGCAGGGTGGAGCCCGTGGCCTTGGCCAGGTAGCCCCCGCCTGTCTGGCTGCCTGCCAGCTACAGCCTGTTCACCGGTCAACATCTGTGATGAATCAGAACCTCCAAAGGGCTACTCAGGGGCCTGACGGGAAGCGGCTGGAATAAGAATGAGGTGGGGGTGCCTTCGGCACTGTCTGAGGTCTCCTCTGTCTGACCGGGGCCAGCCAAGCCCTAGTTCCATTGGAAGAGGGGAAAGGGAAAGGAAATTCCAGCTTTCAGAGCCTGGATTCAGGTACCTCGTGCCAGGCCTGGGGCTTTGCAAACATTTTCTCCTGAGCCCCACTGGCCCCCCAAAAGCAAGGCACTATTATTTTTGCCCCATTTCAGTTGAAGATAGGGAGGACCAGAGAGGTTAAGTACCTTGCCCAGGGTCACACAGTGGGTAAGTTGAAGCTGCTGCCTGCCCTATGTTAGATTTCCAAGTTCAGAACCCTTTATACCATTTACATCACTTTCTTTTTTTTTCTTTTTTTTTTGTGGTACGCGGGCCTCTCATTGCCGTGGCCTCTCCCGTTGCGGAGCACAGACTCCGGACGCGCAGACTCAGCGGCCATGGCTCAAGGGCCCAGCCGCTCCGCGGCACGTGGGATCTTCCTGGACCGGGGCAGGAACCCGCGTCCCCTGCATCGGCAGGCGGACTCTCAACCACTGCGCCACCAGGGAAGCCCTACATCACTTTCTTGATCAGAGAAAATGTGGCCCCACTTTGGTGTCCAGGAGATGATTTTGTCTCAGCCCTCCCCATCTGAGACCCAGACCACGTGAGGGGCCAGGCCCTCTGCAGTCAGTTTTCCTCACATATTGCTCTAAGGCCTCCCCAGAGCACCATGCCTGGTACTGGAGCCTAGCCGAAGAGAGGATGGGCTGCTTTCTGCCCCCAGGGCATCATGGGAATATCCTGGCATACCACCTGCAGAGAGAGAACCCCAGAATCATGGCCTGCTGGAGCAACCTTCCAAGATCAGCGGCATGAGCCCTAATTGCAGATGAGGAAACCGAGGTTCAGAGAGGTCCAGTGATTGGGCCAAGGTCACCTCGCACATTAAGCCTTCTCGCCACCTTAATGTCCTATTTTAATGTGAAAATTACAAAATAAGCCCCAGCTTCGGGGTCAGACTCTTGGGTCTGCCTCGCATCAGAAGAAGTCACTTTCCCTCTCTGAGCCTCGATTTCCTCATCTTTGAAATGGGGGCAACAGTTCCTACCTTTCAGGGGCCCTGTGATACGTGGTCGGTTGAGGCCATATTAGTAAGTGCCTTAGCACAAAGCCTGGCACACAGTAGGACCTCTACTTGGCTATCCCCACCACTACCCCGCTAGTAGCTAGTGCCTATAGTCTGGTATTTACTGGTCATAATAACAGTTACTAGGTCTTAACCACCTACTATGTGTGACTCACTGCACTGGGCACTTTGCATATTCAGCATCGTGATGTGGGCTGCAGCCACGCCCATCTCACAGACAAAGAAACTGAGGTTGGAAGTAACTTACCTGAGACTCCTAAAACCCAGGTCTGCCTGACCCCCGAGCCCAGCTCTCAAATCCGGGCCAGAACCTCTGTCTGAAAAGCTGAGGTCTTGTCCTCCACCCAAAAGGGGACACCCGAGCTGGCTTGGGGAGGAAGGAGGAAGCAGGGTCATCGCCAAACCCAGTGGGGAGTGTGTGGAGCTGGATGTAGCTGGGCAACAGCTGCAGGTTGCAGGCTGCTGGGCAGCACCCCAGAGGGAGAGTCCACGGGGCCGATGGTCCACAAATGCCCTTGGCCAAGGTCCCGCCCTGGTGGCATTCAGAGCAGGATGGGGTCGGTGCTGTGGACGCAGGGACCAATCTGTGTGGGCACTCTGCCCTTGACCATGCAGGCTCACACCTTTACCAGTCACCAGGTGTCTTGGCTTCGTCGGGCAGAGCCCCCCGAGCCCTCCACCAGCAGCCCCTGAGCCGCTCCTCCCAGTATTCACTGGAGCTGCCGGTTCAAGCCTCACTGTCTCCTGCCTGGACGCGTGCAGTAGCCAGCAGTCTCCCTGACTCTATTCTCCCACCCAGTGGGCCATCCTCCAATGGGAGCCAAAGGGATCCGCGTGGAACCCAAATCTGACAGCATTGCTCTCCTGTTCAAAGCCTTTCTATGGCTCCCTACTTGCCTCCAGATAAAGTCTGCATTCCACCTGCCACTGAGCTCCATCTCCTGCCCCAAGGGCACCCTAGGCTTGCTCTGCCTCCCTACTTTCCTGATCAGACCGTGCTCTCAGGTCAGCAGACCCCAGCTCTCTCTGTTTTCTCTTCCTCGACTGCCCGTCTTACTTCTTTTTATCTTTGAGGACCCAGGTCATTTGTCTCCTCCTCTTGGAAGCCTTCTCTGAGCCAAGCTGGATCTCTGCTTCCTCTGGGCTTCTCCACCCATCACAGTCCTGGCCACACTGAGTGACACTGTCTGTGCTTCTGTCACCACCAGGAGCTCCCTTAGGGCTGGCCTGGGTCTGATCCAGCTCCCTGTTGCCGACACTGTCCACCACAGGGCCCAGCCCGGAGCCGGCCTCGGTGTGAGAAGTTGCATAAGTGGTTCTAACAGGCTCAGCCCGGGAGGCCAAGAGCGACTGACGTCTCTCTCCGCTCCTGCCAGGACAGCCGGTGCCCAGTCTGGCCGCGTCGGCAACTTGGCGCCGATATTTTATTAATAAGCACATTTGGCACTTCCCTTGCACCTTTCCTTCTCAGCTCACTGAGAACCTCCCCACCTCTAATTAATTCTCCCCACACCCCACATAAGCTGCTCTTCCCACAGCAGATAATGATGTGTGAAGTCCTTTCCTTAAAGGTGCCTGGGATTCGTTGCACAATGTAATTAGAATCCTCTCTTCCGCATCTCCTGGGCCCTTCCCACTTCTACTCCTCCCTCCCCTGGGCCAGCAGGTGGTCTCAGAACCTTTGGGATGGAGTGTTAATTTATTATTGTTATTATAAAGCCATGCACGAGCTTGCTGTCTTAACAGCTTAGTTTTGTCATCAGAAAAAATAACAAGATAATTTTTGAAGAGGCGAGAGGCAAGCGGAGGGGCAGGGGGTGGAGTGGAGTGGCACCGTAGCCTGGTCTGTGCAAAGCTAGCTGGGTGGACTGGTGTTGCCGAGGGCCCTGGGAAATCACGGTTTCAGGCAACTCCCCTTCCTCCAGGAAGACTCCCCTGATTAGTCCACTCACATTGGGTTTTTCTGCTTCCCTCTGGCCTTTAGAGCAGAGACCCTTGTTCTGATAGGTGATTGCTCTGTGTGGGCTTGCCCCTCCCAATGACACTGAGAGTCCTCGTGTAGGATTCAAGTTTCCGTGTCTTTGCATCCCGGGAAACGAGCAGAGGACTGGGCATTCGGTGACCAGTACTTGTGATGCATTGAGGAATGTGGGAATGAGTGAAAAGATGGTGGGTGGGTGGATGGATGAATGGATAGATCAATAGATGGGTAGATAATGGGTAGGTGGGTGGGTAGATGGATAGATAATGGATGGACGGATGGATGAGTGGGTAGGTGGGCGGGGGCATGGATGGATGAGTGGGTAGGTGGGTGGGTGGACGTATGGATGAGTGGGTAGGTGGGTGGGTGGGTGGATGGATGAGTGGGTAGGTGGGTGGATGGACGGATGGATGAGTGGGTAGGTGGGTGGGTGGACGTATGGATGAGTGGGTAGGTGAGTGGATGGATGGATGGATGAGTGGGTAGGTGGGCGGGTGCATGGATGGATGAGTGGGTAGGTGGGCGGGTGCATGGATGGATGAGTGGGTAGGTGGGCGGGTGCATGGATGGATGAGTGGGTAGGTGGGTGGGTGGGTGGATGGATGAGTGGGTAGGTGGGTGGATGGACGAATGGATGAGTGGGTAGGTGGGTGGGTGGACGTATGGATGAGTGGGTAGGTGGGCGGGTGCATGGATGGATGAGTGGGTAGGTGGGTGGATGGACGTATGGATGAGTGGGTAGGTGGGTGGGTGGGTGGATGGATGAGTGGGTAGGTGAGTGGATGGATGGATGGATGAGTGGGTAGGTGGGTGGATGGACGGATGGATGAGTGGGTAGGTGGGTGGGTGGGTGGATGGATGAGTGGGTAGGTGAGTGGATGGATGGATGGATGGATGGATGGACGAATGGGTAGGTGGGTGGATGATGGGTGAGCGGGTTCATGGAAAGATGAATATGCAAGATGGTTGGCTAGATGGAGAGCTTCACAGAGATGAATGAAGGGAGGGCTTGATGGATAGACGGATAAGTGAATGGTGGGTGGATGGGTGATAGATATGTGACTAGATGGGTTAACAGGTGAATGAAGGGCGGGTGAGTCTTGGGATAGACGATACCAACAATAATAATATTCTACCCAGAGCTAATATTTTTTGAGGTTCCAGGAACTGTTCCAAGTATTTGTTCCAGGTATATTCATTAGATCGTTTAATGCTTGTACCTATCCTAGAAGGGAATGTGTGCTGGATTGGGAGATGAGGGATGCTTGAATGGGTGTTTTGGTGGGTAGACAGGCAGGCAGGTGCCCGGCTGGTGTGTGTTTGTGATGAGAGGTGGGCAGGAGCTCGGTCAAGCAGATGGGATGCCGGGCGGGCTGGGAGGTGAGGTGGAGGGAGCAGTGGACAAGAGGTCAAAGCGATGGGCAACAGCCTGGATATTTTCTCTCTGTCTTCACCCCAGGGAAGGGCGTGCCATTCCCTAGACACCCACCTCAGGAGCCTGGCGTCAACCTTGGCCACTGTCTCACCCTCCATCTCACCAACCCTCGGAGCTCCAACTGTCTACACCCACGACAACTGTGGCTGGATTTGGCCCCCAGCCCCCCTTAGCCGTCCTGGGCCCTCCTGTGTCCCCTCCACATGGCAGCCAAGGGGATCTCGCTAAAACACAGCCCCAAATCCTCCTCTGACCCCGAACGCCCATGGGCCCCCAGCCTTCTTGGTGTGCCCAGCCTCCCATAGCCAGTGCCTGTGGACACACTAAAGGGCCCTGGTTTCCTCCCAGGACAGGTGCCTTCAGGCTCCTGGGTCATTGTTTATGCAGTGTCCCTTCTGGAAAGCCAGTCGCCCCCGTCCACTGCAGGCCCAGTGAAATCTCTTTTTCCCTGGGGTTCCCATCACTGCCCACCATCTTCAAGTCACCACAACGGTTTCCAGCTGGGCTCTGGGGTCCCTGCAGGAAGCGACCCCTGGCTTCCCCGTGGCCGGCCTTCTCATGTGTAAAACAAGGATCTCAGCAAGACTTCTCGCCTGGGTGGTTGTCACCAGCATTGATGAGGCGGCCACGCTCACTATGGCACCTGACCATGGAGTGCTTGCGAATGGCTGCTATGACCATTATTAATGAAGTGTCTGCCTCCCCCCACCTGACAGTATATTTCTCAAAAAGAAGACTGGGCCTGGTGCACAGACTAGTCAGTTCATTCAACAAGTATTGACGGAGCCTTTCTTGTGTGCCAGGCACTGTCCTGGGTGCTGGGATACACCAGTGACTCCAGGCGTCCTGGGGGTCAGGGCCGTGGCACCTACAGGAGGACGGTGATCCGTGGTCGAATCGCTAAACGACAGCGACCAAGACCAGCAAAAGGGTCTCGCGGCCGGGTTCACACCAGCTGCTCGCTGGTCGGTTCTTGGAACCAGGAACAGGCCTCGCCTTCCAGAGCAGGGCAGGCCCTCTGTCAGTGTGTCTGAATCTGAGTCACTTCTGTCTCGCGGACAACAGGGTGACCTTGCTTGTGGGTCCCGAGGAGCTAAGAATAGCCTGGGAAGCCGAGCGTGCTGCCGCCCTCCCTCCCCTGCGTGTGTGCGAGGTGGCAGAGGGGGGTACGTGTCCTGCCCCACCGCGGCGTGGCCAGCTGCTGCTGGCATCTTTGGGGCATGGCTGAGCCTTGCCAGCTGTTTGGGAGGAGAGGAGCCAGAGGGAGGGAGGGTTTCCATCAACCAAAGTACTGAGCCAGCCCTTGGCTGCGGTCCTGGAGGTCCTGCCTGGAGCAGGGGAAGGTCCCGGATCGGCCACTTACTAGTGGGAGACCTTCAGCCAGCCGCCTGTCCTCTGGTCTCTGTTTTCCAGGTGAGGAAACTCACACGCCTTTCTTCAGGGTGTGGAGCTGGCTTGGGGCCCCCCACCCGATCCTGGCCCCCGCCAGTGGACTTGGAGGGCAGAGACCCTCGCCTCAGGCCTCTGCCCGCCACCGTCTAGCTTTGCCGAGAGGGCGCCCCGTGTGGCCGCCCCTGCGTCCGTGTGAACAGGCAGGAGCATCCAGCAGCTCAGAGCATTGCTCTGGAGCCTGATAGCCTGGGGCAAACCCCAGACAAACCACACACTGACTATGTGACCTCAGACCAGTCACTTGACCTCTCCCAGCCCATTTCCCCCACTATGAAATGGGGGTTACGGCCCATCTCAGGGACATAGTGCTGTGGCGGGAGATATGCACGCAAAAATGACACATAGTAGGTGCTTCTGGAGCACATAGTAGGTGCTTGGTGTTGGTGCCATGCTTCCTGGTGGGAAGTGCTGGGTGTGGTGACTGGCACAGGGAATGACCTTTTAGGCCAATCTGGGGAGGAGAGGAGATGGAAGTGCTCTTTGTGACTCTGAGGGAGAGGCCTGGGACCGGCAGGGAGACCGTTTGAGCAGATTTGGATGGAGGAATAGCCCCAAATATCAGAGATGAGAGAGACAGAATGGGCTGTCCCCTCAGATAGAGAGCTCCCCATTCCTAGGGACAATCAAGAATAATCTGGTCCCCTGCTTCCTGGGGAGACTGCAACAGCGATTCACACACACGTGGATCGGTATCTACCCCGGGGTTTCGTGACGCTGGGGTTTATCTGTATCTGGGTCCGGTAGAGACAGACTGTGTAGCTCCGGGAGGGGAAGGTGTGGCTGCCCTGCCGCTTCAGCGGTAGCTCTCTGGCCCATCCACCTCCCGGCCCTGGGGCTGCACAGTCTTGAGCTGCTGGCAAACGCACGGACGGTTTCCCCCTCCTGTGGACCAGCTGCAGGAGAGCGCACAGCTCTCTGCCCGCCCCCACGGGGTCCTTGCCCTGCAGGTCGCTGTGCTTTCCCGAGGCAGCCAACCTGTGTGCTCCTCCGGCCTTCTGACAATCTCCGTACCCAGCGCCCTCGGGGGTATTTTACACAATCAATGTAATGAGGGCCAGTTTCTGCATTTAGGTCTCAGCTTAAAACCCTCCCACCGTGGCCTGGAATAAGAATTCATTCATTCAACAGGGTTTAGCGGTAAATACTACAGATCAAGAATTGCTCCACCTGGAGAGAAGTTGGCAGGAAGGGATTGATTCTTGGTTATATTTATAATCTTGCCACTTCTTCTTCCTCCCTCTCTTGCCCATCTGTGGACCGCCAAGTACCAAATCTCTGGGCCTAAATCTCTCCTGAGTGCAAAACCACATCACCAGGTCCTCAGGCCCCCGGGTCTGCGGGGAAGTCTGTGGTGGAACTCTGCGTCCTCCTGCCCCGAGCCCGCCCCCTTCCACTGCGCCTGCTGCATCCTGCCCTCCAATCAGATGCCTCTCCCTGGTTCTCCCAGGCTCTGTGGGCCCCACCTCCTAAGCATTGCTGGAGTCTGTCCACTTCCATCCACTACCACCGCACCGTCACTCTCACCTGGATAACTGACAATTGCAGCAGTTGTCTGGGGTCATCCTCTCCCCTCTCCCCCCGCCACCAAGTGCAGGGTCCGTCCAGCGCCAGCAGTGGACGAATAAGGCTGAAGTTCTAACCGACACGTCAGTGAGGTATCAGTGGTGCAGCTTCCCCGGACGCAGAAAGTGAGCAGGGACCCTTCCCCGAACCTCAGGCTCCCCAGCCATAACAGGACAGAGAGAGGCTGGAGGGACTTACTGTCCTACTGTGAGTCCCCGAGGGGAGGGGGCTGCCGCCTCCCTCACCTCCAGCCCGGCGGGGGCCGGTTGGAGAGTCTGTCCTGTGTTGCTGGAGCCGGGGTGCCCGGGGATCCCCTCCAGGAGAGGCCAGGAGAGACAGCAGGGATGGACATGGAGGCGCCCCCACGGTTGTCCCTGCGAAGGTGCCTACCTGAGTCCTGTGGACCAGGCATGGCGCCCATAGCCCACCTGGGAGAACAAGGGACCCCAACAGTGAGTCTTCCAGGGGCGGATGTCAGAGCATCAGGGGCCGGGGGTGGGGATCGCATTTGAGAAGCCACCACGTTGGAGGCTGGGGGATGTAAGACAGGCGGCAGCTGGGCTGGGGTTTGCGTTAGGAGCCCAGGGGGCTGCGGTTCTGCTGACTTACTTCCTCGCTCCGGGGGGAAACACAGCACGGTCCTGCCTCTGTCCGGGGCTCGCAATCCCTCTCTCCCTCCACAGGCTGAGTGGCCCTGGTCCCTGGCCCAGACCATGGAGCCCTGTGGCCAGGCCGGTGGCACTCGCTGCTTTGCCCATCGGAGTGGGATGTGCGGGGCCCTGGGCCTTCTCCTGCCTGGGCCTGGGTCTTAGGGACCTGGAGATGCCTGTGTTAACATGGAGACTCATGAGCTGGCCGTGGAGATTTCCAGACCGTGGGCAGGGCCAGGGCAGGGTCCCTTTCCAGCCCAGAGTCTGGCCCCAGGTGTCTAAGGCAGGGGATTGAGGCAGGGGGTGGGCGGGGGGAGATTTGAGCTTCATGAAGGACACGTTGCTGGCAGCTCAATCCCTGTTTGTGGAGACCAGGTGGTCCCCCACCTCCACTCCCTCTGCCTCCCAACAGGTGTGTGGCAGGTGCTTTGTGGGTGGATGTCTGTCTGTCCCTCTGAGAACTCACCAGGGCCAATCAGTTATAGCCATGGGACTCACACCCTCCAGGGCCCCACGGCACCCAGAGCAAAGCCCCCTCACAGCACCTTTCCCTGCAGGGCACTGGTCCTAGGACCCATACAGAAACTCGGCTCACTTCTGTCAAATCCTTTCTGAAATATCAGCTCTTCAATAAGGCCTCAGGGGGTCTCACTGCCGGTCCCCCATTAAGATTCCTTTTCTCAGTTCGGTTTCTGTTTCTCCCGCTACGGGCAGAGTGCCTCCTGATCGTCTGGACGCTTTGGTCCTTTGTCCTGTGGTTACAAATGCCCTTCGATCTGGAAATTCCACCACCCAAGGGCTGGACTCTGTATCTGCTGTGCCCCTGGGGCCTGGCACACAGTAGGCCCTCAGCAAAAATTTGCCAAATGAACGAACCAACAAGGATTCTGCAGAAACACCGGGCAGAACGTGGGCAGGGATCTGGGCACGCTGCTCTCAACTGTGCAAGTGTTTTAAAAATATTTTTGTTTCATTTATCAGAAATCAAGGCGGAGTCAAGCGCGGTAATACATCTAAACTGGTTGATTAAACCATAAGGAAGAAAATGGCACTTCGTAGCAGTTAGACAGAAGCTACCGGAAGATTTAGAAACACTGTGATCCCCTGAGCGGTTTTTGCAAATGGGGTTTCTATTCATAGTGAGGCCTTCGTCGTCTTTATTTCATGATTTCTGGGGGTTTTCTTCACTGCTCTTCCCCAGGGTTTCATGATATTGTTATATAAAGTGATTTCAATAATGAAAATCAGGCACTGTTTGCTCTTGCCATTTTGGGAGCCAGGAGTGCTGTGCAGAGAGGGCTGGCCTGGGGGCCTTGATGTGACAGGACTGGGATTCAAATGTTGAGGCTTTTCTTGCCACCTGACAGGGAGAACCAGGTCGGGTCAGAGGCTGAGTCTTGGGCCAGGGGCACACGAGGTAACCAACTCGCCCCCAAGGTCTCCTTCCCCCCACCCTTCTCACCAATTCTTCCTCCGCTCCAGCAAGCCCACTCCTGCCTCAGGGCCTTTGCACTGGCTGGTCCTGCTTCCCAGATAGTTCTGCTGTCCCCAGATATGCCCAGAGCTGGCATTCTCCTTCCTGCCTGCCTTGGCTGAAATGTCATTTTCAAGAAGAGCCTTCTCTAAAGCGCCCCTCACCTCCTGAAGCTTCCCACCTGCCTTCTCAGCTTTTTTTCCCTGAGACATTTATTGCTGTCTGCTATATTATATACGCACTTGCTTATTTGTGAAGGGCAAACAGACTCAAGAGTTCTTTATGTGGGTGGGGGGTCAGATCTGGGGGCTGAGGGAGAGGGAGGGGCGGAGACCACCCCAGATTTCTGGTTTGAGGAGCGGGGTAGGAGGGGATGGATGGGGAACCGAGGCCACACTTCCATGACCAGCTGCTGGTTCCCCATGCACACTGGTGCCTGCAGAGCTCCCATCGGGCCCCTCCTCCAGCTGGCCTGTCCCCAGGGCCCATGTGGCACGCAGCCTGGCCTCCTTGAGCCTGTGGCTGGCCCGAATTACCAGCAGCAACCCTTTGGGTGCCCTTGGATTGCTGTTATGGGTTGAACTGTGTCCCCCCCCCCCAAATTTACATGTCGAAGTCCTAACGTCCAGCGCCTTACGATGTGGCCCTTTATTAGGAAATAGGATTGTTGCAGATATAATTAAGATGAGGTCATAGTGGAGTCGGGTGAGTCCTGGTCCAACATGATTGGTGTCCTTATAAAAAGGGGACATTTGGACACAGACACAGGGAGAAGGCCATGTAAAGATGGGGGCAGAGATGGGGGTGATGGGTCTACAAGCCAGTGAACGCTAAAGGTGGCCAGAAACCCCCAGAACATGGGGTAGGGGCCTGGCACAAATCTCCCCTCAGAGCCTCAGAAGGAACCAGACACCTTGATCTCAGATCCTGGCCTCCAGATTGTGAACGCATACACGTCTGTTGTTTCGAGCCGCCCAGTCCGCGGTGCTTTGTCACAGCAGCCCCAGGACACTCATGCCGTTGCCAAGCTCGAACTGGCCGGCCCCCGGCCCTCACCCGGCAGCTCCACTTGCAGCCCCACCGAGTCTGGAACTGTCTGTTTGGGAGGGACACCCTCGCTCGTCAAACAAAGAGGCAGCTCTCCAGTCCCTGGTTCCTAGTTTGAAAAATTAGGATAATAATACCCACCTCCCACGGCTGTCACAAGCCTTCAATCAAATACAGTGGCAACGCACCTGGTTCGTGGTAAGGCTTGGTAATCGGCGGCGGCGGTGCTGTGGTCATGTTTACTATTGTTGTTATTGAGTACGATTGTAATTAGCTGTCAGTTGGCAGGTCTGAGCTGGCTGTCGTGGAGATCAGAAAGCCTCGTGGTGGGGCCTCTGCCCACCGCTGCGTGCAGGAGAGGAGACGGCCTGTAGGAGAGGGCCAGATGTGCGCACCGTGATTCATTCACGGTCACTGTTGCCACCTCTGTGCCTGGACGCCTCTGCCCCCAGGGAGGGAGGTGCACCAATGGTGATCGCAACGCAGTATGATCTGGGCTCTGATGACAGGACCCTGATGGGCTGCGGCGGCCCAGAGGGCACCAGATCCGGCCTATCCGGATAGGGTGATGGATGCAGGGAAGGCTTCACAGAGTAGGTGACTTTTGAAAAGGGCATAAAAGGAAGGGACTCTGGGCATCCAGGTTCCCAGCTCCCACACCGATGCACGGTGTGACCTTGGGTTGGTCCTTGACCTTCTCTGGGCCTCTGCCTCCCTGCATGAAAAACGCAGGCCACCAAGGGCCTGTCCCCCAGAAGAGCTTGGAGTAGTCACCCTGCTAAGTATATCCAGCACCCAGGCCCCATCCTCAAAGCCAACCAAGGTAAGGACCCAGATGTCCCATGAGGCACTTGAGCGGGGCAGGCTTGTGGCCGACATTTCGGCCAGTTCTGAGACCTGCACGCCTGAGGATAAGAAAAGAAACTCTGGACAAACATCTAAAACCTTTCATGACTCCCTGCCCTGCTGTTCCAGTCGAGGAGAAAACAAATAGCCAAAGCAATCTCTCTGAAGACCCACACCCAGCCGGGCCGAGCCTGGACCATCCAGTAGCTTCCCGGTTCTTTTATTCAGTTTCAGCTCTGCGGCTGGCCACCTGCCTGTCCTTTATGAGCGCCGAAATAGAGCGATAAATGGGGACGCTGGAGCTGGACAGATGTCACCATTTCGGAGAGTCGCCCCTCGCCTGCCACCTGGGATTTTGTTCTCCCCGTTGGAAGACAATATCCCAGCAACGTGGAATCTTTCTCTGCTGGCAGATTTAAGGCATCTTGTAAACAGGAGCCAGAGAAGGAGAAAGAAACGCCCATTTGCTGAACACATGTTCTGCTCGGAGAGCTGCCTTGTGCGCTGTGAGTGTGGTTTCTCCTCCCCCCTGTTCCTATTTTACAGATGTGAACTACGGTGCCAGGAGCTTAGAGATGAGAGAGCCCACCCGGGAGGGCAGCAGGAAGTGAAATCAGGGCTCTGACTGTCAAGTTTGCTGTGGACCAAGACCCAGGGTAAGATTTCAGGGCTGAGCAGCTTTGGGAGGACGGCCAGATTGGTGGGGGCTAAAGGGTGTGTGATAAGGAGAAAAACTGCACCGAGCTTCTGCTAAAAATGGCAAGGAATACTTTATTCAAGGCTACTGCGATAGGGGCAAGAGATTGAACTCAATTTCCGAATACAGCAAGGACAGCTGGGGATGTACAGCCAAGGAGCAGAGTGAGGGGATCAGCGGGTGGAAAATTACTAAGAGAGACTTGATTAGATTTCCCGGGTAGGGGAATTCTTGCTAAATTGGCCCAAAAGGATTCTGGCTAAAGGGTCAAGGACTTCGATACCAAGGGTCGGGAGAATGAAGATATGGGGGAGGGCATCCTTGATAACCTGGCTTGGCAGGATTCTTGGCTGGAACTGGACTTGGCAGGTCAAGGTCAAGGAGAAAAGGGCTCGGGAAGCCTGATGGAAGTTTGGTCCAGGAGGGAGTCTGTCAGGTGGAGGGGAGACCCTTAGGAGAAAGAGGTCGAGTGCCATAGTGTGAATATCCAGCTCTCTCTGGGGACTGGGCAGGGCTCGGAGATGTCCCGGGATGTGGCGCTGGGAAGTCCAATGTCTGGGACCAGGGAGAAGGCGACTGGGGCTGTGCTTTGACCCCCTGACTCAGTTTCTCCATCTGTTAGGTGGGGCCCCTGGTGCTGACTGAGAACACACAGGAGCAGCGACTGCACATACAAGGGGTTTGACAGTTATGAACCCTCCTCCGATCCGCTGCCCCGGAGCCTGGGGGTTTGTAAACTGAGCTGCCACATATAGGCCCACTGCATCCAGTGTAATTTGGGGAGAAAATTCCAACTGGGACAAAGACACATGTTCCCTGCTACTGCAGCTCCCGGCCCTGCGGGGCCGTCTTGTTAGGCTGTTCACAGCTGGCAGCAGGCTGGGACCACAAGGGGCGAGGAATTCAGAGCTGGGGCCAGCGGGGCCTTTCATTCCAAGAGGATGTGTCCTCTCTGGGTATTTCTGGGTGGTGTAGCAAAGAGCTGAGCCACTGGCACCGCTGGGGACAGGCAAAAACACATGGGGGCCAGATTGCTGCCGAGGAATCCCACGAACCTCCGTCGTGACTCAGTTCCGGGACAGCTGAGCGCTTCGGAACTAGCTTGAGTCCCGCCAGCAGACGCGCAGAGGTTAGCTCCACGCGGCCATTGCATGGAGGTTGGCGGGGCCCAAACCAGAGGGGAGAAGCGCCTGGTTCTTGGCTGCATGTCCCCGTTGCTGGGACGTGCGGCTGGCTCGCCGCCCTCTTGCAGAGTGAGTGCATTCCCCCAGGGCAGCGACCGCGCCTGCGTCATCCTCAGGTCCGTCCAGCAATCCCCGAGCAGCTGCTGTGTGCCGGGCAGGGGTGGGGCACCGCGGTGCCGAGATACATAGGTCTCAAGTTCTGTCTCCTCAAGCTCCTTCCAGGACTGGGCCCCCGGCTGGAACAGACAACCTGATATAAAGCAACTCACCGTGTCCCAGCCCCTGAAGGCGGCTTGCGGGGAGTCCAGAACTTTCCCCGACCATTTTACGAAGCTGTTGTAGCACGTGGAAAGCTGACGGACTCGGGGATGAGCCAGGCCTTGGCCCAAGTCCTTCTCAGCCCCCGGCTGGCTGTGTGACCATGGACAAGTGACAGTCTCTCCAGCCACGGTCTCCCGTCGGAGGCGGAAGTCTTGGCGTTGGGGGACTGTTTTTATAGGAGTTACCAGGGTAGTGATCCATGAATTCTAGAATTATGATGAATCACCAGTGTCACGGGCTGAATCGTGTCCCCTCCCAAATCCATATGTTAAAGTACCACAGCAGGTGACTATTTGGAGAGAAGGCCTTTGAAGAGGGGATTAAGTTTATGCGAGGTCATTAGGGTGGCCCCAATCCAGTAGGACTGCTGTCCTTATTAGGAGAGGAGATGAGGACGTAGACACGCACAGAGGGACGAGCACACGAGGACACGGGGAGAGAAAGAAGCTCAGAAGAAACCAATCCGCAGAAACCTCGAGCTTGAACTTCAGGCCTCCAGGATGGTGGGAAAATAAATGTCTGTTGCTTAGGCCGCCCGGTCGACCGGGGCCCCAGCAAACAATCACAACCAGTATTGACGTTAGAAGAGTCAAATGGTCATCAGAGCCTCTTGGGCTTGAATTCACCTGCAACCTACCAGTACACGCCGTGGGACACTCCATGACATCCATGGAGCCCCCGGGCCCCTCAGGGCCAACCTGAGCCGGCCCCAACCGTTCTCGCTCAGAGCATCCCAGATGCTTTTCTCAAAGGAAATGCCTTCCACCATTCCCGACAGGCGTGAAGCTGGAGTTTGTCGCACCCAGGCCCCGGCATCCGCCTCCAGGGATGGTCCATGGGGAAGCCCTGGGCACAGAGATGTTTGCTGTGGTCTTCATGGTAGCAAATCATTCAGAGAAGCAGTTAAGTGAGCCATGCGGGTCCACCCAACAGACTCTAAAGTTGCTTGAGCTCAGTGCGTCTGAAAATTACAGAGGGAAACGGGAGGAGGGAACTAATGGACTCTGAACGGCTGTATGAGGCCTGGCTCTGATAAACGCTTTCGATAGTTATCTTGTTTATTTTTCTTAGCATCCTACGTAAGATAGATATTTTTATCCCTATTTTATGAGGCTAAAAATCACGCCCAGGGCCACATGAGAAAGGAAGACAAGTTTTAAAAGGAACACGGGAAGTGAAGCGAGCCCGTGATGAGGGAGGCATCTTGAGGGCATCTCTGCTGGCTCAGGGACTAGAGATCAGAGAGGAGTTCTCTCTCATCCGCTCCTGCAGCGCTCCTTTTCTGTCTGCCATAGAGAGGGAGGAAAGGTCTTGGGGTCTGATTGCCGAGGCCTGATCCACGTCCCCTCCTGGAGGAGGCGTCTCCTCCGGCACCTGCTGGTTTGTGTCCTGGTGTCTTGAAGGCAGACTCCGTCCCGCTCTCTGTCTCCCTCCCGGCACCTAACACAGGCTCTGCACGGCAGGTGACTGTGACAGCAAATGCTGACGTCACTGGCCGTGTGCCAGCTCCACTCTGCACTCCCACCTCATGCCCAAAACCTGTGGCAAGGGCTGTGATCGGGCCCATTTCACAGACAAAGAGACTGAGGCCCAGGGAGCCTAAGTGACTTGCCCAAGGTGAACGCCTGGACGTGGGGACACCAGGATCCACCCATGGTACTTTGGCCCCCGCGGCAGAGTGTGTGACCGTTGGGCCACCCTGTCTCTCGGCACACGTGTTGAGTGACTGCTGGAGCGAGCAGCTGTGGGGTCCGGAGTGAGTCCCTGTGCCTGGCCGGGCTCCCTTCCTCAGCTGGAAAATGGGCTCCCTCTGAGGCAGGAGGTAGATGGGCTCCAGGCCAGACATTCATTACCAGCCCCCTGTTTATATATCCTGAGGTAAGAGACAAACGGGCCCCAGACTACATATTTATGACCAGACTCCTGTCTATATTTCAAGATCTGCACTTCGATATAAGAAACAACAACAGGAATAGGGTAGATAACTGGACATTGGACACTTTTGTGGCAGGGACAGAGAGGGGCTAAACCCTGCTAAAAGATCGAGTGGTCACATATCTCCCATCCTTAGGGCAAGGGAAACATTGCATGTGTGCAGGAAGGCTCCTTGGGGGTCAAAAAGGAGGGGGCACCACCCCATAATAGGTGATGCTAAGGCCATCCCACAGGCCTGTGGGCTGTAATCCACCTTGGAAAAAATTTGCGCACGCGTGTTGGGGAGGGTCCTAGGGCAGGTCACGTGTGGAAAAAGAAGCCAGGTAATAGGCCAAAGGTAAACAAACCCGGAAGAACTGCCCTATATGAATGACGTCACCACCTCTTTACTGGGCCCCTCCTCATTGGGGGGACGCCCACACCCTTTCTCTCCCCGTGTGCATCTCTGCCCTGCTTCTGTCTTAACTAAGCAAACTGCTTCTCTGTGTGCTCTCCCACTTGTTGTGCTGTGTCTCTAATAATAAACTTTGTACCTGTTTTTACAGGTGAGAAATGCATTTTTCACTGGAGGCAAGAGCCAGGGGGTGTGGTGGCTGGGATTCCTGCTTTTCATCCAGGCTCCCCAGGTTCAATTCCTGGGCAGGCAATCAAGATCTCGCTTCAGGCCACCGTTCCCTGCTGCGTCTCCGAGTTCACCTCCCCACCGCGAGCGCCCTGCGCGGCTGCGGGAGAGGCAGGGAGGACCAGCCTGAACTGGTCAGCACTGGACACTGTTTCTAGTGGTGTGGACTTCTGGGAAGGTGGGGACGACTCCACCTGGAGCCTGGCTCAGAGAGGGCGTCCTGTGAGCGGCTGATGAGTGGCCACAGGACCGGCCACTCTCCCTGGGCCTCCCGTCCCTCCTTGGCCAAGCAGCTGCCTTAGGGAGCCTCGTCAGCAAGCCCAGGGCTCAGAGAAGGAGCCGGCGCAGGCCCACATCCTGAGGCCCCTCTGCCCAGGACAGCCCCAGCCCTGTGGAAGGGCCGGCCGCGGGATCGGGACACAGCTGAGCGGTAACGAGGGCTCCCTGCGGAGCGGGTTGGCGGCGCCTGGACGCCACCCGGCGTTCTTCCAGGGCGTTCCGGGATCCCCGCTGAGCTCCCTGTCTGACGCTGTTGGAACCAGTGCTTGTGCCAGCCGCCTGCTCTGGGCTGGTCCACAGATAGAGCCACCAAGCATCACAGGAGGGACAGAGTGTGTGGGGGCCCCGGAGCACCCAGACCCGGAAACCTCCTTAGTTAGATGGGCCTGACTCACCGCTCCATTTCACAGATGAGGAGACTGAGCCCAGTGGGGGATGCTGCCCGTCAGTCACCAGGGTGGCTGTGCTCCTTCAGGGCCCTGCCCCCACCCTGGCCTCGCCTCCAGCAGCAGCTGCCGTCGTCCTGCCCTTGTTCATGATGGCAGCAGTGGGGTCAGCCGTATCCCACCTCCTGTGGGGGGACTGGCTGGCCTAAGGAAGGAGGAATTGGGTAGGGCCCCTCTACCTCGGGGGTGGGGAAGAGGGTCATGTGACTCCCCCCAAAGCAGCAGGACGGGTAGGGAGGGGGGCTTCCCATGGGGAAACCAATCCCCGGAGATGCAGCAGCTGCCCCCACCCCCCCAGGGTTATGACTTCCTGGCCCAAGATGGGCCTGGGCCCCATTTCATGGAACGTTGTCTGCTCACCAAGTCACTCCGATATTTTGGGGGTCCCACCGTGCGCCAGGTCTTCCTGTCCAGGAAGCAGTGTCTGCCTTTAAGACCTTGTGTGGGAGCGGTGGTCTCCAGGCCAGGTGGTCAGTGTTGAGATGGGGAGGCACAAGGTGACAAGAGAGCCCGGGGTGGAGGCGTTGGAGGCGGTGCACACCCAAGCCAGCCCAGACCCTGGCACAGGCCCCAAAGGCAGCCATCGCTGTGCCTGGGGATGCAAATGGGGTTGGACTCCAGCCACGCACCTCGAAGCCAAGCCACGCCAGGGGGTCAGCCTGGAGGAAGGGGCCTGGCTGCAATTTGCACAAAGGCACGGCATGTACTAGTAGCTGCTGGAGGAAGATGGGTGGGGCTAGCAAGCAAACCACCCCCAAACTTGACCAGTGTCCCCTGGGGTCCTCTGGGAATCCAGGTCTGGGGACAAGAGGTTGCTGGAGGGGAGCCAAGAGGCAGGACCGCGTGAGGAACAGTGGGACGACGGGGCTCATTCTTGGGGCCAAGTTAGACCCTGAAGAAAGCGTGGATCCTGGAAGCTGGGGCAGAGGGCAGGGCATTGCCCAGGGAGCCGCAGGCTGAGGGGCCCTTGGGGAGGGTCTCTGAAGATGGCCACGCCCATCAGGAGACCCTCCCTGCCCCTCCTCTGGCCCTGCCATGAGCCCAGCTCCAAGGGGTAAGAAGCACCCCAGCAATGGACCTCCCTGGTGGCGCAGTGGTTGAGAGTCCACCTGCCGATGCAGGGGACACGGGTTCGTGCCCCGGTCCGGGAAGATCCCACATGCTGCGGAGCGGCTGGGCCTGTGAGCCATGGCCGCTGAGCCTGTGCTTCCGGAGCCTGTGCTCCGCAGCGGGAGAGGCCACAACAGTGAGAGGCCCGTGTACCACAAAAAAAAAAAAAAATGCACCCCAGCAATGGAGGAGAAGTGGGGGACAGAGGGGAAACTGACCACGTCCCAGGCCCCTAAACCACGCTGAGCTGAGCTGGGCCAGGCAGGAGCTTTAAATTTCAAGAGACTCTGAAGTTTTATTATTAGACTTGCCTGGACTTCGTATTACCCAAAAGTGCCTGGAAAAACTATAGGAAATACCCTCGCTGTTCATGCCAGGGAGGGAAGAGTCTGCCGGGTGGGAGCGAGGGCCCAGAATGGAGAATGAAGCTGGTCCCACCCCCAAGCCCCCAACCCACGCTGAGTGCGTGGTGGGCGTGTCTGTTGAGGGGGGCGGTGGTGGTGATGAAGAGCCATCGGCCAGGTGATTGGGGCTTGGGGAGCAGACCTGCGGGAAGGGGACGGGGTTCCCCTGGGCGGGGGGGTGAAGAGGGAATGGAGCCCTGTGCAGGGGGCACGTGGGCTTGTGGGCTGAGCCTGGGCAAAAGGCTGCAGGCATCAAAGACCCAGCCCCGCAGCAGGGTCCCTGACCGTGCACTGGTTAAAAACACCCCTCCCAGAGGTCAGCGCCCATGTGCATCCTTCCTGCTCCCACCCGGCTCCGGGGCACCCACTTCCATGTCCAGAGATCCCAGAAGCTGGGCCGCTGTAATGAGGCCTTTGAAGCCGAGTCAGCACACATCTGGAAGGGCTCTTTTGCCATCAGAAAACTTGAGACAGATTTTGAAATAACGACGCGGCCTCCTGATGTTTGAAGAAGGGAGGCTTTGGGCTTCAATCTGCACTTTTGTTTCTTAGCCTGTGGACCAACACACCAGCTATCGACTGACACACACACTTGACACATTCACAGATGCATGCCCACACAGGCGCACACAGACACGCACACGCACACTGCCCGCCTTGCCACAGCTGTCCTGAGGAGGGGGGAGGGGGTGGTCGTGCCCCGTGCTGCCTGGGGTGAGGGCGGGGCACACTGGGAACCGGAGTTCCCTCACTGTTCTAAGCCTTTTCAGAAATTCAGCAGTTTGGCCCAAGTGGATCCAAAAAAAGCATGGTTTCTGGTGGAAATTAAGTAAAGCGAGAGAGAAGTGTTCCTGCCTCAAGCCCTGGCTCACGCAGACGGCGGCCAAGGGTGCCCTCCTGGGGCCTCGGCGGGCAGGCATCCACACCTCCCGGCGGATGTAGATCCAGCCTTCCCAGTGGGTCATAGGTCGGCAGGAAGGGACTTTGGGTCTCCTCATGTCTGTGGATCCAGCTCGAGGGTCTCCAGCCCGGCTAAGCTTTCTCCAACTGCCTCCCTGCAGGGCTGCCAGCACCCCTGCACCTGATTCCCGCTGCGGTCCCTTGTCCTCAGCACGAGGTGCAGGAGGGTCAGGTAAAGGGATGCATTGTTCCTGCCTGATATCCACCTGAGGCCTCAAGAGGAGACACTGCTCAGGGTCACACATGGGGCTGCTCTGCGTTGCTGAGACTCCTCGGCCCCTGGGAGGCCTTTGCTGCGTTAGGAGGGGAAAGGGTGGCCCTCGTCCGGCTCCCCTCCCAGCCCCGGGCTCCCCGTGTCTCGGCCCTGGCACTGCGGCTGGGGGCTCTTTCAGGGCAGGCACTGGTCTGAGCCAGCTTGAAGGACGTACACCAAACTGATGAGGGGATGAACCAACAGATGCTTTTTGAAGACTAGTGAGAATAACGCAGTGATAAAGCTGACTCCTTCTAGCGCCTGTACAATGCGCGGGGTTCTCCTCCAAGCACCCCAGTAGTCACTTGTTTATCCTCGCCAGGGCCCTTTCAGTGGAGCCTATCACCAGGCCCACTTTCCAGAGAGGGCCACAGAAGCACAGAGAAGCTGAAGGACTCCCCAAGGTCACACAGCAGAGTTAGGGTTGGCCACAGAGGGCAGAGCCCCCCTCCCCCTCCCCTCGGCTGCCCTGGCGGGACCACAGCCGCTGCCATCCTGCACATCTGTGACTCAGCTTCCAACTGCAAAGGGCCCGGCGCTCTCTCAGACCTCTTAGCCCCCAGCTCCTTCCTGTTTTGGCTTCACTCTCTGTTCACCAGCACTGCCCAGCACTGCCTTCACCTCACACTGGATGTCCTCTTCAAGTGGAGTTGGCTGTTTGGTTTCTTTTTTTAATAGACTCTCTTGCCCCCATGCACGGCCACCCCCATTATCAGCATCCGCCATCAGGTGGTATATTTGTTACAACCGATGAACCTACACTGACACATCACTGTCACCCAGAGCCCACAGTTGACATTAGGGTTCACTCTTGGTGTTGGACATTCTTTGGGTTTGGGCAAATGTATAACGACATGCATCCACCTTCACGGCGTCATAAGAGGAGCTTCACTGCCCTGAAAATCCTCTGTGCTCCCCCTCTTTGTCCTCCCCTCCCCCCTCCCCCTGGCAACCACTGATCTTTCACTGCCTCCATAGTATTGCCTTTTCCAGAATGTCATAGACTTGGAATCCTACAGTTTGTAGCCTTTTCACATTGGCTTCTTTCACTTAGTAACACTGGCTGGCTTTTAATGGCACCTCGGCTGGGGGGTTGCTAGCATGTGTCCCTGCCCCCAGCACCACCAACCAACCAAGACGGTGCGCATGGCCACAGGGAGAACTGCTCACCACCCACTTCCCCACCCGCTGTATGAATCCTGTCTTCCTTATACAAATAACAATGATCTTAAATTGCAAAACTGGCCGCATTCTTCCCCTCCTTCTTGCCTTGATCTGTGTAGCCCCTCCCACATCGACTCTGGACTTGCCCATGGGGCTTGCTTTGGGCAAGGGGACGTTAACGTGATGCAAGCAGAGGCTTTGGGACTTGCCCTGGTGATGCCCTTGGGAGTCTGAGAGCAACAGGTGAATGAGCCTGAGCCAGCCTGCTGGAGACGCCACACTGAGGAGACCAAGGTGCCCCAACCAGCAGCCTGCCAACTACCAAACATGTGAGTTGGCCATCCTAGGTCATTCCATCACCAACCTACCTGCCAGCTGACCACAAACGCAAGGCGTAGATTGCCCAGCAGAAGTGAGCCAAGCCAACCCAGACCCAGAACTTCTCAGGAAACCCATGCAATCATGAGCTAAATAAGCAGTTGTTAAAGCCACAAAGAGTAGGGATGGTTTGTTACACAGCAGAAGCTAACTGATGCAGGCATTAATATTTGATTTGGACGCTGGGTATTTGGTGTGAGTGTTCAAGACTTCTGTGCATTGGGGTAGTTCCTTTCAGGGCAGACTGGTGTGGAAATGACTCTTTACGCACCAAAAGTTTAAGTTGCCACAACTCTGTCTGCCCAGCACAGGCCTCGAAGAGCAGCTGACTGACCCACAGTGTTGCCCAGATGCAGAGAGCCCACGTCCTTCCTGAAGACTTGGATTGGGAGGCAGGCACTTTGCAGACTCCGCGAGGGGAGACAAGTCTTAGAAATGTGGTTGGTGATGACCTCACGGACAATCAAACTAAAACTGACCAAGAGCTTGAACATCCTCTGCAGCGAGAAGGGTCCTGCTGGAGGAAGCAACGAGTCTCACAGGAAATAGTTCAGGACAAAGGACACTGTGGCCTCTCTTTCGACCCAGAGTTAATTCTCTTAGTTAAGGGGTTTCTCCAAGCCCTAAGTGGGGAAGGGATACAGAACCCCATGATCTATCCTTATATCTTACTGTATGAATTTACATATGGCATATGATAAGATACAGTATATATTTATACAGATAGTTCAGTTTATGATCTAATACACCAGACACATGTTTCTTATTCTAGAGCAAGGATCTGCGGCACACTTTTCATTTTCTCCCTAAAGTCCTGAGTTGAAAAACACACCTAGACACTGTTGCACACAGATATCTGGCTTGAGGACCCACCCCATGCCCTGAAGTCAGGTTTCCTGAGTGGGGAAGAACGATCGGGAGGCCCTGCCCCAGATGAAGTCATTGAATCTCATCTGACTCCTCCGGGAAACACGGGGAGGCAAGTGCGAGCCCATTGTACAGAGGAAGCCTCAGAAGGACAAGACAGGCCGTTTAAAGTCCTAGCTGGTCCGTGTCAGGGCTGGGACTCCAACCAGCCAGCACTTCGGATCACGTACCAAAGTGAGCCTTTCCCAGCGTCACACGTACCAGAGTCGATGCCACTCCCCTCCCCGCACCGGCAGAGAGACAGACCCCACTCCGCTGTACAGCCAGCCCCCAGGGCTCCTCCCCTGCAGCCCCTCCCAGAGAGTGATCAGTAGCTGGGGCGAGGGAGCCGGGAACCCTTCTGGGCCAGGGCAGTTGTCAGTGGGAGCCTGGCCTCCCACTGTTCCTTGGGCTGATTGCTTGAGGTAATTGGACGCAGGCTGGGGTGCCTCTGGCAATGGCACAGCGTGGGAGCGGCTCAGGGCCCTCACCTGCCCAGGGCGGGGAGCTGGGGTGGCTTGTGCAATGGGTCTGGGTACGTTTATCAGCTGCTTCCAACCTGATTAATTCCTCCACGCCTTGGGGGGACCTGGAGGCCCCGGCCGCGCAGCTGGGGCCCTTCTCGATCTGTCTGGGCGGAGTGTGCAAGATGGGCAGGCGTCTAGAAGCGGGCGGGGTGTGTGTCCGCAGGCACAGGGAACACGGTGGGATGGGGGGGCACGAATCCCCTTCCTTCTCCGCAGGAGGGAGCTTTGGGAGGCCGGGCGGCTGCTGAGACAGAAGTCTTCCTCGGGCTGTCTTGCACAGAGCTGCTTGCAAGGGACCCCCCCGGGCAAAGTTCAGCTGCTCACCTGCGGTGCGGGCAGCGGCCAGCAGGGCTTTCAGGCCTCCGGCAGGTTCAGCCAGCCCCTTTGTGCAGTGCAACACGCGGCGCACCCCACAGCCTGCTGCCCACGCTGGCCTCGTCCCCCAGGCCTTTGCCCTCGCTGCTCCCTCCAGTCAGCCTTTCGATCTTCTTTCCAAAGGCAGTTGTACACCCAGCCACGCCGGCAGCTGGGAAGAGCGCCCCCTGCAGGTGTGCACCCACGTGGCACCTTCCCACGAGGCCTCACAGCCCACTCTGCCCGCCCCCTCTCCCCCCTGCCACCTCACCTGCTTTACTGTTATTACTTCTCATGTCATATGTTGCTTGGTTCTTTGTCTGTCCCGCCCCCAAGGATGTTAACTTCACAAGGACAGAGACTGTCTGTTTTGTCCTACTGCTCTGCCCCCACTGCCTAGAAGAGTGCCCGGAACATTGTACGTGCTCCATAACATTGGGTAAATGAATGAGTCATTCATATGATGATTTCTGTGTCCCACACCATCTTTTCAGCAAGGCAGACGGCCAGGGTTAATAACCTTATTCTGCCAGTAGGAGAAACTGAGGCTCAAAAAAATTGAGATCATATAAAAAGTAAAGGGCAGGGGAAGGCTGGAGTGCAGATCCAAGCCTGCCGAGGCCAGAGATCCCTCACAGAGTCATTCAGCAAACATTCTTGGAGCACCAATTATGTGGCAGGCACAGGGCTAGTCAGAGGAATATAGCGGTGAACCAGCTTTTTGTGGAACTTGCAGTCCCTTGAGGGGGCATCAAACGGTCATTACCAATAAGCTGCGACTGCAAACCGAAGAGTGGGGAGCCTAGCCTAAGCAAAGGACATTCAAGCTGAGACCCCAAGCTGGGGAGAAATCAACTGGCCACATGGAGAGGGTGGGGAAGAGCATTCTCAGGCTTGTGCAAAGGCCCTGAGGCAGGACCTCAAGATGTATTTGAGGCAGTGAAGGATTCTCAGGGTGGCCCAAGCCGAGAGAAGGAGGGGTGTTGGGTGGTCAAGGGCTGGGCCAGAACCCACAGGGCCTTATTGGTCCCGCTGAGGTGTTTGGTCTTTACCCTAGGGTAACCAGAGTGCTTGAAGGTTTTATGTGGGGTGATGTCACTAGGCCTGACGGCTCTTGGGTTGGACGTTGGAGCCTCTCTCTGGTCACCAGCCCCGGTCACCTGGCACCCCAGGCCCCGTCAGCATGAAGGCACTTTGGGCATTTCTCCTGCAATATCCAAACCAGACGCCTCAGGCATGGGCTTTGTTTCTGACCTGTTGATGCCTCGGATGTTGGGGGTCATTTGCCGCCACTCAGTGGCCAGGAACCGGCTGCAGTGGCTCAAGTGAGGAGTGCAGCTTGTACAAGGCCTCGCTCCAAGTGACCGGCTGCTCCATGGCCAGATCTGCCTGGGTCCGCAGCCACCAGGCTGCCTTGGTTCCTGGCCCCTTTCCTGGCCGGGTTCCAGTTTCTGATTCTGAGAAGCCCCAGATATGCTTCCTAGAAAATAGCTCCACTGCCTGCAAACAAGCCCTGGATGGTCACCATCCAGGTGGCTCTGCCACTCACGGTGGGGACAAAGGCCTTGACGTGACCTGTTGGTGACCCGTGAGTTAAGGGGAGTGGCTGAGCCTCAGAGGAGCAAGGAGCTGGGAGCTGGGAACACGGGGATGGTTGAGGCAGACTGTTCTCAAGGTGCCCACATCTGGGTAGTGGCCGAGCAGACAGATGCCAGGACAACCCACCCAGCATGAAATCAGATCAGGGAGGCATCCTAGAGAAAGAATGATTCCTTCTCTGGGAGGGAGGGGTGAGGCTGAGGAAGGCTCCCCAGAGGAGGCCGCCTTGCAGTTTTGAGGGGGGAAGAGGAATCCATCGGGTGGCCAGGGTCTGGAAGAGGCAGTGGGCAGTGGTTAGGAGCTTGACCTGGAGCCAGAAGCTGCTGGAGCTTCGGGAAAGAACCGGAATCCAGCACCTGAGACCCTAGCCCACTACCCTCAGGCCACATGACCTCACATACCCCTCCTCTGACCTCACCTCCCAGCCCTACCCACCCAAACCCATCCACAGCTCCTCAGAAAGTCTCCATCTGAGGCCAAAGGGAGTTTCCCTCACACTGTGCCCCCAGCTGGCTCTCCCGTGAGTTTCCTCTGTCCCACGGCCCCTGCCCTGTGGGGACCTTAGCTCCCCTGCACAGAGAAAGCCTGGATGGTCAGAGGTGTGTGGCAACTTGCTGGGCCAGCTCTTCGCTACGTGATCGGCAGAGAGGAATGGGCAGCCAGGGAGGGGCTGGCAAGGTGGGGGGAAGCTCTGGGTATCAAGGGGTGGTCTCTGTTGTTGGTCTAAATCCTACACTGAAAGAGAGGCCAAGGGGGGGATCCAGCAGTGTTCATCTCTTCTATTCCTCCAGGCTGCTGTAAACCCTGACTCCCCCAGCCCTCCCGTTGCCACGGAGAGGCCTGCCTCTGACAACACAACCTCTGGCCTGAGAAAGGAGTGGGGATGATGAGAATGTGACCTGGCCAGGCAAGGATGAGGGCTGGGCACAGTTGGGAGCCCAGGGGTTTGCTTTGGGAATAGCCTTGGGACTCATCCAGTGACCCAGTCAGCGTGGGGTCCGGGGATGCCAGCTGCCTGGGGGAAAAGAAGGGCTGGGGCCCAGGGAGCACTTCCTAGGAAAACCCAGCCTCGCCACACCGCACACCCAGCTGGACCACAGTGGTCGGTGCCAGATGCCTTTGGACCCAGGAGATGCCAGTCTCATCCCAGGTCACTGTTAGACAAATTCGCATTTCTTTAATTAATTCATTCCCTCAGTGACCTGTGACTGTCTCAGTGCCGACAACGCTGGGGACACAGAGCTCCCAGCTGTGAAGGAGGTGGACAAGGACACAAAAGATGCCCACGGCGGGGTCAGGGCTATAATGGGGGTGGTGCGTAGGGAAGAGGTTTGTGCATCCAGAGGGGAGCCTGCAGAAGCCTGGTGTTGGTGAGTGTGTGCCCAGCTTCTCAGAGGCACAAACAATCTGCGCTTGTTAGCACTCCTCCTCCCCCTGTAATAAATCCCCACAACTGCATCTCTCTCAATTCATCTTCTTCTGCCACCTCCATTGCCACCAGCTGAGTTGAGGCCAGCATTGCCTCTTGCCTACCTTCCTTCCTGATCTCCTAGCAAAGAGAAAAGTGAGATAAAATGCAAGAAATGTCCGTTTAAAGGCTTGAGAGAGCTACAGAGACTGCCAGGACTGAAGGGGCCAAATCCCAGAGAGAAGGGAAACTCATTAAGGCAAAGATGATAGTCTACCCTGATTTTCCCCAGAGACAGCTGACAATTTGTAGAAGTTGTTCTAAGGGGCCAAGGAGCTAAGCCAAAAACAAAACAAAACAAAACAAAACAAAAAAATAGGCAGACAGTGGCAGCTAATCCGAGCTCTTAGAAATCTCACGGGGCTGGGGAGACGAAACTTGGGGTTGAGGGCTGTCAGGGTACCCAGGACCTGAGTATCTAAATTCCAGGAGGTGAGAAGCACAGAGAAGTGAGCCCAGTACTCACTCCCTCCATCTCCCCTTCCAGAAACTTGCCGACTCCTAAGCAGAATGAGCCTGGCGGAAAGTGGCTGCCAAGAGACTGAAAATCTAAGCAGACCTTTCAGCAGATTTATGATCGTGAGAAGAAAAAAAATATTGGAGTTCAGGGACCACCAAGGAGGAGTGTCAACACAGTTGGACCCATGAAGGTGGCTGTGTCCTAGGAATAAGGGTAAGTCAGAGATAAACACAGCCTGAGAAAGTCTAAGCCCCAGCAGAGAATCAGCTCAGGCCTTGAGTGGATTAATATTCTCTCTCCATACTCTAAATGCCTCCAGAAGCTAATGTCGAGTCTCTTGAGAGGATTATAACATTATATAGAGGCTCTGCAAGTTTGTACAAAATGTTCAATATTCATTTAAAAGTTCCCAGGCATACCAATAACTGGAACAAGAGAAAAAACAGACAAAATAATGACCCACTGATGATGCAAATCCTGCAGTTATCGGACAAAGAGATGGATATTATTGCGATGAATACATTCAAGAAAATCGGTGACGAGCCGGAGAATTTCAGCCAACAGCCAGGATTAAAAAAAAAAAAAAAAAAAGAAGCAAAAGGAAACTCTAGGTTCAGTTGATGGGGTTGAGAGCAAAGTGGACTAGGCGGAATAGAGAATTAATTAACTGGAAAATGAGTGAGTGCGAAAAATCTATATTACAGCACGGAGTGACAAAAGAAGGACCAATACAGAAAAGATGAGAAGAGACACAGAAATCAGTTAAAAGATCTGACATACATATAATTGGAATCTCAGAAGGAGGAAGGGGAAATGAATTAGACAGAAACAATGCATGACAAAATAATTTCCAAGAATTTTCCAAATCTGATGAGCGACCTTAAGCCAAGATTCAAGGAGTTTAATGAGCCACCAAGTCACCCCTAACACACTGTCACAAAACCAAAGACAAGGAGAAAGGCTTACAAGCAGCCAGAAAAAAAAAGACACATGACCCTCAAAGGAACAACAATAAGACCGACAGGTGACCCTTCAACTAAATGATGCAACCCAGGAGACGATGGAACAGCACCTTTCATTAAAGTGCTAAAAGAATATAAATGCCAACCGAGAATTATATACCTTATGAAAATATTCAATTCCTTTCAAAAACAGAAGTGAAATAAAGATCCTTTCAGAAAAATGCAACTTGAAGAATTTATTCTCAATAGACTTCCAAGAAAAGAAATACCATAAAAGAAGTTCTTCAGGCAGACACATAACAATATAGGCAGAATGAAAAGCTGAAGAAGAGGTAAATGTGTGACTACGTGGGTACAGCGGAACAATAAGAAAAATATACAGAAGGAGCAAATAAAGTTAAAATGCTCTGAGGCCCTTGCATGTTTGCATTTTCTAGGAAGCAGTAAAAATAGTTACTTAAATTAGACTATAACAAGTCCTTTGACTTTGCATGGTATAATCTCTAGAGTAACCACTGAAAGAACAATTAAAGAAAGGATAACTAGCAAGCTAATGGAAAGGAGGAAATTGAATAATAAAAAAAGGTTTGATTTTTTCTAAAATTAAGAAAGTGAGTGAAGAAATATAAAAGAGGTGGGATAAGTAGAAAATAAATACTTTTCTTACAAAATAAAGATTATCTCACTTAAACTGGTTTAATTTTAACGCAACCATATGCTGCTTGGAAGAGACATCTTAAATAAAAGGACTTATGTGATAGGCTGAAAGTAAAGGAACAGGAAAAGATCGTGAAAACTCTAACCAGAAGTGAGTGGGTTTCACTATAATAACATCAGGCAAAGTAGACTTTAGGGCAAAAACCATAAATAGAGGTAAAGAGGGACAATTAATCAAGAAGATAAACTATTGTAAATTTGTATGCACTTTATAACATAATCTCAGAATAAATAAAGCAAAAACTGGACTGAGCCAAAAGAGGAAATAGACAAAGCAGCGGTCGTGTGGGGGGGGCGCAGTGCATTTCTCTCAGTAATTAGCAGAATGAGAAGACAAAAACTTAGGATATACAAAATTTAGACAATATGATGAATAAACCTGATCTACTGACATATAAGGAACATTGTAAAAATAAACAGCAGAATTCATATTCTTAGCGGGTGCACCTGGTACATTTACCATCCTAGATTACATGCAGATCATAAAGCAAGTCTCAATGAATGTCCTTTAATTAAAATCATATGTTCTTTGACTACAGTGAATTTTACTGAAATCCAAACCAAAAAGGCAACTAGGCTATGCCCACCATTTGTAAACTAGTTAAATATACTTCTAAGTTCAGTGAGTTGGACAAGAAATCACAATGAAAATGAGCAAGTAGTTTGAAATGGACAATAATAAAAGTGAATCATCAAAATAAGGGGTGAACCTCCAGCAGAACTTAGAGAAAAACTGATAGTCTCAAAACTTATATTTTAGGGGGAAAAGGGCTGAAAAGAAATTGTCTAAATAAACATCTCAAGAAGCAGTAAAACAACAAAAACAAAGTAAACTCAAAGAAATAAGAGGGAAAAATAAGAGCGAGAGAGAGATCTTAAATAGTAAAATAGAAAATGAACATGTAATAGTGAAAATCCACCAAGTATTAAGTTTGTTTCTCAAATGTATAATAAAATTTATACATCCCTAACATGACAGATCATGAACATGGAAAGCAGTATCAAGAATTAAAAGCTGACATCTCTACAGACCTTACCAGCATTAAAAAAGGATATTGTGAACACCTCTTTTCGGCAGTAAATTTAAAATTTCAGTTGAGATGGACAAACTCCTAGAAAAACAAAACTAACCAAGAAGAAATAAAAAGTTTGAATAGTCCGATAGCTATTAAAGAATTTGATCTATAATTTAAAACTTTCTCACAAGGAAATCTCCAGGCCCACATGGCTTCAATGATGAATGCTTCCAAACATTTAAGGAAGAAATAACATGACTCACGTACAAATTACCCACAGAATAAAAAAGTGGGAATCTTTTTCTACTTGCTTTAGAGGCAAAGCAGAGCCTTCATACTTAAAACCGAGAAGAACTTTACAAGAAAGGGGGAAGAATGTATTTTCCAAAGGCAGACACACCAATATGTTTGCCCTGTCTTCTTACAAGGAGGTTGACCCTCTTCTCACTCTCTCTGAACCTGGGAGGAGTCTAGTAACCTCCCTGACCAATGGAGAGCTGCAGACGTGATGTTATGTGAGGTCCCAGGCTAGGTCTACAAAGGAAAAAAGAATAGAGCATATGCCTCACTGCCCCTCTCTCACTCTTTCTTCCTCTCTCCCTCTTGGGTCGTTTGCTCTTGGCCTCAGGCCACCATGTTGTGAGGGAGCCCAAGCAAGGTCCCCTGTCAACAGTCAGCCTGTAAGTGACTGAGATTTTATGTGAATCCTGTCCCCAGCCTCCAAGTCTTCCAGCTGAGGGCCCAGACATTGTAAAGCAGAGACAAACTCTCCCTGCTATGCCCCATCTGAATTCCTGACCCGCAGAATCCATTAGAGATAAGATTAGTGTTTTAACCAGTATTCTTTAGTGCAAGTTTTTATTCAACGATATGTAACTAACACAAAAGAAAAACATTAAAAGCAAAAAATTAAAAATGCAAAAATCTTAAACAAAATATTAGCCAAATAATATCTGGCTACATAGACAAAGAACAATACACGATGGTCAAGTTGGGTTTACTGTGGGATGCAAAACTGATTTGACTTTTGACAGTCAATCTGTGAAATTCACCACTTTAGAACAATATAATACATAATCATATGTTTATCTCAGTAGGCGTAGAGATAGCGTTTGATACAATTCAGCAACTATTCGTGATCTCTTATTTTTTGCGGTACGCGGCCCTCTCACTGTTGTGGCCTCTCCCGTTGCGGAGCACAGGCTCCGGACGTGCAGGCTCAGCGGCCATGGCTCACGGGCCCATGGGATCTTCCCGGACCAGGGCACGAACCCGTGCCCCCTGCATCGGCAGGCGGACTCTCAACCACTGCGCCACCAGGGAAGCCCAATACAACTCACTTTTAAATGAGAAGTTTCTCTTGTGGTTTTAGTACAGATGCAGCTTCCCGGCCCCCTGAGTCCCATCAGACCGAGGTCACGCCCTCCCGGGAGACGCTGCTCCAGGACTGAGAAACAGTGCGGGTCCCCTGCTCCTGTCCCAGCACCTCTGAGACGTGCCTGATGATGATGACGTACTTACAGACACAAGAACAGTCCTTACTGTTATTGTAAAAAGCCATAGATGAATATAAATTAAAAGGAAAAAGAAGTTTCCACTGACCTGGTGCAGCTACATTCGCTCTAATTTTCTTTCTTGCTACTTCTTTAGCAAAAGCGCGTGAGAATGCAACTAGCCCACCTTTACTGGCGCTGTACACGGACTGGCCAGACTGCCCTTTACACCCGCAGTACTTCCCACATTCACAACGGACCCTGTCTGCTGTTTAATCATTGTTTTCACGGCAGCTCTACAGGTCAGCACGGAGCCCAAGAGGTTAGTATGAAGCTGAGATAGCATATCTTCGGCGTTTGTCCTTACTAAGAGGTTATCCCTGTTAATTCCAGCTGCATTTACCAAGAAATTAACTCGACCTAAATTTTTCTCTATCTCTTCAAAAGTATTTTGAACACCATGTTCTTTGGCAACGTCACAGCTCAACGCCAAGTGATCTCCCGCGGCCCACGATCTCATCACTTCGGTGAAGCCATCGGTGACGTTCCTGTAAAGGTGCCCCCCGCCCCCCGACGGTGAAGTAGGTGCCCCTGCTCCCGGCCCGCCTCTAACTCAACAACAGCTGCGAGCTCGGACCCTCACAGCATCCTGTCTCCCTACCATCCAGAAACTGAAATTCGCGGAGCAATTGAGAATCCATTCCTAATAAACGGGGTGGAGGGGGGGAAGCAATAACAAGGAATCTGGCAGAACAAATCTCATTGTCCCTTGGTGAAGGTCACCAAAGCAATGTAGTGACATCAGTGCTTTGGAAGCAGGAAAGCAGACCGGGTACAACCAGGACTGGCGGGGCTGCGAGCCTCCTGGGCCGGCATTCCCTGTCAGCATATATTAATGACATAGTTGGTTATGACAGAGAATCCAAAAGAATGAATGTACAGATAATCTACTAGAGCTAATAAATTTGGCAAGGTTGCTGTATACAAAGTCAATATGCCCAAATCAATTGTATTTCTCTCTAGCGTTCACAAATAATTAGAAAATGACAGTTTAAGAAATCATTTACAATAACATCGAAAGCACAAAGCACCCAAGAGCAAATCTAATGAAAGACACGTAAGACATCTGCATGGAAAAATCAGAACATTGTTGAGAGAAACCAAACAAGATCTTTAGGGGCTTCCCTGGTGGCGCAGTGGTTGAGAGTCCGCCTGCCGATGCAGGGGACACGGGTTCACGCCCCGGTCCAGGAAGATCCCACATACTGCGGAGCGGCTGGGCCCGTGAGCCATGGCCGCTAAGCCTGCGCGTCCGGAGCCTGTGCTCTGCAATGGGAGAGGCCGCAACAGTGAGAGGCCCGCGTACTGCCAAAAACAAACAAATAAGATCTTTAAAAAGGTGGAGAGATAAGCCATATTCATGGATAAGAAGACTCAATATTGTAATGATTTGAAATCGACCCAAACTGATCTGTACACTGAATGCTATCCCAATCCAAATCCCAGCAGGCTCGTATGTATGTTTGTGGGTGGTGGGGGGAGCATTGATAAGCTGATCCTAAAATGTATATGCCAACAAAAAGGATCTATAACATTCAAAACAGTCTCAAGAAAGGAGAACGAAATTGGAACTCACAGAACTGGATTCGAGACCCAGTATCAAGCCAAACACAAATGTACATTTGAGCACGGTGTGCAAAGGCGAGCAGGCATATGAGGGCATGAAAGGGGGCTGTCTCATGGGGGTGGGGTGTCAGTGTGACCCCTTGAAGAAAATGGGCTCAGAAAGTGGCAGGTGTGAGGGCAGGTCAGGGTAGGATGAAAAGAGTACCTGCCGTTTGCCAGGTGCTGAACTCTGCAACCGCTCTCTCTGAATTCCCAATGCAGCTCTGCAAAGCGTACTGAGGCACAGAGAAATGAAGCCTCTTGCCCCAAATCACATAGGGCCATGATGCGAACATAGATCCGACGCTGTAACCTGTGCTTCCAGTAACAGAAACTGGCCTGGGCCAGGGAAGAGGCCTCAGGAGTGAGCAGGTGGGCCACAGAGGTTCTGTGTCCTGGCAAAGCGGGGCTCCCCAGCATGTCGTGCCTGGCATCTCCAGGGCGGGCCTGTCTCTGTCTTCCTCTTCCTGGCAGGCCTGAGGCTTCTGCAGGCCAGATGTTCTCTGCTTACAAATAACACTGTTTCTGGGGTGGCCTGGGAGGGGAGGGAGACAGGGGGCTAATGGCACGGCAGCGTGTTAAGAGCTGGTGAGTGAATTGACTCTGTACTCTTTAAGCTAAAACTTGGCCAGCGCTCAAAGATGCAAAATAAAAATTATTCTCAGCATACTGGGTGCATTCTTTACTCATCCAGCCAATTCCAGAAGAAAGCGGACCCAAATGTTGGCTCCAATTTTCTCTCCTTCTGTGCCCCGGGGTCACACGGGGCCCTGGGAGGAATACAGCCAGAGAGCCTTGGGAGTAAAAGGATGGCTATTGGTCTGGGAACGAGGGAGGCCTTAACCCCAGAACCCCCACGGCACCGGGGATTAGGGTCAGCAGCACGACAGCTGAACGGACCCCATTCTTGTTCTGCAGGCCTCACTTTTCTCTTCTGTGAAATGGGAACATCACCCACCTCACTTGATCAAGAAGGTAAAAGACTGCTCCCGGTGCCTGGCGCACAGCAAGTGTGCAGGAAATAGCGACCCCGCCCTCACAGGCCGACGGGGCTGACAGGGCTGTGCACTGGAAGCTGCTTGCCCAAGTCACCTGCATGGGGCTAGTGGCAGGGCCCAGCGTGGGACCCTGAGCCCTCCTGTCCCCTAGGACCCATTTGCTGCTGGACTCCGGGGAACAGAGCAAGGGACCTCTGAACTCTGTAAATACTCGGGGATCAAAGGGGTCCCAGCATTGCACAGGCCCTGAGTAGAGCCTCTTTCTAGTAAACATCTGGCCTGGTGACAGGCACGGGGTTGGGGGTGTTCGGCTCTGCAGAGAAAGGAGCTGGCATCAGGAGCGCCAGTTATCTGTGTGTCCCAGACCCCGGGAGTAGAGTCAGTGCCGGGGAGGGGGGCACTGCTCCCTAGTCAGAGGCCCCCCTCAGGGACCAAAAGGCCCTGTGGCTTCCTGATCCCAAGAGAGTGAGAGCAGCTCTCCCTAGTCCCCCTCACCTAGGGAGCTGTGTGGTCTCGGGCAAGTATCTTAACCTCTCTGAGTCTCAATGTCCTCAATAGTAAAATGGCATCAATATGGTGTGTTCTGCATAGAATAGTGAGAGGATTCCAGGAGTTTATATCTGTGAACTGCTGAAAACAAGGCCTGGCACCTGCAAATGTGTTAGCTGCTGTTATTATTATCGTGGCTGTGGTGGTTGTTGTTAATCATTGTGACTTCCTGGCAAGGAGTGTGGGGAGGAGGGCAAGGGCTCAGAGGAGACAGGGCTCTAGGACAGAGGAATCCAGTTGCCAGGTGGCACCCTCGTGTTACTCCCTCTGAAACCCCTTGGACTGGTGAGCGGGGGCCCAGGACGACCCTTGTGGGGGAAAAGCACAGGGACGGCTGGTGCAAGAGACATGTGGCCCTTATCCATCCATTCACTCCCCCCAGGGCCTCCTGGGCCAGGCAGGGAGTGATGCTGCTGAGGGAGGAGGGCAGAGTCAAAGACAGGGAGAGGCCACGAGCTGTGACTTCTTGCACCCACGCGGTGCGTGGTCAGAGCAGCTGGATCACAAGGAGGACGGTGAAGAATGGTGGTGAGCACCCCATCACCAGAGGCGTGCGAGCCTCGGCGCTGGGTCAGGGGTCCCCCCTCCCACCTCCTGAGAAGTGAGGGGCGGCTGGTACAAAGGATGAGCCCACAGGCATCCTGAGAATGTGATGACGGTAGCAGCAAACATCCTGCAGGGCTGCCGTGAGGACTGCATTTGTTCCTGTTTGCAGAGCCTGGGCAGAGTGCTGGCACGGAGGGACACTGGCTAGGATTACTGTCACGCGCTTGAGGGCCTGGATGGACAGCTCGGACCTCACACCACTGGGAACTTCCTGTCCTCCATCAAGAGAGGCAGCCAGGAGGCTGGAGGTGGGGAGTGGATGCTCTCTCAGCGGCATTGGTCTCAATCATCATTCCGGGACCACAGAGTGGCTTTGTGGAGTGGAAAAAAATCCATTAAGGTTTTTCAAGCAAAGCTCAAGACATAATCACCTCATTGTTAGGGACCTTAGTGGTGGCAGCCCTGCTCCCTCCCCCATCGGCCACCAGACTAGCTCAGGTGGGACTGTGCCTCCCAGGGCAGGGGCAGGTGACAGATGAGCCCTGGCCACACCCCAAACAGCTCCAATGACTTCCAGGGATGTCCTTTCCGGGGCTTTCAGCAACAGATTGATCTGGTCCCTCCTGGTACGCCCATCCCCCTACATATTAACCTTGAAAAGTCCGACTCTGACATTCTTCTACCTAAAGTCTCCAGTGACTCCCGTTGCCTTCCTGATAGCGTCCAGACCTTCCTCGATGTGCATCAGACGCCCACCATCGGGCAGCCGGCGTCTGCCCGACTCCCAGGCTGAGTGCGTGGCTCTCATTGGGCAGCCTTGGGCTGGAATCCGGCTCTGCCTGTTTCCAGCAGGTCACCTAACTTCCCTGAACTCCAGGGTCCTCATCTGTAAATGGTATAAAGTAACAGGTCCCTGCAGGTGTTGCTGAGAAAATAAGGAGATAACGCAGAGGGGAGAGTCCGGCTCGGTTCCAGGCACAGGCTAAACGCCGGCGGTTATTAACCTCCTCCTGCCCTTCCCACTCCCAACCCCGCCACTGCTCAGCGCTGCGGTGCCCTGGTGGTCGTTGTGCCTCATTCATTGCCTGCCCGGCTTACAAGGCTCCGTTTAGGCCATTCAGGATGTGCTTTGAAGGTAGGGCTGCAGGACCCGCTCATGGTTTGAATCCTGCACGGAGAGGTGCTGGGGAAGATGGGGGAGGGGAAATCAGGGAACCGTTGATATCTGTTCAGTGTCGCCCCATCCAGGGAGGAGCCCTCAGCTGAGCCTACTGGAGTCGCTGCAGAGGTCAGAGGTCGGAACTGCACTCAGGGAACATCTGTCCACCTCCAGGATCTCAGTGGAGCCCCGGAATTGCTCCAAGCCACACGGCAATGGGACCTCCGACTGGGGGTCTCATGACAAGGCTTCATGCTTTCCCGGTCGTCAGCTAACCCTCCCTCTCAGGATCTTGTACTGGCCTGTTGAGGGGCCCAACATCACCCCATTTCTCGGATGAGGGCACTGGGGACCAGCAGGCGATGGGACCTGCC
Organism: Phocoena phocoena; assembly: GCF_963924675.1. Classification (NCBI taxonomy): domain Eukaryota; kingdom Metazoa; phylum Chordata; class Mammalia; order Artiodactyla; family Phocoenidae; genus Phocoena; species Phocoena phocoena. The sequence goes on along the minus strand of NC_089229.1, from coordinate 5,035,904 downwards.
CAAGTCCCATAGCTGTAAGTGGCGGTGACCCTGGCCACCCGTTCCTGTCCTGTGCTTTCTGCTCTAGGGGCTGGGGTGTTTGCCCCGCCCCCCTTTGCCCCTAGCCTTGTGGCAGAGCCCCCAGAAGGTGCTGGCCCTGAGCCCTCTGTCCACGTCCCCCTTGGCTAGCCCCCCAACCCTGGCTTTATCCCCGCTGTATGCAGAAGCTGCCCACCCACGAGTGTTGGCTCTGAGGTCTCCCTGAGCTCCAGGCCCACGCTCCCTTCATGGCAGGTGTGTGGACCTTCGCGTCTGCAGCAGCCACCTCTGGTTGTTTCTGGAAGATTCATTCTCTGTGCTTTTCTCTCTTTTCCAAGTTTTCAGATATAATTATTCCAAAGTCGAAACACTGGGAGGACCTGCCCACTGAGGGAACCTCTTCCCCACCTGGGGACATGAACGCATCTTCCAGCCCCCTGGGCATCCCCTCACGACATCCTCCCCAGAGAGAAGAGGTGCTTTCCTTATGGCACACAGCCAGCAGGTGGCAAAGTCACGTCTCAAAACGGCGCCCTGTCTGCCGGGCCAGGGCCCCTCAGGACATCCCAGAGTGCTGGCTGGGAGGCTGAGTTCCATGCTCAGCCACCCCTGTGCACCAGCAGGTAGGCGCGTCCCTGCCCTGGTTTCCCCGTCTGCCAAGACACACGTGGCCTCTGTCTCCGTAGCTCCCACGTACACGCACGTGAGGATTCAGTGCATCGTGTACATGCACAAACGCGTCCTGTCAAGGCCTGAACACTGGCAGTGTTGGGGTTTCTCACGGCTCCTCTGTCCCTGGGCTCAGACCCTGGAGAGCAGCGGGAACGCGGCAGAGCAGGGCTCCCGGCAGATGCCCCGGGAGCGCCTGTGAGTGCACGTATGTGTGTGTATTTTACCTGTGGCGCCCGCTGTCGTCAGGGCTGCTGGGAGACACCCTCATTTGTCTGGAGTCTTGGCCGGCAGGTAACAACTTATGTAGTGATTCCTGGGTGCTGTCTCCCGCCTCCCTTCCCCTGGGGACAGGACCTCGGCTGGCCTGGGAGGGAAGTGGGTCTGGAGGAGGTCAGGGCAGGGCTTCCCCAGGCTGGGCCCCTGTTCCTTGCAACTGTCCTGTGACCTGTGCAGGGCTGCACCCAGGCAGAGCACACTATGGTCCATGCAGACGTCGTAATCTTGGTGCAGGAGGATGGGCTTCTTGGCTCAGGGGTCACTGAGCTTCGCTGGTGTGGGCGGCTCCTGGCACTGACCTCACCTCCCCAGCGGCCCACCTGCCCTCTGCCTTGGGGGGCAGGGGTGAGTGTGGACGGGGACCCTGGCCCTGCATGCATGGGTGACGTTGAGTTTGATCCAAGCTAAGTCTCAGTCACTCAGTGAAGGGGACATCTCCAGCCAGTGCCACTCAGCTGGTCCACACGGAGAGTCTACCCCGGGAGAAATGTGGAAGACAAGCCACAGGCAACCGAGGGGGTGCAGACCACCCACTCGCCAGTAAGGAACACGCCCTGATGAGTCCAAGGGCAGGTGCATATGCGCCCAGCACGTGTGTGGTGTGTACGCGCACACGTAGGTGCGTGCGTATGGGGGGCGGGCCTGGGGATCCAAGCGGGAGGGGCCGAGTGTGTTCTCATCACCTCCCTCCACCCCATTTGCCACACCTGAGGCTGAGCCGCCACCATTTTCAGCTTGATCCCCTGGTCCCCCGAATCCCCCTGCACACAGCCAGCGGGCTTCTTCCTGAAACACCTGCCTGGCTGTGTCAGCTCCATAATGAGATTGACTATTGCCTTCCTTTAGGATGAACACCCAAATCCCCCACAGATTTATAATGCATCATCCAAACCCGTCTTTACTCTTGAATGTAAAAGAGAGATGTTAATACCATCAAGATTACAGGTGTAAATGGGACTCTCCTGAACTGCCCGGAACCTGTGGTCGCCCTCATGCTAAAGCTCTGTGTAAGGCTTGGTGGGGACTGGCCACTGCCCACCTCTCCAGCCACATCTCACATCCTGCTCCACTCTGTTTTCTGAACTTTTTTTTTTTTTTGCAGTACGCGGGCCTCTCACTGTTGTGGCCTCTCCCGTTGCGGAGCATAGGCTCCGGACGCGCAGGCTCAGCGGCCATGGCTCACGGGCCCAGCTGCTCCGTGGCATGTGGGATCCTCCCGGACCGGGGCACGAACCCATGTCCCCTGCATCGGAAGGCGGACTCTCAACCACTGTGCCCCCAAGGAAGCCCTGAACTTTTTTCTTCCTATAAACTTTAGGTTCCTTTCCACCCCAGGGCCTTTGCACATGCTGTTCCTTCTGTCTGGAATGCTCTTCCTCCCTCTTCCCCTCCTCTCCTCCTAGTTAAGTCCCGTCCATCCTTTAGATCCCAGCTCAGCGAAGCCTCCTTCCCTCCCTGGTGGGCTCAGAGCAGTTATTTGCCTTGTAGCTGCTCACCCTCTTGGGTAGCTAATGTCCGCCTCCTGCCCCGGGCCACATGCCCCTGGGCCCATGCCAGTTTGGGGCATTGACAACTTCCCAGGCAAGGCCTGGTACACACTAGGTGCTTAACTCCCCCCATCCCCATCTAGAAAGGCACAGGACCAGAGCTGGGTCTCCATACACACTTGCTGCCTGATGTTAACAGCCCCCCAGATGGTGCTACCATCCCCTGAAGCTCAGAGAGCTGTGGACACTTCCTGGAGTTCACTTAGTCGGTAAGTGGCAGAGGTGTGAGTCAAAGCCACTTCCGCCCGGAGGGTGGTTTGCACTGGGGAGCACGAGAAGCTGGGGAGTTGCTCGGCGTGGGGCCCTGCGTGGGGAACTGTCGGCCTGTGCGAAGCCTGCAGCCCTCCCCTCGCCACCGTGGGTGCGGAAGGCGGGTGGTCCTGTTACCCCAGCGCGGGAGGGTCTCCCCCACCAGCGGGCATCCTTCAGAAAGAGAATGATACTGCAAACTGCGTGCGCACGTATGCCTTCCCATCAGGTGGCCATCCCAGGGAGGTGGGGCCCAGCTGTGCCAGGAGGACCGTGATGGGCAAGCTCCCCAGGAGTGGCTCCACCTAAGGAGGAACTTTCTAGAAGGCAAAGCTGTCCTCCGTAAGAACAGCCTGCCTGAGTAGGTGGTGAGGTGTATGACACCTGCCCTTCGTGCCCTTTGGGTGGTCCCGGTGGGAGGGCAGTGGGCGGGGAGGTGAGGGACAGGCTGAGCGCAGAGCTGCCTGCAGCCATGAAATGTCAGGACTGCAGGGGCCACACGCCAGGCCCACCGTGACTCTACTGTTTTCCTCCCGCCCTGACCTCAGGTGACAGCTGCTGGGGACTTGTGCATCTATGTGTCTCCGCTGGCCAGTGAAGACTTAGGAGTCAGCAGCTCCTTACTGAGCACCCACTGCGAGCCAGACCCTGGGGCTGCGGAAGGGGTGCACGGGACTCTTTCTTGGGGAACTCGAGTCCCTCAGGGGGAGACAGACACATAGTATGAGTCAAAAAGATGAGCTGTAGCTCGGGGGAGATGCGGGAGGCCCAGGGAGCACAGAGGAGCAGACCGATGGCCATGGACGTGGCGGGGCATCTGGGGACATGCTTCCCAGGGAGACCGAGGCAGGAGGTGAGTGTTGAAAGATGACTAGGAGTTGACCAGGGAGACGAAGGAGGGAAGGTGTCTGGGCGGAGGGAACAGCGTGTACAAAGGCACGGAGGGCTGATTCTGGACGTCTGGGTGTGCCGAGCTGAGGGTTGAGGCCCAGACATGGGATAGAGTTTGGGGAGGGGGAGGCAGAGGTCAGTGGAGGGGGCATGGGGGAGGGGAGCGGATCAGACAAGGCCCTCGCGCGAGTGTGGGTTTTAGCCCCGGGGATGCCGGGGAGCCAGGGAAGAGTTTTCAGCGGGTGGGAAGGACCTGGGCTGATGTGGGTCTTGGGAAGTTCTGTCCAGCACTGGCGAGGAGGCCTGGACCCCAGCATCCGGCATGTGCTTTTGTCAGAGACTTTGACCAGCCTTTCCAAGAAAGACAGACAGACGAGGAGACAGGAGGGAGAAAGACCCAGAGGATGTTCACAGAGCATCCGGGAAAAGCAGGCAGGCCCAGCGTCTTCCTCTCCTGCCTGCAATGCCGGGAAGGGCCCGCGTGGCTATGAGAAGCCGGCCTCTCCCCCACAAGGCGTCTGAAAGTGCGCCTGGTTGACAGCAGAACAGTAAAAGGAGGAATTCAAACACAGGCAGTCCCTCCCTTTGCTGGGATTAGCTGCTAGGAGTGTAATGATTTTCATTAATACCATCAGCTTTCCTCAAGCTTGATTATAATTACTCTCCCGACCACATTCCCCTCGGTGAAGTGATGCTGAGTGGAATGTACATTAATCAAATCAACATCTGAATGCTGATGGCCTGAACTCGGAGCCCGTGGCCAATGGGGGGTCAGAGGCGGGTGGCTGGGCACCCTCTCTCCCTGGGGCAGGACGTCCACATAGACGGAAGGATTGATGAATGCTAATGTGGCCGTGATGAGCTGCCTCCCTGCAGCCGCCTGCCTCCTGTTCACAGGCTCTGTTCTCTTTTATCACCTGTTGGGCCCTCACCACGTGTCCTGGTGGCAGGAATATTGTTTGTATTTTCAGACAAGAGAGAGCCGTGGCTCAGAGAAGTCCAGTGACTTCCTGAATGTCACACAGCATGTTGAAAGTCAGTTTTAAACCAGAGTTTAAACAACCTGATTGTCCCCCTGGGAAGCAGGGTGGGTAGAGGTAGGCGCTGGAAGGAAGAGAGGGGCAGAGAGGAAAGGCAGGAGGAAATGGGAGGCAGGCTTCCCGGTCTGGCCGCCCCAGAGTCCTGAGTACCGGCTGACGCCTGCGTCTCCTCTGTAGATGACTCTCCCCTCTGCACTCTGAGTGATTTTTAAGATGCAAACGTGATTGTGTCACTCGGGGCTCTGAAGACCCAGCCCAGCTCCGGCCTCTTCTTCTCCACCTGCCTGCTGCGTTCCAGCTACACCATTTGTTTGCCATTTCCCTAAGCCCAGTCCAGGTGGCCCCCTGTCCCTTCTGTGGGTCTCAGGCACTCATAAATAATCTCTAGGAGACGCCAGTTACATAGACGTCTTTCTACCGATGGAGTTGAAGGCTGACAGATGGGCCTAGGCAGCTCTGCCACCTGCTTGCTACCTCGGGCATGGTGTTCGCCTCCCTAGGCCTCAGTTTCCTCATATGTAAGGTGGGTGATAAGAACTCGGGGAGTAGTGCGGGCACTTCTCAGGGTGCTTGGCAGGTTTTCCTGCCTCGCCCTCTTGTCCCTCTGGGTAGTTTTCCATGAGGACCCGGTTGTCCCACTGCAGACTCCAGGACGGCGAGAACAGGGATTTTCCTACTTGTCCCGAAGGCATTTTCCAAGCCCAGGCGCCGTAGAGGCTGAGAAACCGGGCAGGCTGGCCCAAGTCACACGCCCTTTGGGGGCCTCTCCAGTCCTGTGCAGGAGACGCACTCAGAGCCCTGGGAACAGGTGATGAGGTACAGCACGGGTCACACCAACGAGGGACAGCAGGAGGCTCCCCAAACCCTGCCAGGAGCCCCGAGAGCAGAGCGCAAACCAGCAAGGGAGCCAACGCCTCACCCCTGGCCAGGGCTTACCGGGCCGGGAGACGGAGTAACGACGCAGCCGTCAGGCCAACACCGGGCCACGGCCCCAGAAGACAAACAAATACATCAAGTTTCCTTCTGCCCGCACCGCCCCAGCCCAGCTTCCCCAGAGCTGCCAGGGAGCAGGTGAACCACGCATGCCTGACAGATAACTGGTTACAGAGGACCCGGTGCCCTGATTAAGCCAGGGAGAAAAGCAATGTCTTAATATTTACTTCAGGGGAAAGAAACAAAAACATGGTAAATCCACTTGGCAGGAAAGATAGCCAAGGCACCCTGTTCGGGTGGCTCACTGGGCTCTGGGACTCTGGCCTCCCCACCCCGGGCTGCTAAGAGCAGAAAATGTGTGCTGGAGCAGATGACCACTTAACCCCAGTCGGCTCCCCTGCAGACTGGACAGTATCAGGCTGGAGAGATGGGAGGAGAGTAAACCTCAGACAGAGGGGAGAGGAAGTGTGGGTCTCCCTGGCGGGGCCCAGAGAAGCCCAAGTACGCAGGCTGGAACTGGTCAGGGGGCGGTGGTCAATCAGGGGGCCCATTTGGGATGCGGGCGTTTTCGTCTGGTCTCTCCTCTCTCTCGTTAACCAGAGTTGCTGGTGACCATGACCTTTGAGCCTCCCTCCCCCAACCCACGGGCAGAGTCCCTGGGTGGGTCCTGCCTGTGCGCTGAGTGATAAGAAGAAAGAAAGGCAGGAGAGAACAGGTGGGTTTCCGAACCCCGGAGACAGCTGACGTTACCAGGAGCAGTCTATCGGCTGGGTTAGGGACCACACAGGCTCAGTGAGAGAGCGGTTTGGGGTTCTGGAAGAACCTCCAGAGAAGGAGCCTCCGAACACAGGACAAAACGGTAAGAGGTAGGCATGAGCAAAGGGACTCCGGGATGTGGACATCTGATCTCAAGATTCACGAGCATCTGAGAGCAGCTCCCCGGAGGGGGCGGGGACACGAGGAGGAGAAAGCAGAGTTTCAGAAGTAATGATGGAAGGAAAGCTCCCCGCGAGCGGCAGCAAGACCCACGTTTACAGATCAAATGTGCCCGTGAGTGTGGAGCAGGACTGATGGTGGAAAAATACCCACTCCCGGTGAAATTCAGAATGGTAACAAGAAGAGAAAACCCTGCAAGCTCCCTCTGGGAGAAAGTAGCCCAGACTTTGGAACGAGAGCCAGACCCGGATCAGATTTCTCCCGATCAACCAGAAAAGCGGGAAGATGGTGGGGCCAAGTCCTCAAAGTTCAGAAGGCAGACGTTTGAACAGAGCTCTGCACAAGCTGACCCGTCCGCGGGACGATGGCAAACCGGAGACTTCTGCGCATGAGGAGGAAGGCGGCTGGGGTACCCCAAGCCCTGCGCGCACACCTGAGCCTGGGCTGTGCGCACACCCGCGTTCTGGTGAGCAGGCAGTGTGAATGGGCCTGGGACTGCTGAGGCCGTGGGAGCAGCAGAGACCCAAAGGTAGGGCACCAGGTACACGTGGCACTCGGCGTCAGGCAGGTTCTCCTCCCAGGGGCATGTTTTCAAGAGTTGGGGTCACACCTCCTGGAGTGCAGGTCCAATCACACTTCATGGCTCCTCAGGGAATAACATTTACATAGTGCTAATTTCATAAGCCCTCTTTATTCATCCCCAGCTCTAGACTTGGTCCACTGACAAAGCGCAGATGGATGCTTGCTGTTTGTTCAACCCTCCCCCGGCCAGTGGAGCAGCCCCAGCAGTGGAGCAGCAGGGGGAGGGGCAGGAGGGTGCGTTTCACCGCTCAATGCTGCCTGGAGTCGGCAAATAGAGAAGCTGAGGTTGACGTTTTTTTGCTCGTTGGTTCAGCTAGCTCTGCCCGGCTCCCACCGAGGGCCAGGAGCTCTCTGCAGTCAAGAGCAACCTAAGTGTCCATCAACAGATGAATGGATAAAGAAGACGTGGCACATATACACAATGGAATATTACTCAGCCATAAAAAGAAACAAAACTGAGTTATTTGTAGTGAGGTGGATGGACTTAGAGTCTGTCATACAGAGTGAAGTAAGTCAGAAAGAGAAAAACAAATACCGTATGCTAACACATATATATGGAATCTAAAAAAAGAAAAGGTCATGAAGAACCTAGGGGTAAGACGGGAACAAAGACACAGACCTACTAGAGCATGGACTTGAGGATACGGGGAGGGGCAAGGGTAAGCTAGGACAAAGTGAGAGAGAGGCATGGACATATATACACTACCAAACGTAAGGTAGATAGCTAGTGGGAAGCAGCCGCATAGCACAGGGAGATCAGCTCGGTGCTTTGTGACCACCTAGAGGGTTGTGATAGGGAGGGTGGGAGGGAGGGAGATGCAAGAGGGAAGAGATATGGGAACATATGTTTATGTATAACTGATTCACTTTGTTATAAAGCAGAAACTAACACACCATTGTAAAGCAATTATACTCCAATAAAGATGTTAAAAAGAAAAAAAAAAAGAGCAAACTGGTTCCTCCTCCCATGGGGGTTGGAGAGGGGTCAAGCAGGAAACCCAGCAACACAGAACAGAAATGCCAGGGCGGCCAAGAACTGCCCAGGGTCGCTGGGTGGAGAGCGTCAGCGGGGAGTGCCCCAGAATGCACATTTGGGGGTCTCTGGGGGCTGGTTTTAAAGCTAGGAGTGGGTGGCCAAAAGGGCCAGCAGGGGAACCAGCTTCCTGCCTGGAGAGCAGCCGGTGCAGGGCCAGGACTGAGGAATTTAGGGGGGCCAGTGATGCTGGGCTGGGAGTCACAGAGAGTGGGGAGAGGGACACGGAGGGTGAGAGACCGCAGGCCGGGTCGTGCTGCTCTGGAGGCCACGGCCGACTGTGGGCTTTCCCGTAGATGCAATCATGTGTGTCGAGAGCTTTAATCAGGGGAGAGTCCTGAGCCGGCAAGCTCCCACTGGCTGCTGGCTTGATGCGGAAGATACAGGCAGAAGACGCCACAGTCCGGAAGCGATGGCAGGGCCAGGACAACGACTGTCTACAGTCTACCTTGTAAATTCCTGGGTCGGTACCGGGGGAGCCAGTACCGAGAAGCAAATCCCCATCGGAGGTGGAGAGGCAGGAGCGGGGAGGTGGGCGAAGGAGGCTGCATTTCAGAGCAGGAGCCACAGATATGGTGTGAAGTCAATAAGAAAGAGGTGGAAGTGTATTATTTAAAGTTATAAAGGAAGGGCTTCCCTGGTGGCACAGTGGTTGGGAGTCCGCCTGCCGGTGCAGGGGACGCGGGTTCGTGCCCCAGTCCGGGAGGATCCCACATGCCGCGGAGCAGCTGGGCCCGTGAGCCATGGCCGCTGAGCCTGCGCGTCCGGAGCCTGTGCTCCGCCACAGGAGAGGCCACAACAGTGAGAGGCCTGCATATCGCAAAAAAAAAAAAAAAAAGTTATAAAGGGAAACGGAGAACAGCCGTTGGCTCATGGGAGAGGGTCTGTGCAGGGGGATGGGAGTGGAGGCGGCTTTTACCTTTCCTTTTACACATTTCTATAAGATTTGCATATGCATTATACATAATCACATTCATAGGTCATTCTTTTAATTAAAAAGGTGGGGGGGGGCAGGGAGAAACGAAAAAGAAGTGGCCGGCCTGCTTCCAGAGCGAGATGCTAACTTAATGTTAGAGGAGGAGACGGGGGTCAGGGTGGATCTGTGCAGGGAAGTGTGATGGGGTGGTCAGGGAACCCTCCAGGAGTCGGCACTGAGGCTGAGCCTGGGGATGAGGGGGCGCCAGCCCTGGGGTGGGGTAGGGGTGGTCAGTCAGGGGTAAGGAACAGAGGGAACAGCAAACGCTGAGGCCTGATGGGACAAGGGACGTGTGAAGACCAGAGAGGCAGTGGGTGGGCAGGTGAGGTGGGTGGGAGAGGGCTCACTCAGGGCCCGGGGCTGTGGGCCCTCTGATGGCGATGAGTTACTCTTGCGAGTCCAAATAACATCCCAGCAACAGCTAACACCTAGGGACCCTCTCTCAGTGCCACACCCCCGTGCTGAGCATTGCACGTGGAGTATTTCATTCACTGCTCGTAAAAAAAAAAAAAAAAAATTGCATAATTTTGCCCATTTTACAGATGAGAAAACTGAGGCTCAGAGAGGTGAATTAGCTCACCCAGAGTTGGAGGGCTGGTAAATGGCAGAGCTGGGATCTGCACCCCAGGAGTCCAATTGCCAATTCTCCACCACCACCACTTGCAGGGGACAGGGCCAGTTCCCTGAACCGTGGCTGGCTGTCCCCAGGGTTCACTGCCAGCAGGTGAAGGCAGAGATGCAAGCCCTACTCCTACAGTGAAGCTCTCCGGTCCTGGACCGGTGCACCCAGAGTTTGAAATTCAATTCGATTATAAGTGCATTAAAAAAAATCATCAGAACCCAGAAACGCAGCATCACGGAGTGAGGCAGAAATGGAGCCTGCTGGCTCCTCTGGGGCAGCTGCTTGAGGACATGGTTCCGAAGTGCTCACCAAGGCAAAATGGTGCCAACGTGTCGGGACATAATGGACGCTAAACAGCGGGTTCTCAAGACGGCCCACGGGCGCCCCAACCGAGCGAGGAACCTGCAGCCTCCCGAGAAGAGCGGAGCTTCTCCCCTTCTAAGAGCAGAAAACCAAATATTCCCCAGCTCCGCACGCAAACACCATGCAGGCCGTGCCTTGGGGTGGAAACAACACGGGATGCGGCCCAAGGCCTGTGTCTGTGCCCCCTCTGCCTCTGTTGTGTGACCTTCGACACGTCACTCTGTATCCCCGGCCTCAGTCTCCTCAACTGTATAACAGGACGACATAGAATACCCGCTTCCCAGGGCTCTCGAGCCCCACCTACTGGAGAATCCTGGTTGCAGCAGGTGAGCTGATACCATCCCACCCCCAGCTCTCTGCACCTGCTGTTCCCTCTCCCTGGGGTGCTATTCCCTGAGTTCCCGTGGCCAACTCCAGCCGGTCTCAGCTTAAACGTCACTTCCTCAGCAAGCGTGCTCCTTGCCCTCCAATTCATCCTGTGAGATTGTTGTCCTGTCTTGCGGTGCCCTAGTTCTCCGTGGGCATCTGGCCAGGCCTGTGGCCGCAGGAACCAGGGGAGGGGCCAGCCCCTAGCCCTGCCTGGGGGACAGCAGGCTGGTGGCAGAGCAGAAGCATTGACCTAGAAGTTGAAGAAATTGCTGGGGTCACACATGGAGGGTCAGTTTCTACTGCTGGGTTGTGCCCTTGAGGAAGGAGTGGGATTTAAACAGAAGGAGGAGGGAACAGACGGGGCAAAGCAGAGAGCTGTCGGATGTACAGGAACTCAGGGGCCAGGACATAGTCTCGTGTAATTGCAACTTGTGGAGGCTGATACACATGATCAGGGGTGGGGACTTAAGCCTGCGGGTGCTGGGGTCACCCATAAGGAATCCCGCCTTGGAACAACTGTACATCCTTGGAATAACTGTAGCCTGCAGTTAGATGGTGGTAAATGGGGAGAGATGGGGTCTCCGGTGCCTGTCCCTTTGGGATCCAGCTGGCACCTGGGACTCGGGTTGGCACTCTCACAAATATTACGGTGCCAGGTCACCCACGGTCCTCAGTCTGGGGACTGCACTCAGCCCCGGGCGCTTGTCCATACTGCCAGGTGGGTCTGGGGTACTGGGAGCGCAGGGAGCAAAATTTTCTACCCCAACATGTGTCTCTTTGGGAGGATTAACTCAGACTGATTGTTTTTAAGAAATAGAAGACTCAGAGAAGTTTCTTTTTGCTGCCTCTTAGCTGCCTAAAAAATTTAGATAAAGGGCCTGTTCCTGGAATAGAGCCATCACCAGAGATATCTGCAAAGAACATGGGCCAGGTGTGGGGGCCGACTGGGCGGGGCCTAGACATCAGAGTCCACTCCGTGTCCCATTGTCTCTGCGAGGCCCACAAACATTTGTTTTCCAAACATTTGCTTTTCCTTCTTCCTGTGAATTGCCTTCCTTCCCTTGGAAGTCCCAAACCACGACCCCCAACATCTTTTTCTGTCTTTAGCTGAAAACGGCATTTAAGCTAAGGGTTTTGGCCATTTGCGGGAGTTAGTTTTCCTGGGTCTCTCCCATCTACATATGTTATTAAACTTTTGTCTGATTTTCTCCTGTTGATCTGTCTCATGTTGGTTTTTTTTTTTTTTTTTTTTTGCGGTACGCGGGCCTCTCACTGTTGGGGCCTCTCGCGTTGCGGAGCACAGGCTCCGGACTCGCAGGCTCAGCGGCCATGGCTCACGGGCCCAGCCACTCCGCGGCATGTGGGATCTTCCCGGACGGGGGCACGAACCCGTGTCCCCTGCATCGGCAGGTGGACTCTCAACCACTGAGCCACCAGGGAAGCCCCCTCATGTTGGTTTAATTCTTAGACCAGCCAGAAGAACCTAGAAGGGTAGAGGGAACTTTCTTCCTCCCCGACAGAAGTGAGGTAGGCTTGGCTCTGCACCCCTCCCCAACATCTAAGGGTTCCAGGGTCTTTGCAAGCTGCTTGCCCTCTGAGCGTCAGTTTCCTCAGCTGCAAACAGATGTGAAGACATTAGTTAACTGAGGAGACAGCAAGTGTGAATGAGCCCAGGTGGGGATTCTGGCAGGGGGATGGCTGGAGGTCCAGAGGGGAAAACAGCGTGTGCAAAGGCCCGGCGCCATGGGTTTGTCTCGCTGGAGGGCAGCAGACAGCGGCGGGATTGGGGCTGCAGAAGCAGGAGACGCCAGAATGGGGTTGGGCCATATCTGAAGGGACTGGGATGGGTCACGTGAAATTGATCAGCTGGAGAGCTTCCGGAATGAAGACACTGGCTGAAGTGCGGGGGATAGGCTAGAGGGGGCTATGAGTCTTAACCTTGGCAATGGAGACCAAAGGCACCAAAGAGGAAATGCATAACGTCTCAGAATAATGACTGTTAAAGCATGTCTATCAGGCACTTGCTGAGAGCAAGGCTCTGTACAGCTATTAAGGCAAATGTGATAGCTTTACCATGTTACAGCTGAGGCCCAGAGAGGTTAAGTAACTCACGCAAGATCACACAGCCCACATTCACAGTGCATCCTCCTAACCACCGGCCGTACCTCCAGGGAAAAGCCCACTGAGCAATCAGACACCAACACAAAGCATATCTTAGCACCAAAGCCATCCTAGGCTACACGGATCACTGTTAGCAATTGCCTATGATATTCGCACAGCACTTTACAGTTTGCCACGCATCTTCACCTGTATTATCTCATAAGACCCATACAATAGCCCTGAACAGAATTATCAGTTCTGTTTTCCAGACGTCAAGGGATCAGCCCCAGCTCACAAGGTGAGCAAGGTTTATATACGAGACTCGCTCCTGGCCAGGTCGGCTGATCCCACTTGGCTAGAGTGTGGCCCCTGTTCACAGCCATCACCATTCCCTGAGCTGCTGCCGTGCACCAGGCCCTTCTGCTGCCTTCTCCTCTCACTCGGTCATCCATCCCACCCACTCCACGGTACAGGCGTTCTAGGGCTCGCTTTATGGACGAGAACCGCTTGAGCCTCAGATCGCTGTAGTCCCTTGCCCAGGGTCACACAACTAAACGGGGGATGTCACCTGGATTGAGTCAGGCTACAAAGCCTGAGCTCTCCCCTTCCCGCAGCCCTCTGAGCAGGGGCCCGTAAATCGATTGATGACTGAGCTGGCGCCTTTGCGGCTGCCCCCTCCATCCCATCAGCTCTGCCCATCCTGTTCCTTGATTCTGGGTAGCAGGTCCTGGGAAAGCGTGTCTCAGAAGCACAGAAAGTCTCAGAAGCACAGCCAGATGACATGCATGCCCTTCTCAGGGGCAGAACAGCATCAGAAGGGAGGCCCAATAAGCCTCAATTGTCTTCCAGTTTTCATCATTTGTGAGGTGCTTTCTCTGCAGACCTTGGCGGAAGCTCATTGGCAGGCAGGTGTGGGAGCCTGAGAGGAGCAGCGTGTCCCGTCAAGTGACTGATCTTGGAGAGATCACACAGCTTGGGAGTTGCATTTAGAGGACTTTGAGACACAAACCTCAAAGTGCCTGCCGCAAGACGAAGGATGTGACACTCTGGCAGAGGCAGGAAGGGATTTCTAGCCTCGATGCTCCTAACCCGGAAACAAGGGGGGTTCAACTTGGTAGTCAGTTGGCCTGCTCTAGAGGGCTGTGGGTCTTCACCCCAACAGAGACATTCGGGGCTCAGAGCAGGCTGGGATCCTGCATGACGCAGCGAAGAGCCCGCATGCCGCAACTAAAGATGCCATGTGCTACAATGACGATCCCGTGTGCTGCAACTAAGACCCAGGGCAGCCAAATAAATAAGTAAATATTAATCAATAAAAGTCTAAGTGAGACTTAAAAAAAATTTTTTTTTAATAATAAGAATAAAAATGCTTTGCTGAAACCCTTCAGGGATTTCGGGGCTTTTAGGGCGTGAGCAACCCGTCTCCTAGCAGGGCCCTGCAATAAAACTTCCTCTGCTCCAAACTCCAACGTTCTGGTGTGTTTGGCCTCGTTGTGCCACAGGCGCGTGAACTTGCGCTAACAAGTCCTCTTTCTTTTTCCGCCCTTGCAGCTTTTCCATCTCTCCTTCCACCCAGGCCCGCAGCTCATTATTTTTTGCTTCCTGCCTCAGACTGTTTTACAGTTTCCTCTCCACGTTGCCCATGATCAGAATTCTCTAGAACACCGGAAAGCACAGGAGCTGCCTGGTGGTCAAGTTCTTTCCCCTTTGTCTTTCTCAACTTTCCCAATTCCATAGCTCAGAGATCCAGGAAACACCTGGTTCCTCTGGACTCTCGCTAGGGATTTCAAAGATGGAGCAGGTGAGTGGGACAGGACAGCATTCTCTTTAGCTGGGAGGACAGGGTGGAAGTTTCCCCATGTCACGGTAGCATCGCTGTGTCATGGTGATAAGGCTTACTACTTGAGAAGGGTTCGTCCGTGTCAGGCTCCATCAGCTACTGTCCCCGCCCTCATGGAGTCCCATCTCATGGCAGAGAAAGACACATGTCCCCTATGGGACCACTGCCACCAGTGCCTTCCTGGAAGTCTGCACATGTCCAGTGGGGAAGAGGGAGGAAGTCAGGGTGGCTTCATGGAGGAGGTGATGTTTGAATCCGGAATAGATATTTACCAAGAAGACAGGTGCCCTTGGAACAAAGGGAACGGCATGAGCCCAGCCGAGTGCCGAGTACAAACACGGAGGCTGCGGAGGTGGGGGGATGGTGGAGTGGCATTTAGCAGTAGCCCAGGCGGGGACAGGAGGGCAGAGTGTTCCTGGTGGAAGGAACAGCATGGGCAAAGACACTGGAGTGGGAAAGGGCCTGGGGTGCTTGGGCGCCTGGGAAGCTGTGTGCCAGCAGGCCTGATGCTCCAGCTGACGTCCCCACAGGATGAGCAGTGCCAGCTGCCTCTGTGCCGGGTGTGGTGTCACCTTCCCCTTGTACAGCGAGCGAAGGTCACAGGGGCTTGGCCAAGGCCGCCTTGGTCAGGGGGTCTGACAGGGGTCCATGCCCAAGTTTACCTGCCTCCAAGGTCTGCAAGACCTAATGCCTCTGAGCCCCCTTCCACCCCCCAAGCACCTCGGGAGGGCCGTCCGTCCCCTCAGCAACGCACGGGCTTACCCAGCTCTGGGCCACCCCGCGCGCTCAGCAAATACATTTGGGCAGCCCCTCATGCAAGCTCTGCTCTGGGCCTGCCACCAGCTGAGTGACCCAGTCAGGCCCGTCCTCCCTCTGGGCCTCATCTGCGGAGTACGTATAACCAAATAGAACATTCTGGGAGCAAGCGTCCAGCCGGGGCCTGAGCAGTGCGGTGGCCACACCTGGTGGAGAAATCATGCGTCAGGATCCTCACTGGCCACTCTGCTTCTAATGCTTCTCTGTGCAGGGGTTCAAGACGCGGCTTTGTTACACACTGGGGGGGGCGGGCTTTGGCCGTGTCCCCTGGCCCCTCAGAGCCCAGTGTCCCACCCAGAGAATGACCGTATTGTGTCCCAGTGCAGGGCTGCGCAGGGAAGGACGAGGGGGATGGGCCCAGCAAAGGAGGAGCCCCCTCGCTTTATCCCCATCACCAGCGCCATCACCAGTGCCTGGAGCGACAAGATCTCAAAGGAGCCCAAGGGGAGGAGGAGGCTCGGGGGGGGTCAAGGCTGCCCGGACCCCGCTGAGGCCTCGGGGACCCCGACATGCAGGTTCCAGGCATTCAGTGCCTTTCTGCCAAGTTGATAGGATTAGTGCGAATGATGACAGGACCCCGGGCCTCTGGAGGGAGGGCAGCAGCGAGAAGAGAATCAATAACGTGACTTGGCGGCCTTTGGTGTCTATTTTTGAGAGAGAGAGAAAGAAAATTCCCCACTCGTGCTGGAAGATATTTGATACATTTGAATTGCTAAAGAGGATACTTCAGCTTCCTTTCAGGGCCACTCCGGGCTGAGGGAAGGAGGGAGGAAAAGAGGGAGGGAAACAGAGGGTCTGGAGAGGAAAAAAGACCAGGGTGGTTTGGGGAGAGACGGGACTGACCCACGCTGGGGGAGGGCGCAGAGGGCACAGGCCCAGAGGGGCCCCCGGGAGACCCCAAGGGGACTTGGTGTGGCTCCACCAGGCTGGCGGCTACCTGGAATCCGTCTCTATTCCCGGGTTGCCTGGTGGGGGCCGCCCAGGGCAGGTTCAGGGACGCTCCTTGGAAGGACGGGAGGCTGAGGAAGGCGGACCCTGGGTCGCCCATCTGCCGAGCCCCAGGTCGGTAAGGTGAGGGTATAGCATCCACCTACTCTCCTGCGGGGCACCGCAAGGTCCCAGGGTGGAGGGAGGGGCAGAGAGAGGGGAGAGGGGCCCCATCTTCATCAACACGCACCTCCCAGGCTCCCTCTGATTTATTCACGCACCGTCCCCCTCTAGCCCGGGTGCTCCCTGAGGACGGGCAGTGACTGATTCTCCCTGGACCACGTGGTCCTGATGATGCAAATATCACTGAGACAAGGAGAAGCTCAGGATCAAGTGGGGTGAGTCAACACCCGGGTAATGGCATTGCTGCCAGCCAAGGGGGTCCAGGAAGAGGAATGGAGGAGAGACGCGGGGCACTTACGCGTCTCCGAGGGGACAGGAAAGTCTTCACAGGGGAGGAGGCCCCGTAAAGGGATTTCAGCAGGCAGAGGATGGGGGGGGGGGGGGCGGGCAGAGGGCATCCCGGGAGGGGCACTGCCCAGGCAAAGGCCTGAGGGCAGGACAGCAGAAGACGGAGTCTGGCTGGCGCTGCTGCCACTTCTGAGCCTCCGGGGCCCGGACACCGAAGAGGGTGCAGCCCCAGGGCGCTTTCAAAGGCAGTTCTGCTGCCTCAGCTCCGCCCTGAGAGCTTCCTTAAGCTCCTTGGCGCCAGCTCTAAATTAAGTACTAACCGGGAACCTCTGATCTCGTTACTTGAACTACAATTGTCCTCTGCTCTTTAACCATTCATGGTGGCAGCGCCTGCGGACACGAGCCTCTGGAGAATTACCCAGCCAGCAGCTTACAGGTCACTCGCAAATACTCCAGTTCACATTAATTTGCAAAATGAAGAATTCACCGTCCCAAGGCCCCGAAGCTATGAAGGTGTTTAAATACCAGCAGTTCGAAACACGAAGGGGAGAGGGGTTATTTTTCCAAGTTAAATACTCCCTTGTCTCCGGAGATTTCAAGACCCTGGGCAGAGAGGACACTGAAAGAAATCAATCTTATACATGAGGCATCTGTTTGAAGTGTCTCCTCCCTCCCCGCCACCGCACAACCCTTCCAGGCAGAGCGGACCAGGAGACAGAGGGCCTGGATTAAAGAACGGTTCCGGTGCTGTAGTTGTGTGCCCCTAGGCACACCCCTTAGCCTCTGAGAGCCTTGTTGATCCGTCTGTAAAATGGGCTGATGAGCCCTGCTTGGGCCAATCCTCCAAGAGGGTGGGAAGGATCAAGGGGGAAGATGGGTATGAAAATGCAGGGAGAGGTGGCAGCCTGTGTACTCAGTGGTTGGGGGGTGGGTGTACAGGGCTGGAGCGGGGGAGCAATGAAGGGTCCCAGAGGGAACTAGGGAGCGGGGAAGGTTGGTCACCTCGGGCCTGTGGCTGAGACTCTGGAGGGAAACAGAGACCCAGTGACCACAGATGTCGCCTACAGAGAGGGGTCCTCCAGCTCTCCCTGCAGGAATGAACGGGGGAGGGGGGTGCCCTGAGAGGTCCTCATGCCCTCTGGGGACGTGAGGGGAACCCCGCCAACCCCCACCAGGGAGTCCCAGGCCAGTTTAACATTGTCTCCAGCTCAGAAAGGAGAGACCTGAGTCCATGTTTTTAAACCATGAATGACTGAACCCATAAGAGGGATAATGTGAAAGCCAGTTCAGGAAAAACAGTAATTAGCTGTCCATCACCATCTGCGGTGAGAAGGGGTTTCCTTTCCCCAATCCCGTCCTTGCCCTTCTTCAGGAGGGGCCGTCGCTGGGAGCCTACTGTGTGCCCTGCAGGGGCGTCTGGAGCCAGAGGGTCGGGGTTCAAGCTCCAGCCCTGCCACTTGTTAGTCACGAGATGCTGGCGGGGGCTTCACTATTGCATGCCTCAGTTTCCCAGCCTGTAAATGGGGGTCTCATGGAGTCACCGGGAGGATGGCATGAGTTAATTTGCTTGAAGCACTAGCACGGCACCAGGTACCTGCAGGGCTCTCCAGGAAGGGCTGTCTTCCCAGGTCCGCCTCTTAGAGGACCTCCTCCAATCCTCGGGGACCTTGGCTGGTATCCAGGGCAACCTGGTGCGGGGGACTGCAGCCTTGTAGCTTTGAGCTTTCTTTGGGCACATTTTCATATGAAATCTTTTCTGGGGGCTCTTCTGCTTGCAGGAGATGGAAGGCGGAAGTGGGAGGGGGCCCCCACCCCTGAAGTCTCCTGCTCACAGGGGTACACAGATTGACAGCCCCCCGCAGGGCCTTCACCTCTAGAAACCCACCTGGACCTGGAGGCAGTTGCCCTCCCTCCCTCCCATCCCCAATCCTGGCCACACAGCTGAGACCAGGTACCGTGAGCAGAGACATTTCACGAGTTGAGTTGGTTTGGCCTTTTGCTCTTTTTTTTTTTTTTGCAGTACGCGGGCCTCTCACTGTTGTGGCCTTTCCCGTTGCGGAGCACAGGCTCTGGACGCACAGGCTCAGCGGCCATGGCTCACGGGTCCAGCCACTCTGCAGCATGTGGGATCCTCCCGGACCGGAGCACAAACCCGTGTCCCCCGCATCGGCAGGTGGACTCTCAACCACTGCACCACCAGGGAAGCCCGCCTTTTGCTCTTTTGCCACAAGCCGGAGGAGACCAGGCCCCAGACTGAGAGTGTGGACCAGACCCAAAACTATTACAGCCTGAAGCCAAGTGCCCCTGATCGCAGCCCAGCCCAGCCAGACACAACCATGATCAGCCAAACCCCAGACCTGGAGTGAGAGAAACACATTTGGTTGCTGTAAGCCACTGAGATTTGGGGATTGTTTGTTACAGAGTATCATTGCATCAACAGCTGACCAATACAGCAGAGACGTGCATCTGTTCAAAGCAGGAAAAACACTAAGACAGATGCAACCCTGAGGGGAGCATTAGTCTGGATGAAATGACATAGGGCTAAACCCAGCAGGGCACCCCTAGGGTGGATTTTACCCTCAGGGGGGCACCAACCAGGAGCACGGCCTCTGGGTATGTGAGCAGAGCTCTGGCGCCAGCCGCGGGCTTGTCAGTGTGGCCAGCAGGCACCTCTGCTTTAGGCCGCCTCCCTCTCTGTATTCACGTAATGCACAGTTGCACTATTTGTTGAGTTGCGCCTTTTTCCAGAAGTTTATTCTTTGCAATAGAGCCAGGTGGTTGGACGTGTAAGACAGTGTTTGTCAAGCACGCGGCCCCGGCCCGGCATTCAGTCACTTACACGCGGGGTCGCTGTCACTAACGCAGGAACATGCTTGGTTTCAGGCCTTTGATACAATGCTGCCCGTGACCTCGTCGCGGGTCTGGAGAGAGCCACCATCTCCCACACTCCCAGCCTCCTGTGCCTCACAGAGGCGGCTCCTGGGGACAGGCCGGCTTCAGAGGCACCGGGGGCTGAGGCTGGGCATCCACATGCACACATAAGACAGAAGCCAAATTAGCCAGAAGCCAGAACTGGGATGAGGTTCCCGCGGGAAGGTCAGTGCCTTAACCACTGGCTCTTACGATGACAGGGCCTTGCACGTTCCTGCGGCTGCACCCACCCCTCCAGAAGGTGACCAGAGTGCCCTGGACCCAAACCCACCAGCCTGCTGTGTGGACCAGGACCCTGCAGGGTGGGGGCGGGGTGATGGGAGGGGCGAAAGGATATACTCCGTGTTGTCACCCAGGTCCACCTGGGTGTGTATGTCAGAGCCAGAGAGGCTGTGCTGTCGTGTGTGTGTGTGTGTGTGTGTGTGTGTGTGTGTGTGTGTGTGTGAAACTAACAAGCCCTGTTGCACTCGTACTGCGTGCTGGCGAGTACTGGCTCTCAGGGCACAGGGTCTAATGCAGAAGAAAGGATCCTGGTGTTGAAGCCTTTGCCCTCCCCTGCGTGCTGCCCCGGGCTGTGTGTCCTGCGTCCTGCCCGAGATTTCTGCTAATCCTCCAGCTAAGCCCCACAACGGAGGCAGCATCAACCCATTTGATTGGTGAGAAGACTGAGGTTCAAGGGGCCGAGTGTTTTGCCAAGATTCATACTGCTGGGGAGCAGTAACGTCGGAGCAAACCCGATGGTGACAAGACCCAGGTGCTGGTCCCAGTGACGCAGGCCACACACGAGGAGCAGAAGTCGTACAGAAGCTGGGGGAGGTGGGGACGGTTTGCTGGGCAGGTGAGAGGCAACGGTCCCTGAGCAGGGTCCTGGGGGATGGTGGGAGAAGGTTGCAGGGCACCAGCTCCTGGGAGGTGACTCCGAGGGAAGGTGCAGGGGGAGAGGACGGCGGGTAGGCGGGCTTGGACGCCTGGCACGGAGGGTCCCTGGGTATTTGCAGGAAGGACGTGCTGGGGAAACCCAGCGGCCACCCAGCATTTCTCCACCGACCAGCACAGAGCGCCTTCCTCTGTAGGCCGGCCCGGCCCTCCTTCCTGCAGCCACATACCTGGACCACTCTCCCGACAGTCCCCACGCTCCAGCCGAGCCAGCGCAGCTGCAGGATGCGGCCGTGGCAGAGGCCAGCTTGCTCTCAGGCCATGAGAAATCATCCTGATGAATCCCACTCCCCAAGTGATTCCCTGCCTGTGCCCAAGAAAGGCCCTGGCAGCCCTAACAAGGGTCTGGCCTGTCCCCAGACCCCCCAGCACCTGCCCTCCTCTGATGAACGGGGTTGGAAAGGCAGCCAGCATCCCCCCGCCCCCCCAGCCCATCTCCCCGCTTTCCCCATCCTGAGCACAGGAGGAGATCGCATTAGCACCAATCGCCTTGCCTTCAGGCGAATATCCCACCCAGGAATTAGGTGCAGAAATCCATTTAAGCAGAAAAGCAGATTTGATAGCCCCTCTGAGAGCCGGGGACAAAGGTGCAAAGCTCCAGGACCCACTAGGACCAGCTCAAGGCCCAAAGCAGCACCCACCTTTTACTAAAATGTTTCTTTCGGTAAAAAAACCAAAAAAACCTTTCTTGAAGTATGATACAGAATCGGGGATCTCAAGACCTGCCCGGGGAAATGTGTGTCCCTTGGGTTTCTCCCCATCTTCCTGGAGAATGTTCCCCAGTGTTTCCGAGAAAGCCTGGCTGGCTGCCTCCCACTGGGGGTAGGACCTCGGTCCTCTGTCCTTGCCCCCACCCTCACCCTGCAGCAGGAAGGGGAGGCATTTCTCCTCCGAAGCCTCCAGGCTCTTTACAATGCTGCAGGGCGCCTGCCTCGAAACTTTTCAACCTGGCTTCTGCAAACCCATTAACCTGCAGTGGGCTTCTAATTAAGCCACCAGGACTCTGATGTCTCCTCGCCGCTGAGAGTATTCAGAGCTGCAAAGGGCAGGCTGGTCCCCTCCAGGCTGGGGGCATGGAGGGGGGAGGGAAGCCGCATCGCAGCCCCCTCCAGGGGAGAGGGCAGACACAGAGCCCCTTCCCACCCCCAGTCCCACAGCTCACCTCCCCCAGGGCCTGAGGAGGCGTCTCCCCTTACCTGTACGGAGGCTTGTCACTCTCCAGCACGTGGACGGTACCTCCTGGCCCCTTCCTGGGGAGCAGTCCCAGACCCACTCTGCGGCGCACGTCCCAGGTTGGGGCATGGGTTGTGTGCGTGTGAGGTGGGGTGCCTCTGGGAGCTGGGCTCGAATATTCCTGGCTGCCACCTGCCACCGACCCGTCCCGGGGGGCCAGCTGCCTGAGGGGAGATGCTCCAGCCGGGCGGGCCCGCCGTCATCTGCCAGGAACACCAGGCGTCAGCTTTCCCTCACCAGGCGCCCGCCGGCTGCTCCCAGGCTGAGGCGACTGGTTTATTTTTAGAGCCCGGCCCTTCCCCAGACGCCAGGATCCCAGCTGAGATTTCCAGTGGCTCAAACTAGCCCATTCTGGGCTGAGCTCTTGCTTACTGGGAATGTTCTAGAAGAGAGAGACGGAGGCTTTAAAGGCTGTGGTCCTCATCCAAGAAATCCGGGGCTGGACTGGAGGTCTCCGAGACCCTCTGACGAGGATGGCCCCCGAATCAGGCGCCACGCGGGGATTTAGCTTGGGCAAGGAGCTTCCCTCCCTGGGCTGCCTCAGTTTCTTCCTCTTGAAGATGACCGACGGCAGTAGGCACACCTGCCCGGAGCAGGGCTGGGATCAGAGAATGGGCTGGAACGCGGGACAGCCGTAACCGTCCACTGTGCATCTCCTCAACCGGACTGAGGTCACAGGAGGCCAGGGACCTGTCTGTCTTGTTCACCATCATAACCTCAGCGTGTCTATTCCATAGTTGGTGCACATCGTAGGTGCTCAGAAAATATTCAGCAAGGAGGGGAACACATGCCCATCTCCCGATAGCACTGCTAGCCTCCTAGCGACCTGCAGGATCACGGGACTAAGCACGCTTGATATACGTGCAGCCCAAGGTCTAGACAGGAAAGGAGCTGGCTCAGGTCCCCTGGCAGCAGGTGGCAGTGCCAGGGCTCCGCAACCCACCTGTGTCTGACAGCCAACCGTGGAACATTCCGCTTTGCCGGTCCGGCGCTGGCCTTGCGGCTGCCTCACCCAGGCCCCATAAACCTCATCTCCTCTGCAGACCCGGAGCCACTGATAAGATTCACCGTGGGCGGCTCTGCCTTCTGAATCTGTCCGGTACCCCCAAGGGAGGACTCAACCCAGTTCTGGATGTTTCTACACGGGAGGCCCCAGCGCAGCTCTCGACCTGTCGGGCGGGGCCTGGCTCTCCCCCCTCTCAGGCCAGGCAGTGATTCTGCTGCTGGAACTGGCGGGGCTGCGGGACCGAAGGGGAAGGCGCCGGGCACGAGGTGGGCCGGCAGCGTCTGCTCATCCGCTTTGCCTTAGCTCGTAGGGAAAGAAGCGTCCTGATCCGTGTGTGTGTGTCCACGTGTGCACGTGTGTGTTTGCTGAACGTGTTTTAGCCTCGATGCGGAGTGTGGGTCAGGCTGCCCCTCACCCGGTGGGGGCAGCCCCTTTCCAGACAGGCAGACCCCTTTGTCCTGCCTCTACCCACCTGTGCCCGGGGTGCCCGTTCCTCTGCAGCCGCCCAGGTGCCACCACCTCTTCTGTACCTCAGGGACTGGCTGGCTGGTCTCCCAGGGTCCCGAGAGGCCTGGGGACTGGAAAGGCCCAGCCCCCATGCTCCCGCCCTGGGGAACAGGAGGCAGGTTGCCTGGAGGCTGCGATGCAGCGGCAGCCATCGGGGTCCCCTCCCCGGAAGACAGATGGAAGCCCACCCAGGGCCGGCCCCAGGGCTACTTGCAGGCAGGAGAGGGTCTGGCATCTTACCCGGGACCGTCCACCTCTGGGGCTGCTGACCAGGCGCAGCCAGTGGTCCCTTGGAGGAGCCAGGCTGCAGTCTGCTGGCAGCCCCAGCACACCCCTTTGAGGCTGGTCTCCCCAGTTCTCTCTCGGGGCCTCTGCTCTTCCGGGCACCTGTCCAGGAGAATCTGTGCTTTGTGTCCCTGACTTGACTCACGCCTGCTTCTTCCATCGGGCCCCGCGGGCAGGACCACTGCTTATGCAGGGCTGCGAGGGCCTTCGGTTCCTATTCGTCGGTCAGGTGAACGAATCCACCAACAGAAGAGCTCGGTGAGTTCGAGCCGTCCACGTGATGTCACGCCATGCAGCCATTTCCAACGTGTTTTCTGAATAATATTTAATATTCTGGGCAAACGTTCACAGCATGAGCAAAGTGAATACAGTAGAGTACAAACTGTCACTGTGAAGATGTACGTCGATGGATACGGTCCCTCCATCCAGGCGGGGGAGTAACCCCTCCCAGCCCAGCCCTTTACCTGCGTGCCCGGTCCCTTGCTTCCTGCCAACACGTGGGCTTGTGACAGTGACCATTTGGTGAAAGGATGGATGGGATCTTTCATCCACCGCCATTCCCCCCTGCAGCCAACAAATACTGTGGAGCACATACAGCGTGCAGGCTCTCTTCTCTGCACCTGCAAGCTCCCAGCCTGCAGATCAAAGCCTGATCTGCTTTGACCGGTCCACACGCCAGCAGCATCCCTACCGGCCCTGTGGCCCGAGGCCCTTGTTCACGGGACTCAGGCTGAGCCCCGGGGTCTGTGCTCTGGGCTGAGCATCGGAGGAGCCCGGGGGCTGATCACCCTCCAGGGACAGAGCCCCGAGCACCAGTCCCCTCTCGTGAGTCCTGCCGGCCCTGTGTCTGGGCACCTGATGGGCCACCAGATTCTCTCCACTGCTCCCCACCCCAGCCAGGACACACCCCACCTGCTTGTGATCTGACGGCCATGGCACTCCCATCCAGGGCTAACTCAGGGTTTCTACTACTGGGTTTCCCTTCTCCAGGGGACTGTGAAAATCCACCCCCCACCCCCACCCAGGATGGAGGCCCCGAGCAGGGAGAAAAGAGAGAGATGGCAGCTGGCATCCCAGCTGCTGGTCTAATTCTAGGCCCCATCTTGCCTCCCTGTCACTCATGGGAAGGGGGGAGGGGGTGGGATAGATGGAGACACCACAAGACAAGGCGAGAGACACACGGAAAGGAGCACAGGGATAGAGATAGACGTCCAGACAGAAAGAAGTGGAGACAGAGGGAGGGAGAGCAGGAGACAGACAGAGAGAGGCACGTGGGAGAGGCTGGAACAGAGAGGTGGCCAAGAGACGCCGAGAGGGACAGCCAGCCAGGGGTCCTAAGAGAGGAGAGAGAGGGGGAGAGACAGAAGGAAGGGAGAGAGACTACCTCTTCCTCCAGGGAGCCCTCCAGGCTCAGAGCATCCATCACTCTGCCCCTTTCTGCCTTGTCCCCCAGGTCCCCCCCGGGCATGTCCCCCATGCCCAGCCTGATCCCCTCTGGTCCCTGGCATGTCCGCCAGGCCCCTCTGTGGGGTCGCGAGGCCGGTGAGGATGAACTGAGAAGGGGAGGGTGGGGCATTGACCTCGCCTACCCACAGTGAGCAAGGATGCTGGGGGACACTTGGGCTTGGGGGCCAAGAGGGTCTGAGAAGGAGCGCCCCCTGCCCCATGGGCGGACCAGCGAGTGGCCAGCGAGCAGAGTCTGCAGCCCAGAAAGCGATGGCAGAGGAGGACCTGCAGTGCCTTCCCACCTGAACTTGGGCTCTGGGTTGAGAAGGTTTTCCAGCTGAGAGCTGTCTGGTGGTCCATTTCACAGATGAGAAAACCAAAGCCAGGAGGGTCAGAGTTAGGTGCCTGTGCTCCCTAACCCCCGCACTGGCAGCCTCTCTCTATTCCTTTGTGCCACTCTAGTCCCTTTGGCAGCCTTCCTGGTGGTGGATGCTTGCATACCTCCAGTAATGGGGAGCTCACTATCTGTCATGGCAGCCCCTCCATGGACACAGTGCACGCTCTCCAGCTGTGCCCCTATCCCTTCACGTTTCAGTGGCTCAGGGAGCAGAGGCTTTGCCCACAGTCCTGGGGTCTCTGGTCCACCTCTGTGCCTTATGGCCATGCACCTGGGCTTTTGAAACTTTCAGTAGAACCCACCCTTGTGCCTTTAAACCCCTTTTCCTGAGTGAGAATGGCCAGCACTTCCCACCTGCCAGGTGTGATTGAGTGCTCGCATGTTACTCTCAATCCCCATCATAAACAGTTTATCTGTTTACTTATGAATTGCCCCCATTCTGAAAGGTCAGGCCAAGCGAGCAGGGCCCCCGTCTGTCTTGTTCACTTCTATATGGTCAGCAGTGACCATTGCTTGGCACATACCAAGTGATCAGGGGACATTTCCTGCCAATCTGATGATCTGGAGGAAGAGGGAAGACACACAGCCTCTGTGTTCTACAAGGACATCCCTTCTCCTGGCTCCCTGCCCTACTGGGCCGCCCACACAGGTGGTTCCTCCATGGCTCAGCCCGCCCCTGCCCTGAGCCCACCCTAGCTCAGTCGGGGCCATCTAGCCCAAAGAGGGGGCCTGGGGGCAGGGGGACCAACAATGCATTGGCAGGAGCCCAGGGGCCAGAATGGGGTCCAGGTCAGAACAGGTGCATTATTTGTTGAAAAGACTGTCCTTTCTCAGCCCTTTCATTTTTCTCCATTTTAAAAAACTCTCTATTCTTAAGTATGCATAATTTTTACTGGTCTGTTTTTAAAGTTCCTGTGTTTTTCCCCCGTCATCTCTAACGCACTGTGAAGCCGATCCAGCGAAGTTTTCATTGCAGTTACTGTACTTTTTAGTTCTAGAGTTTGCATTTTTTAACAGTTTTCCTTCTTCTGCTGAGTTTTCCTATTTGTTCACTCATTAATACCATATTCTTCAATTTCTTAGAGATGTTTTTCCTTTAATTCTTTGAACACATTTGTAATAGCTCTTTTAAAGGCTTTGTCTGCTAAGCCTAACATTGGAAACATCTCAAGTTTAATTTCTATTGCCTGCTTTCTTCCCCTTAACCGTCAGTCTCATGTTCGTTTCTTTGTGTGTCTAGTGATTTTTTAATTGGCTGCTGGGCATAGCGAACAATGTATTGTAGAGATACTGGATTCCGCTATCATCCTCTAAAGAGTGTTTCTTGTTTTAGCAGGCTGACGACTTTGAACTTGGAGAGACTCGGCTTATACTTTGTTCGTGTGAATATGGAGAAAGCCAATGTGTTTCCTCAGTTCCTCTTAGTTGGCAGGAATTACCCCTGAACTTTGGTTTCCTTGCAGATCTTCTGGGGGCTTAGTTTTAGGTTGTATTAGGAGGGGTCCAGTTTAACTCTTACCCTGATACGTGGTTCCTACTCGTAAGACATAGCCTCTCTGGGTTCTCAGCTGGATGTCGAGAGTATTAACAAACTGTTGAGATTTCTCCACTATGACCAAGCAGGAATTTCAGTGTTCCTCTGTTTTCTCCCCCAGTTCAGCTCAGACCTCTAGTGTTTCCAATTTGCTTTCAGTCCCGTAGGGTCTGCTCTCTGAAAGTCTTGGAGGGTCTCTCTCTGAGCATGTACAGCACATCCTCCAGCCGTGGACTCATCGGGAGATCCCACATCGACTTCCGGGGTCTGCACGGCTCCTCTGTGATGCCTTCCTCTGCCGGTCCCAGCTGCCCTGACCTCCAGCTGCTGCCTTCACGGCTCACCATGGCCACTGAGTTCGGCTAAGCCCCAGGCCCCTGTGCCGCACCCAGCAAATTATCCCCTGGAAGAGAACTGGTGATCGTGGGCACCCCTGTGGGCTTTCCTTCTCTCAAGGATAACAGTCTTGCACTGCCTGTTGCCCATCGCCTGCCAAGAGTTGCCTCACATATTGCTCCAACTTCGTAACTGTTGACCACGGAAGGGATAGCTGAGTGCCAGTTAATTCCATCTAGGCCAGATGGCAAGTGGCTTCATTCCCTGGGCCCTGATTCCACCTAGAATAGATTCAAGTTCCGTGTTTGGTCTTCAAGGCTCTGCAATCCCTACTTCCCTCTCAGATTTCACCCTCACGCTCCACTGTCACTTCATCTCCAGGCACAGAGGCCCTTCCTTTTATTCTTCAAGTACATCAGGCTCTTTGCCACTTCTGGGACTTTGCACCTGTTCTCTCTACCAAGCGTCCTGAGCCCAAATCTCTGCGTGACTGGTTATTCAGGTCTCAGTTCCAAATCACCGTGTCAGAGAGCCTTTCCCAGGCCAGTCTTTGTAACAAAAACTACAGTCCTCTCCACCTCCCCATTGTTTATTTTCTTTATAACACTGATTGACATCTGAAAGGATCACGCTTGTTAACGGATTTATCTGTTTCTTCTCTGTCTCTCCAAACAGAACATGCGCCCCACGGAGCAGAAGTGCATCTGTCTTCTTCCGCGTGGTGTCTGGGGACCAGGCTCAGACCTGGCACGCTTGACTCCTTTTAAGGATTTTAATTGGCCCCTCCCCTTCCTCTGACACCTGCTTGGCACCCTTATTTCCTGAATGAAGAGTCGTTTCCTTGAAAGCGTAGGTAGAAATCCGTCCTGCGCCTCACGCCTTCCGCCATCTGCTGTGCTACCACCTTCCACCAGCAAGCAGCCTCCCTCCCTCCCCACTCTCGCTCTTTGTACTCCAGGTGGAATGAAACAAAACCCTTCCCCGATTAGGCTGTGTCTATCAAAAGGCTTAATAATGCTCCCACCCTTGGGTCCGAGACAAGGAAACAGCTGGAGGTACCACAGTCAGGGCTGAAGCAGGGGACACCCAGCAGGATGCTTGGTGCAGGCTTGGAGCTGGGTTCAGAGTCCCTGGTCCCAGGGGTTGGGTGACTGGTGGGAATGAGGCTGTGAGATCAGAAAACCAAGACTGGGCATTACATCCTACAGCCCACCTGGGGGTGAAGCCTCAAGGAGGGGGATTCACGTGGGACCCCTGGAGATAAGAAGGTCACGGGGGAGGGGAGCCCGACAGGTCTGGCAGGTGGGCGGAGGTCAGTTCTCTAGGCCACGCAGCTCCCTGGTTGCACAGCGGAATCCCTAGTTTCCACAAAAATATGCTAGTGCCTGGGCTCTCCCCACCCCTACTTGACCAACGACACAGAAATCGCCGGGAGCGGCTGGCATCAGTATTGTCAAGAGTGGCTCCCATGCCTCGAAGGTGCGCCCAGGCCTGAGGATCTGAATGTGCCTTGGAGCCCCTTGAGGAGAGCTCCCCAGCCCCCTGCTCTGCACCCTTCTCCCTGGGCGGGCAGGCCCACGGGTGCGCTCCACGCTGCAGGCTTGATTAACTGTTTGTAAATTCTAAATCGAGAGCGACAGCTTTCTTCCGACTGGCAACTCTGCCCATAATTGATATTAGTTTTCCTCCGTTCCCAGAGGCAGTCAGGAAGTAAGAAGTCTCTCTTGCTATTAAGCCTGATCTCAGCCTAAGACCCTCTGGTGGTGGTGAGTGGGGAGTTAGGGCTGGACTCAGAGGCCTCCCCCACCCCCACCCCTGCTGACCCATCCTGCCCCTTCTCCTCTGCTGCGGCCCTGAGCGAACCGGGGGTTGGACACAGGCACCCAGGACTGGCTGACGGGACCCTCAAAAGTCTGCCCGTCCTCAAAAATACCAGCTCTTTTTTTTGTTTTTTGGCCTCCCCACGGCTTGTGGGATTTTAGTTCCCTGACCAGGGAACGAACCCAGGCCCTCGGCAGTGAGAGCGCAGAAACCTAACCACTGGACCGCCAGGGAATTCTCACCAACTCTTTCTTAAAGATGAGACTGTGTCCCCTAAAACCATCTCTGGAATGTTCTTGAGCCAGCTTCTGCAAAGACGCCTCCCCGGCCCTGTCTGGGAGGAGCGCAAGACAGTGGGTGGCACCGAGTATATGGGGGAGGGGATGTGGGCCCGTCCTGGGTTCAAATCCCACCTGTGCTTCAGACCCCCATTCTCCCGTCGGGCAGTGAGGATAACGGTGAGGCATCATCTCACAGCCCACGGTGGGGACAAAGGAGAAAAGGTGTGCAGAGGTGCTTCAGACATGCCGAGCACACGCTTATCGCCGTGGCGACGGGGATGATTCCTGCATCACGGAAAAGTGACTTGGAGCCCCAGCTGCCTTAGAACAAGCGGGCAGCCCGTCAGGGACGAGGAAAGGAACCCACTCCCTGCGGTGGGCAATTTCTGGGGTGTGAGTCAAGCTCTCGGTCACACCACTTCACCCTCACACCTCCCATCCTTCTCCTCCTTAGCAGAGGGAACTTTGGGCTAATTATAGAAGTGAACTAGTTACCAGGGGCAGCTGACTCCACATAGTATAATCTATGAAACACGAGCTGGCACGCTGCAGACCCCCTTCTGCGAGGGCTGGGGCAGCTGCAGGCTGTGGGGTGATCCTGGGAGGGCCCTGGCTACTCTGGACAGCCCCCCGTTCTCACCTCTTCCCCGTCTTGGCTCAGCTGGTGAAGCTACAGAGAGACCTAGGGCATAAGCTTGATGATGGGGAGGCCATTTAGCTATTCTTGGGCGCAATGTGGAGGTCTCAGGTGGTCCTCTAGTAGTCAAGGTGTTCCAGCTTTTTCCTAACCCAGGCCTGGGGAGCCCCGGGCACTGGTCTCCTCTGCTGATGCCCTTGGAGACGGGGCCAGGAAGCTTTCCCTGGATCCCAGCTGGGCCTCAGAATCCTTCTCAGTGCTTTCCCAGGCAGCCTCTGCTGATTGATTAGGGCTGGCATTTGAGATGAAAGCGATTTGCCAGCCCTGCCTTAAATCTTCCAACTCTGAAAGAATCCAAGAAAAATGTTAGCTCTGGTGTGAAGCAACCCGTAGCTGTATAGAGGGGACCCCTTGGCAATGGGTGGAGGACCTTCTCCTTTGGAGAAAGCTTGAGCCCTGAGCAGAGAGAGAAGAGGAGGGATGCTAAAGAAGAAGTGTGACAGCATCGTCTCCCCCAGGCTCCTGGTCTGTTGCCGGGGTTCTCTGCTTCCTCCAACCCCGTCAATCCCGATTGCCTGCTCCCAAGTTGAGGTGCCCTTTGGGGAGGGCGCACCACAGAGGCCACAGTGGCCAAGGGTCAAGTCCCAGCTCTGCCACCTAAGTAACTCAGACGGTTAGTGAATGTCTCTGATGCTCTGTTTTCTCATCTGTAGAATGAGGGTAACATTTCCTGCCTTGAAGTTATACTGTGAAGAATAGATGCGTTGGTAGATGATATGTAATTGATGCCAGGAGTCATCTTTTGGGGACACAGTTAAATTATCATTATTTCAAAAATTCTTAGTGGTACCTGAAATACAAGGGCCTCACGATGGGCAAGGATCTTTGACTTACAGGAACATGGGGTGTACAACATTTAGAACCGTGGCTGGCACGTAGTGAATGCTAATAAACGTTAGCTGTTGTTATTTCCACATAAATCAGGTAAAGTCCAGATCTTGTTCTGTTGCCCTCTCCCTATCCCCCATTCAGATAAGGCAAATAAAAATCACTGAAAGCAGAAGACCCTGTTCTGGGGCTTCCAAGAGCGTGTGTAGGGGAAGGGTCTGCAGGTGGGCATGAAGGGTCACCTCTGTCAGTTCCGTGGCTCCTGATGGGGTCACCATGCTCAGGGTCTTGCTTATTTTTCTCACAGCCATAGCATTTTTCTGCAAGATGGTTTTTCTCTTGGTCACATAGTATCCTGCCACATAAACGGTCTGTCCTTTTCCTAACAAGCCCTTATAGGTGGCGATTCGGGCTGGTTCCACTTTTCCATGTTATACAGAATTGCCTTGTTCATATCACCAGTGAGTCCCCAGAATAAAGTCCTTACAGGTAATTGCTGGAGAGAAATGATCAGCAGATCTTTGGTCTCTATAATCGACTTGCGGTTTAGGAAGTATTATCCTGTTTCACAGAAGAGGAAACAATCCAGCATATTTCACGCAATCAAGGTCACCTAGAAAGCTAGCAGCAGACCAGGACTCACCGCATGACCTGGAAAAGACTTGCTGCCACGCTTGGTTTGAAACACCTGTCTCCGGGCCTCTGGGAGGTGTGAGAAATCATGGGAAAACCTTAAAAGGTTTCCGCTCATTGAACTTCTCTGCGTCTCTGCACTGATGCGCATTAAGAAGTTCAAAGCCTTGGAGACCAAGTTTCCGAGAGGTGGGATCTGTAGGTGTTTATTCTGGCAGGTCTTGGTGGCCAGGCGATCTCATTTTCAGCTGTAACTGTGCGTCTCCACTTCTCTCTAGAGATTTCTCTCCCAACCAAGTGGCTGACCGGGTCACTGGGCTGTGAATTAATTACGTGCCGGCACACAGCTCTGTCAAAGAGCGCAGAAAAGCAATTTTAGAAAAGAAGCCGCTTTTTCTCTCTTGGTGGCTTTCATTGTAGGAGAAAGGGACAATTATGAATTACATCAGAGCTATTCTGGGGCAGCCAGCGGAGGCCGGGAGGAGCCTGGTCTCAGCTCTCCAAGCCGGGGCTGGCTCTCCAGGGGCCAGGCCAGGGGGCATTGCCTCTCCCCAGTCTCACTCCCACTGCCCCCAGGAGCCAGGAGCTGCTCAAACCCGAGCGTGGATGATGCTGGAGTGTGTGAGCATCGTCAGATCACAGGAGGCCAGAAAACCCTAATCAGCATCTAACACAGTTCTTTCACTTACAGCAGGGACCTGGGCTCCCCCCAGAGGGGAGGGGACTTGCCCAAATTCGCACAACCAGACAGGTGAGGGCCTGGGGCCTGGGACCCTCCTCTCCCGAGTGTCCCTCAGTCCCAAAAGTTTGGAGGAGGGGCGGCATCTGGGGTTGGCTTCCCTGGAAACCAAGACGGGGATTTAGCACAGAAGGGCCAAGTAGGCAGAGGGCTTTCGGTAGATGTCTGCAGTGGTTTGAACAGTGGCCCCCAAAGATACGTCCACAGCCCCACCCCTGGAACCTCTGGCTGTGACTTTATTTGAAAAAGGGTCTTTGCAGTTGTGACTGAGTTAAGGATCTCCAGATGGCCTCCTCCTGGATTATCTGGGAGGGCCCAAAATCCAATGACAAGTGTTTTTTGTTTTGTTTGTTTTGCTGGCCATGCCACGTGGCTTGCGGGATCTTAGTTCCTCGACCAGGGATTGAACCCACACCCTCGACAGTGAAAGCTCGGAGTCCTAACCACTGGATCGCTGGGGAAGTCCCAATGACAAGTGTTCTTATAAGAAACAAAAGAGGAGAGGACACAGGCAGAGAAGGGAAGGCCATACGGCCTGAGAGGCAGAGACTGGAATGATGTGGTCACAAGCCAAGGCAAACCAGGGGACACTGGCAGCACCCAGAAACTGGAGAAGGCAGGAAGGAGTCTCCCCTTGGGTGTTTGCAGGGAGCGCAGCCCTGCAGACACCTCAACTTCAGACAACTGGCCTCCAGGGCTGTGAGAGAAAATTTTCTGTTCTTTTAAGACACGAACTTTGTGGTGCTGGACTGTGGCAGCCCTCAGGCAAAACACACCCTGTCTCTGCAGGGAAGTAAGGAGGACAGGCAGAGGGAAGGGCTGCTCCCCTACCCCTCGACGCTGCAGGGCGCTCTGGGGCTGGGGACACCTTCAGGGGTGTCCCAACCTGGGGCATCAGCCGGTCAGTCCCTGGGCTGCCCGCTGGGAGGGGGTGAGAACTGGAGGGGTCAGTTCTCTGTGGCAACCGTAGGGATGGGCACGCCTGTCCCGAGGAGCATCTGGGTGACACGCGACAGTTCCCACCACAGAGGGGCTGATAAAATTGTCTGCATAAAAGTGGAAACTCCTATGTGGCCAAAGAATGAAAGCAAAGTGAAAAAGACACATGCCAAAGGAAGAGAAGGCTCTTGTGACATATAGAACGGAAGCTTAATAGCCTTCTTTTGCAGGAAGTGTGCTAGAAAACAGTCAGAAAGACACAAACAATAGGAAAAGAGGTAAAGTAGTGAACAAGTAAAAAATAAAGAAATTCACCTTCACCGGTGATCAGGGAACTGAAAATTAACACAATGCCATATTAGTTCTCACCCATCAGAACGCCAACAGAGAAAGGGTTATGACGTTGCAGTCAGGGGAGCTGGCGCTCTCACAATGATCCGGGCTCGGGGGGTCAGTAGGTTCCGCTTTTGTGAAAGGCCAGGGCGTCAAAATCACAAATGCAAGCACCCTCTTGAGTAAGAAAGTCCACTAGTTAGAGCCCCTAGTATAAAATATTCATCAGGGGACGTCCCTGGTATCGCAGTGGGTAAGAATCCGCCTGCCGTTGCAGGGGACATCGGTTGGAGCCCTGGTCCGGGAGGATCCCACGTGCCGCAGAGCAACTAAGCCCATGTGCCACAACTACTGAGCCTGCGCTCTAGATCCCGCGAGCCACAACTACTGAGCCCGCGAGCCACAACTACTGAAGCCCGCGCGCCTAGAGCCCGGGCTCCACAACAAGACAAGCCACCGTAATGAGAAGCCCGCGTACCGCAACGAAGAGTAGCCCCCGCTCGCCGCAACTAGAGAAAGTCCGCGCACAGCAACGCAGACCCAATGCAGCCAAAAATAAATAAATTTATAATAAAAAAATATTCATTAGGTGCCCCGAGATAACTGTGCATTTTGTTACAGCATCACTTGTCATGGAGAGAAGCCGACACCACTTAACTGTTCAAAGGAGTTGCGCAGCACGTGTGCAGAGACTGTGGGTCTATTTATCCTGCTCGGGAAAGATGCCGTGAGATGTTACAGTAAGACGATCCAGAAAGCGTACTTCTAGTATGAACTTATGTGGAAGAAGGCGCCAGCTCTGTACGAGCGTGTGGGAGTGAGAACACGGGATGGAAGCACGCCTCTCCCCGCTCTCCAAAAGGCCTGCTTCACACCTTCCCTCTTTCTTCCCACCTCCCACGCCTCACGTTCAGCCGGCGACCTTGCTTCGTTCTTCACTGAGGAACCAGAAGCAGCCAGGTCCTTGCCCAACCCACGTGCCCACTCTCCTCGCAGGTCTGTAAGGCAGACGCATGTCCCCGCCCCTGATGCAGACCGAGTTCTCCCCTCCCCTCAGCAGCCTCCCCCCCAACCCCACCCCCCACCCCCCGCTTCCTGCATCATCCAAACTCCCCCTTTCCTGGATCAATCCATGAGCACACAAGCTTCTGCTAGTAACTAGAGCAGAATGGCTAATGGGGAGGAGAGATTTCTGCTGAGCTAGGGACAAACTCGAATGCACAGCCCGGCAGTGCTGCCTGGGACCCCCAGGCAGCACTGAGCTCTGGACACGGTGCCCAGCTGGGGAATGCAGGACGCAGCTGGCAGGGCCCAGAGCCCTGGCACTGTGTCACCAGCTGCTCCAGGGCTCGCTGCGGCCTGGGAACCTGGGGGCAGGCTGGGGGCGGGGATGTGCTGGCAATGTGGGTGCAGCAAGCCACACGCTTGGCTTCAACGAACCCCTCCTTCAGAGATAGAATCCTCTCCCCTTTTTCACAGGGAGAGACTAACACTCAGACAAGGGGCCCAGCTGGGATTTACCCAGGATATCGGACTCAGGGGCCGTGACCCCGCTCCTGCCCCATGCTTCCTGTATCCTCCTGGGTGGGGGGCAACCTCCTACGTGGAGCTCCTGAGACTCCTTCATTCCTGCGATGCAGATTTTGCTTTGCTTTTGGTTTTGACAATTTTTTACTAAAGTATTAACAAACACACAGAAAAGTTCACAAAACCTCAGTGTCCAGGTCCCTGAAGTTTTCCAAAGTGAGGACCCCCACGTGGACACCCCCAGATTGAGGAGCAGAGCCCTTTGGATGTCTCCAAGCGTCACCTAGCTGGTAGCCCATG
Organism: Phocoena phocoena; assembly: GCF_963924675.1. Taxonomy (NCBI): domain Eukaryota; kingdom Metazoa; phylum Chordata; class Mammalia; order Artiodactyla; family Phocoenidae; genus Phocoena; species Phocoena phocoena. Next base: position 5,000,534 of record NC_089229.1, on the reverse strand, counting down.
TCAGAGCCCCCTCCTTTTTCAAGGCTGAATAATATTCCATCCCGTTTTGTTCTTGACAAGGAAAAGACACTGCCCAGTTATTACATTACTACACAAACCCTGATGAGCCCTGGAGAACATGCCAGATGTCACAGAAGGAATGGGGGTACCTGCAGCCCTGTCAGCTGGGGACAAGAATGGACTGTGCCATAGGCTTGAGGCAAGGGGACGCGTCCATACAGGATGGCTCTGAGCAGGGCAGTGCATGGCATGTGCTCAGTAAGGATCCATAATTACCGGACTTGCTGCGTGCTCTGACAGGGCACCTGAGCGGCCGGTGCCTGACACAGAGAGGATGATCACTAAACACTGCCATGAGGGGCACACCGGTGACCTGGTAGAAAGCCAGCCAAAGGCCTCACTCATGTCCCTCGTTTAACTCGCCCCACCTCTGCAGGGGAGGCCCTCCAAGCCCCATTGGACAGATGGGAACACTGAGGGACGGAGAAACGGGCTGCCGGTGATCGGATGTGCAGGCCTGGCCCTTTGGAGTCCTGTACTGGCCTCCTGTCCCCATGTCCCCACCCAGAGGCTGCCAGGGCTTTATAGGAGTAGTAGAGCACACAGAAGGACAGAAGGAGGGGATGGGCTACAGGAGGGAGAGAGCTGCAGCGGGGAAGCTCTACCCCGCCACACATGCCTTGCTGCCACCCGTTCCATCTATGTTGGAAGCTGGGATTCAAGCGTGTGGGTGTTGGCCCAGGGCTCAGAGGCCCAGGCTTTACTTCCAGAAGTTTCTAGTGCTTGCCCAGACCTTTCATTGGCCCAGCAGAGCTCAGTAGAATCTGGCCTAGCCGGGGGGAGAGAGGTCAGCCCCTGAGCAAGGGAGGGAGCTTGCAGTCTCCCATGGACCAGTGGATACAGAGGCCCCTGAGGGGCTCCAGGCGTGCTGGGCAAGGGCAGAGCCCGTCTGGGGTTCACGCGTCAGGGTTTGACAAGCTGGAAGGTCCTGGGTCCCCTGATGGGGGCAGAGGGACAGTTCCCCGCAGCCCAAGAGCTGGCCCTCCAGGCATGCTTTGCAGGGGAGGGAGCGGAGGCCCAGGGAGGGGGCCCAGGCTGGGGCCGCGCTGCCGGTGAGAGGTAGAGAGGCCCCCAGCGCCCCAGCCTCTCAGGACCGCACCTGGCGGAGATGGGAGCCATGTTCCAGGGGCCCGACCGGCGGAGACAGATGGAAAAGGGGAGGCAGCTTGGCAGGCAGCCATGTGGCGGGCGGGCTGCAGCATCACCTGGGGTCATGTTAAACTGGAAGTGACAAGCCACAGAGCGAGGGCGCAGACGGCAATTCATCTGCTCCTCTGGACGGGAAATCTATCCAGCAAACGCCGGGCTCTCCCACCTCCAAGGCTTGCACTTCATGGGGAGAAATAGGAAGCATCTGAGTTCTTCTGCCACTTCCCTGGGGCCCGGGGTCCAAGAACAAGGGCAGGGTGGAGGTACAGAGGGCTGCACGGGGGAAGGGGGGTCGAAAGAGCATCCCCTGTAAAGGTGTGGGGAGCGGAAGGCTGGCCTCAAACCTGCAGCCGGGTCCGAGTGACCCTCAGCCCATGGATCGTATCCCATTCCCACCCACGGTGAGGGGGTTCCGCCCTGGGTATCAGAGTCTGGAGTCGATGATAATGATGCTGTCCATGATACTGGGCCTCTCCGGGTGGGCCCAGCCCGGGCCCACCTCCCCTGATGCTCTGGGAGGGAGTGATGGGATCCACCGGTGGGGGGAGCCCCTGCGTGGTGGGGCCCTCGGGGTCTGCCGACCCTGGGCTCAGCACGAGGTAGGGGTTAAAGCCACCAAAATTCACCAAAGCTCAGAGCCTCCCCAGGGAACGGTTTCCTCGCAGAGCTGTGATCTGTCACCCTCCAGCCCCCCCAACCCCTGCTTAAACCTCCCAGTGGCTTCCCAGGAAGCTGAATGAAACTGGCTCCCCCGGCCCGGGCTCCTGTCTGGTCCCCCCCGGCCCCCAGGTTGTTCGTCCTCCGCCCGCCATCACCCCGTCTCACTTTCCCCATCATCGAGCCCTCTGTCCATCTATTGATGTGCTCATTTGTCGTCTGGGTGCCCTCCGCCCCCAGCTCCAGCACGGAAATTCCCTGGAGGCAGGGTGTTGTCTATCGTAGGGGCTGCTAACACCTAGCATGGGCCTGGCCCAGAGCAGGTGCTCAGAAACCCCGGTTGGATGAGTGAGGATCTAAGAGCGGTGACACCGACACCGGCTTGATGGTCTCCTCGCTGCGACGCCCGCAGAAGCACGACTCCCCGAGTCCGAGGCCAGGCTGCGCAGCTGCTTGGAACGTGGTGTGGGCCAGAGTGTGGGGTTCGGATCCCGGCTCCGCCGGTCACTCGCCGTATGGCCTTGGGTCACTTACAGACGCTCCTTGCCTCAGTCTCTGCACCTGTGTTATGGGGCAGCAGGAGTAGCCCTTGCTGGTCCCTCCTCTGTGCCACGCACACTTCTAGGTCCTAAGAACCATCGTTTAATCCAGACAACAATCCAGTACGTTTATTGTCCCCCTTCTTCAGCCCAGAGAAGTCTTCACCTGCCCCAGGTGACAAGGCTGGGAAGAGGCACAGCCAGGACTCGAAGCAGGACCTCTTGGCCAGGCAGCCCGGTGTGGGTGGGGTGGCACCGACGGGCTCCACACTGGCCCTTCCCTTTGCCACAGTGCTTTGTGAGACAGAGGACACCTGGACGGGCTTAGCCGCTGGGGGGACAGAGCCAGGTTGAGGCTCAGCTGAGGGAGGAATATCGGGGTGAGGTGTTGAAGGGGAGAAGGGGTCCACTGCCTTGTCCTCCCCCAGAGGCACACTCCTCCTGTGAACGGTGTCCGTGTGTCCGTCTGCTCTGAGAGCCCACCGAGAGCCGACCATCTCCTGGCACCGCCGGCTGCCACCCCCCGCCAGGCGCCCGCTGGGTCCACTTCTCTCTCCGACTCTCAGCCTCCCATCCCTGGCTCTGCAGCTGAGCGCCCAGCTGCCCTCAGCCACTGTGGCCTCGGCCAGGACGCTGCCCACCTGGCTCCCAGGTGCTCAGAGGAGAGCAGTCACCAGCAAAAGCACCCATTCTCTTGTGGACCCCAAACTCCGTCAGAGCAAGCCTTGCCCTGTCGACCTGTCCGAACACCCACACCCGGGGATGCTCGGTGGAGGGTGAGCGGGCAGAAGAGCTCCGGCCACGGCGGCACAGCCGGGAGGGGTATGGCCAATGGCCGGCAGAGAAAAGGCCACCTGCCAGGAGCCAGGGGTGCCTGGAGGGCCAGAGAGCCTGGGGGTGTGAGGGCCTGAGGGGCCCAGGCTGTCCCCACCCCAGCAGTCAGACCCAGTCCTGCTGGTCCCTGACATGCTGTGTGGCTTTGGGCAGGACGACGCCCCTCTCTGGGCCACATCTCCAGGATTGGAGCAGATGAGCCTTGGGGGCCCTGGCAGCCCAGCAGGGTGCCGCCTCGGGTTCCTCAGACCATTTCCCGGGAGCGCTCTTCACCAGGAACCGGGGAACAAATCCACGTGCCGACTCTCCGTCTGTTCATCAGTGTCAGCCTGCAGGCATCACTGCCTCGGTCCTCAAAGGCCCCGTGTCTGGAGGAGGAGCCTATACGGATACCTTCCCCCCACCAGCTGTTCACCAGAGGCTCCGCCGCTCACTTGTCCAGCCACTCCCAGGGGAAGCGGGACCTTCCAGCCTGTGTGTCACCGTCACCGTGTGAGTCAGCATGGGAAGAGGCCCCATGGGCCCGGGGCCACATGTCCCCCAGGGGCCCTGGATCCGGGTGCAAATCCCACCTCCAGCTCTACCGCGCAATGCTGTCCAAATCACAAACCTTCGCAGAGCCTCAGTTTCCTCACCTGTAAAATGGGAATGACCACGTCTGCTCCGCTTGCCTCCTTGGGGTGTTGGGAAGATTGAATGTGAGCATGAATGAGAAAGCACTGGCAAACTGTAGAGGGCTGTGCCCAGGGTGGGGAGCATTGTCCAGGCAGCTGAGCTTTGGGGCTTCCATGGCCAGGTACCAGCTTTGAGGGGTCTTGAGTCTGAGTGCAGTGTGCACCTGCTTGCTTGCATCCTGGGCCTCCAATCCAGCAGGACCTTCAAGCTCAGTTAGGGTCCGGGTGTGAATCATCCTGGACCTCCAATCCAGCAGGACCTTCAAGCTCAGTTAGGGTCCGGGTGTGAATCATCCTGGGCCTCCAATCCAGCAGGACCTTCAAGCTCAGTTAGGGTCCGGGTGTGAATCATCCTGGACCTCCAATCCAGCAGGACCTTCAAGCTCAGTTAGGGTCCGGGTGTGAATCATCCTGGACCTCCAATCCAGCAGGACCTTCAAGCTCAGTTAGGGTCCGGGTGTGAATCATCCTGGACCTCCAATCCAGCAGGACCTTCAAGCTCAGTTAGGGTCCGGGTGTGAATCATCCTGGACCTCCAATCCAGCAGGACCTTCAAGCTCAGTTAGGGTCCGGGTGTGAATAAGGCCAGCGGGAGTGGCTGAGCTCACTGAGACCCTCGCAGGCAGAGCCGACGGGGTTTCGGGCCAGAGTTTGTGCCGAGAAGCTTCCAGAGCCTTCCTTCTCCCCTTTCCTGTTCCAGAGTTTGTCTGAAGCCAGGGCCCTGAAAATCTCAGAATTGGGGTGCTGGGGGAAGGCCAGGCAAAGCATGGGGGGAACCCAAGTTTTCCCTCTTCCACGCATTTAGGCAGTGGTGTGGGCCTGCTGGACAAGAGGCTGGTGAGGGAACCAGGAGGGAATTTCTTTTTCTAGATCCCTCCTGAGTCTCTGGCAGCCCCAGGGCCCCAGCATCCCTCCTTCCTGCCCCCCGGCTGTGGCAGACGGGCCAGATGGCCCCTGTGCTGGGCTGTGCAGCCCTGGGTGGCCCACAGCGCCTTCCCAGCGTACCTGCACTGCCACGGGCTGGGCCCCTGAGGATTCTCCCTGCCTCCATGGGAGCACTGGGGCCCAAAGGGCAGGATTGAATACAGTCAGCCCTGGCCTAGGCCCTCCCCACGTTACCTACCCACCTTCCTTCCAGCCCCAGCTTTGTGGGGGGTGGGTGAACATGAAAGCCTGGGGTCCCGGTTTCCAAAGCAACTGCAACGGCCGGAAGACTCTGGCTCAGGCTCCTAGAGGGCAGGGGCTGTCACTTGGGGCCCAGCAGCTGAGCTGTCCTTCCAAACCCTCTGGGTCTTGGTCCCCCGCCCCCCCGACTCTGGGCTCAGTGCCCTGTGGGACACTGGATCAAGGGCAGGAGCTGGCCTCAGTCCCAACCCTGGGCCTCAGATACCTGGCAACAGGCCCTGGGGGTGGACCTGCCCACATCAGGGCAGGATGCAGCCTGAGGCAGAGGACGGATCTGCCATGGGGGCACCGTTCACCGTGAGCTAAGGGCAGGCACAGTGGGTGTCGTCAAGGCAGACGACACAGACCCCCGTCTGATGCCTGAGCCCCTGCCCTCCATCCACCCTGAGTCCCAGCACCCCACAGGGGCCTTGTGGGCCAGAGAGCGGCAAAGGGCAGGGATCCCCAAAGAAGGAGCCCCTGGGGCCAGGGCGGCCCCCCCTGCTCACCTCCACCCCACCTTCTGCTTTGAACTTGGCAGACTTGACAGTCTGCTCTCCGGGAGGCAGGTGACCCAGGCCCTGCTTTGCAGGGGCAGATGTAGGGGCCCCGAGGAGCTTCAGATGTGGCCAGGGGCCTGACCTGACTCCAGGCCTCCCGGGTCCCCACAGGCTTAGCTGACCTCAGCTCTCAGATGACACACCTGGGGATCCGGGCACAGCATCCTTCAGGCCTAATGGGCAAATGCTGCTGAGAGGGCAAGGGGACCAGACAACCCCAGGGTCCCAGGGTTCACTGCCTCACTGCGACCTTGGCCACAGCCGCCTGGGTGAGGGATGGCAGCAAAGCCCACCCTGAGGATTGAGGTGGTGAGTACACAGTGCGGCCGGCAAGTGCAAACAACATTCCCAGAGGACCGGCTGGAAGAAGGAGAGACACACTGTGGATGGGGGGGAGGTATGCAGAGGGGGTCTCCTGAGCACAGTGGTGTGGGGAGGGACAGAGCCGGGGCGTGAGTGGAGGGGGCTCTTCCCTTCTCCATCCCCCAGCCCCGCGCACGCCCCGCCTGGCCCTGGCACCTGGCGTCCTCCATCCTCCTGTCATAGGAGTCCCAGGTGACCCCTCCCGGGGATTTGCTCTGACTTGCTGTCAGTTCCACTCTCTGGCATCCATGGTCCAGCGCTTCCCCATCCCCAGGGAGCTCCCGTCGTGAAGGGGAGAGACTTTATGCACAGGGCTGAGGCTGCGGAGACAAGCTGCTGGATTCAGCCCTATTTGTTGTTGAATTACAGAGAAGGGAAAGCGAAGCGAAACAGAGCCGCACGGGTGTAGCGGGGGAAGGCTGACTGGCCCGGAGTGCTGCACCCCCTACAGACGATTGCACAGGGACCCCACTCCCGCCCAAAGACCCCACAGGCCAGCAGCGGCCTTCCTCAGCCCCTCCTGGCCGTCAGCCCCTGCCTCAAGCCCTCCTCAAGGCTCTCCCCGGCTGTCATGCAGAGGAGTACTTTTTCTAATAACCTTCAGCGTCTCTGACTTTTATCATCCAGCAGCGGCTTTTAGGATTTACTGGGATTTCCCCTGACATGGTTTGACAGTTTCTTTGAGGAATTGGACAGTTTAGCTGCAGAACTCAATTTATCTGCGAGCAGCATGTTCCGGTCCCCGGGCCACCAGGCACCCTTCATGCCAGCTCTCAGGGACAAGCCGCGTGCTGGCTCTGATTTTGACAGACTAAGTGGCCGCCCAGAGTGGGGAACCTGCCGGGGGTGGCCGCGCTGCAGTCAGAGTCTTCTCTGAGGACACCTGGGAAGCACGTAGTATATGATCGTGTTCTCCGTAACTAGGGTTTGGGGAAAAGCAATTCTGGAGGCAACTCAGAGAAATGGAGATGATTTCCCCAGGAGCTGAGAGCTGAGCCGTGGCCCTGCTTCCTGCAGGATCTCGGGGGAGGAGGCTTTTCCTCTCTTGTGTGCAGACAGAAGGCGTCTTTGGAAAGCAGGGGTGAGCCTGGGTTATGAGGATGAGGCTGGAGCTCCTGTCTTAACACTCAGGATCTCCATCTCCCCTCCGAACACTCTCGCCGGCTCTGTCCCACTCGCATCACGTGTCATACATCCTTCATCCGACGCCTGCTTCCCTTGGCCCGCGTGGCTCTCCCCACCTGGGGTGCAGGTGCTCTCCCTGCTTCCGCAGCCCAGGAGACCGCTTCCTGTTCCAGGCTCAGCTCTCAGGTCTTCCTCCCGGGGGAACTCGGCCTGGACGCCCTTCCTCTCTCCCTCCTCTGGGTTCTCAGCCCTTTGTGCAGACGAGCTGGGCACGCGGGGCGCACCGCATACATGCTTAGGCACCTGCTGCATCCCACTCCAGGCACATCACCTGCGCCTTCCAGGACACTGAGAACAAATGCAAGGAAGACGTGTGCACAACATCCCTCTTGGAGCTCCTACTAAGTGCCAAATGCCGCTAACAGCTGGGTCTGCACCGTGGCAAGACAGACCTGCCAGCGCTCCCTCCCCGAATATTCCTCTCAGAACCCAGATCAGATGAGCAACGTGGCTGAGGTCGCCTCCGTCTGGAGCCGGTGACAGGCCCTGGGATGGCAGGCGGGTGAGTTGGCCTCTGCCTGGCCACATACCATGTGAACCCCCATCCCTTGCTGTCCCTCAAGTCTCCCGTCTAGGGCTGTAGGGCCAGGTGCCAAGGCCACAAAGAGAAGGTGGCATCTGGCAAGCCCCGTGGAAGCAGAGGCCAGGTGTGGTCATCTACTGTTGGGAGAGGAAGGGCAGGCAGGAAGAAAAGAGGTAGAGGAGGAAAGATGGAGAGACAGAGGAAGGGATGAGGGATACAGAGATGGAGGGATGGGGGATGAAGGGATGGAGGGATGGAGGGATGGAGGGAGGAGGGATGGAGAGATGGAGAGAAGGAGGGAGATAGGGATGGAGGGATGGAGGGCTGAAGGGAGGGAGAGAAGGAGGGATGGAGGGATGGGGGATGAAGGGATGGAGAGAAGGAGGGAGATAGGGAAGGAGGGATGGAGAGGAGGGATGGACAGAGGGGAGGAAGCGGGCAGAGGGTGAGGGAGAAGAAGCTTGGGCAATTCTCAGAGGAGGAGCCTCCATTATCGTGGTGATGGCCATGAAAACTCCCCTTAAGAACCTTGCCGGGGATACTGGCCCTCTGCACCATCCTTCCTGTATTGGGACTGCAGAGAGGTGCTGTCTGGCCAAGGTCTCCAGAAAAGCTCTGGAATCCTCCTGGGGCCAGGATGGTGGGGTGCGTAGAGCCCTGGAGCCTGTCACGTCACCCCATCGCTGACCTGCCCCCAGGCCCAGGGAGAGACACATGGGCCCAGCCCCGGGCGACGGGGGTGGTAACAAGAGTCACCAAAAGGAGAAAGTACCGGAACAGTTCAGCTCAGCCCCAACGGGCCAGGCGCGTCGGACTGGGGGTCCCCCTGGGGTCTCCAGCTCTGTTCCCTCCCGACACCGATCCTCTCCACAGAGGGTGTGGTGGTACCCGTGGACACACAGAAAATTCTGCCCACATCCCAAGCCCTGGCTCTGGGAGTGCTCTCAGGACACATCCCAGCCTGTCGGAGACTGACCCAGAGGAAAGATGCAGATCCGGGCTTGGCCTCGGACAAGTGACCTCTCTGAGTTTCCCCGTCCCCGGCTGTAAAATGAAATAGGCTGAACCCTCCATGGCGTTCCTGTGAGCCTTGAGTGTCTCCCGTGGGCGTGCCGTCGCGGAGCCTGGGACGTGGCGAGCGCCCGCTGCATGGACTCTTTCGGTGCTTCTCCTACCCTTCCTCCCAGGTTGCCAGGAGGACTGTGCGAAGCCAGGTTGTCTGCACGTGGTAGGCCCTTGATGCGCCTCGGCAATAGGACTTTCACTCCCACTGCTTCCCTTGCACGGACTCAGGCAAGGGCCCCCCAGCAGATAAAGAAGCTTCCGGATGTCAACAATGCAGAAGAACCATTCATAGGAGGCAGCCCTAGACTTGGTGTGAGCAGGAAAGAGGCAGATCCAACTAGGCTCCGGGGTCAGAGACGTGGGTTCAAATCCCAGCCCCACCTCAGTTACCCGTGGGACCCTGAGCCGTAGAGGACACCAGGGTCCACCAGGTTGGGGCCCCCGGGCGTACTCTCAGTGGAACACCTGACTGATGCAAGTCTATTGTCAAGTTGAAGTGCAGGTTACGAGACAGCCTTGATTAATTCATCAGCTATTAATTGGGCACCTGCCCTCCCACCCCAGATCTGCCATCCCTGATGCCAGATTGCGGGCGTGGTGCTTAGAGCTGCTCAAGTCTAACCCCTTCCCCCAACTTACACAGGGAAACCTATAATGTGAGGATAAACCACTGTGCTGATGGCTGTACAAGGTCATGTATGAAATGACAGTTCCGGCACATAGCAGCATCTCGCTCCACTAAGATAACCCCTCTTCATCCCAGCTGCCCACACACCTGTCCTCAGAGGCCTCATCCAGGTGTCAGGAACTAAAACCATTTTTAACAGGGAAAGCATCTTGGCCCAGGACAGATTCTTTAGATTAAAACAAAAACAACCCCAAACCTCTGTGGGGACGTCCCAGTGGAGGTGATCCGGCCACGTCAAGGTGAGGGGCCACACCTGGGGGCCATGCACCCTCCTGCCCTGAGGGTCCCAGTGCCCCGCAGCTGGTGAACTCACCTCTTGACAGCCACAGGCTCTGCTGATTGGATTTGTGTGATGGGGAAGAGGGCTGCTCTGGGTTTGCTGTCTGCACATTTATCAACTTCATGCTCCCCCGCTGGTGCCGCCTTTAATTGGGTTGAGAAGGCAGAATGCCCAGCAGGAGGTGAACGCTGGGCCCTTCATGTCCCCACAAGCCAGGCTTTGGCAACGTCTCCTGCCAGTCCTTGGTGGAGGCAGGGAGTTAGACTCTTCCCTCAGGGCACGTGCCCCACACTTCGTGTATGAACACCCCTTGGGGTCCCCTTGCTTCTAGGACCCAAGGGGGTTTGTCTGACATGTCCTTCCTGGGAAGGCCGCCAGGCTCAGCGTCATCCCCAGCACTGGGGCAGGGAAGGGGCCCCTGAGGTCTGACCCCAGCTAGGCCACCAACTCCTGGGGGCCCTGGGGAGCATCGCTCACTCTCTGTGCCTCAGTTTCCCCTGGTGTGGCCAGCAAAGCCATGGGACGGCGTGGACTTTGGGGTCAGGCTTCCTCAGCCCACTCTTGGGTCTCCCACTTCCTAGCTGGATGAGGCAGTTCACGTCCTTGGGCCTCAGTGTTCCGAATCTGTGAAATGGGGATGAAAATGCCCACTTTACAGGGCGAGCAAATCGTGGCTCAGATGAGATACTTATCCCCGTGGTCACTGAGTTAGAAACCAAATCAAGGCATCTGGTCCAGGGTTTTCAGCTTGTTCACCTGATCGTTGGCCTTTAGTCCCAAGGGCATCGTGACCCACGCTGGGGGTAGTGAGTGAGTCAGAGGTTGGAGGGGTCTGTAGCTTCAATCTAGTTAGGAAATAAACAGCTCTCCCTCGGGGAAAGGACCATGGCTGGAGGATGCCCTAGACCTTCTTTATCTAGAGAGATGCTACCTTCCACAGGGCTGGAGCATCAGTTTCCTCTTGACGCCGGGAACCTTCCCCTGGAGAGTCAGACGTGTGTCTTTCCAGAGACCTAGAGGGAATATGAACCACTCTTTCCTGGGAAACTGGGTTCTGGAATGTTTTCCTGTCCAGAAAGAAGGCCAGAGCAAAGCATGGTGGGGGAGGCATACGTGTGGGGCAGGACCCCTCCAGATATTTACGGCGGTGGGTGCAAACTGGAAGGGAGGCGGTGGAGGCCTCAGGGCCCCAGGAAAGGACCCCAGTGGGCAGGGACTCTGGGAAGGCTGGAAGTCTGTCCTCAGGCTTTCCCGGAGAAGCCCCACCATCTAGTTCTCACAGACCCCCAGCAATGGTTCCGAACAATTCTCAAAATATCAAGCTACTCTTACTCACTTGATCGTAGTGAAAACATCTCAGAATATTAAATTCTCAATTTTCATTTGAGACCCTATAGAAATATTACTATGCACTGGGATTTGGAGCACCCTAAGTCGTCATTTTGAAGAAAATTGATGAAAAGAATATTATTTCAATTAAAAATAACAAAATGCATGAAAAAATAAGCATAATAAGCAAAGAAGAATTTTTATCCTTTCCAAAAAGAGAGGCAAAAGGGGGCAGGTCTAGCACTTATAAAATCTTCATTGCATTTAATAAACATTTAGTGAAACCCTGCTATGAGTTAAGTGCTGAGTATGTAACAACGGAAAAGCTTCGATGTCTGACCTTAAGGGGTTTACATTCCAGAGGTCCACTGGGTCACTGGATCCATGGCCGCAGCCATACACGGCACTCTGTAAGGGGAGCACATGGGTTCCTGCTGGAGGGGTTTAGGGACAGTCTTTCTGATAAACTGACATTTAAGATGGAATCTTAGGGGTTTCCTGGACCGAGGCAGAGGGCAGCCGAGAAGGGAGAAAGAATGGTGTCTTGGAACATAAATAAAACTGTGTGGCTGCATCTACGTGTGTGTATGTGTGTGTGTCCATGTGTGTGCGTCCTGTGTGTGTGAATGTGTATGCACATGTATCCCATGCCTGTGTTCGCCCGTGTGTGTGTGTGTGTATGTGTGTGTGTGCGTGTGTCTGGCACACGGGAGGTAAGCAGAGTCCAGCTGACACCCTAGGACGTCCTTCCTGCAGTGGAGTGAGCCCTGCGGGAGCCCATGTGGCCACCCTGGGAGCATCTTCCTTGACCACTGCATCCGGAGGGGGGACCCGGGAGCACTGGCTCTGTCTATCCAAGGTCCAGGCCTGTATCAGGGCTAAGCCCCCGCACCTGTCTCCAGGTCTAGACACCTGTCCCCCTCAGGCCTCAGCTGGCCCCTGGGGATATGGTTCCTGAAGATGCCGTGGGCCAGGGACAAAAGCCGGGGTTCTTTCTGAGTCATGGCCTGAAATTCGGACGTCAGCCTCGAGATTTCCGTCTCTAAGCAACCACCTTCCCCAGGCAGCGGCCTCCAGGCCTGGCGTATCTGTCAGCCGGGGGTGCAGACACAGCACTGTGCACCCCAGGCTGGTCTGTACCTGGTGGGGGGACTTTTCCAGTGGGTTTCTTGTATTGGGGTCACTTGTGTCGGCTCAGCCAGGAATGTAGAGCAGGGGTATCAGGAGGGCCTGGCACGGCCCCCCAGCTCCCCAGCTTCCCTCCCCCACTGCAGCTCCCACCTCCCACCTCTGCTCATGGGAACCCCAGCTTGGGCCAGAGAATTTCGCTTTTGCAGCCTTGCCAAGCACTCCATTCCTGGACTTGAGGCCCCAGGCAGAAGGAGCTCCTCTGACCAAAGCTGTACTTTCTTTTCTGTTTGCAGGCTTGTTTCTGCGGGAGCTTTACCGGTGCTATAAGGAAGCAGCCACATCGGCCCACCTCCAGATGTTTCTCTACCAAACCCCCAAAGCTCCGGCTTCTGCAAAGCCAGCTGCTTCGCTCCCATGGGACCAGGGCTGGTGGCCCCAGAGAGGCCCCTGGTGCCAGCTCCTTACTCTGCCCTGCCTGCTGCACACAGAGGGCTGCATCCCCTGCGAACTGCAGCCTCCAGGCATCTGTTTTCATGTCAGCAGACAGGACAATCTTTGGCTGCGGTGGTTCAGAAAATGGTCAACAGCTCTGGCTCCAGTTGGGTGATTCCTCCAGGGCCCAAATGGCATCCGGCTTCCCTCCCTTTTCCTCTCTCCTCTTCTTCCCCCATGCTTTGGTCTTGCTCTGCAGATGTCATCTTCCATGGCTGGGAAGTTGGTCCAGCTGAGCCTCACCCAGGAAGCCAGGGAAAGTCCCAGAGAAGACCCTGATTGGCCAGTTTGGGTCACATGCCCACCCCCGGAAATCATCTCTGGGGGCCAGCTTCCGGCACACACCTGTTGTTGGCAGGATTAAGAGCCCCATGATTCATGGTCCTCCCAGGAGAACCACCTGTGTCATCCTATTGTCTGGTCTTTCTAGATACCTCTCCCGGGTCCTTTCTCAGATATTACAAGTAGGCTTGCTCCCAGCCTACTTTGCCCAGTTGTTTTCTCTCTGTCCATCTCTCCATCCACAGCACCCAGCTCTCCAGTCAAACCGAACCCTGCCTTTTTTCCCAGCCCACCCCCTCTTCTCCTCCGTGCCTGTGTCTGCCCATCTTCACCTTACATATACTCCCAGGCCCAGTTCATATGCCACCTCCTCCAGGAAGCCTTCCCCAACGCCCCTTTAGAACTCTCCCCTCACCCAAGCCTCATTCCTCTTATTGTCCCTCCACCCTCCCCACAGGCTCTGAGGCTAAAAAATACAGCCACACACTTGCCCAGATTCCAGATGCTTGAGGGCAGAACTCATTCCCCATCTGGACCTGTTATGGCTCATGAAAAAGTCCAGAGGTCTGGTTCAGTTGCTTCAGTCTGACAATGTCATCAATGCCTAGGCTCCTTCGTCCTTCTGCCCTGTGCTCCTCAGCCTGTGACTATGATCCTCATGGTCACAAAATGGCTGCTGAGATCAAGCCACTACCTCTGCATTCTGGACAGGAGGAAGGACACAAAGATCCAAAAAAAGAGGAAGTGGTGTCTAACTCTGGTACTTTAAGCTTTCCCAGAAGCCATCCCCAATGACTGTCACACCTTTTTAGCCAGAATGGTGCCGCTGGGCCACGGCTAACCACAAGGGAGGCTGGGAGAGAAAGTGGTTTAAACGGGCATTTTGCAGCTCTGACCAAAATCAGGGAGAGTGGCTATTAGCTAGGTGACCGGCAGCATCAGCTACCACCTCTAAGAGTTCACTCTAGCTTTGATTACCTCAAAGACAGGGAGCTTGTTCTCCCCCAGGGTGGCCAGACTGCAGCTGGGACCCTGAGAGGAGGCAGCAGAACTCCCAGGCTCGGGCTCTGGAGCCCACAACGCCTGCTTCAGGGGCAGACTCTCTGGTAATTTTACAGACACACCAAGACGCTCAGATTCTTATCAAGAGTGCTCAATGCCAGTCATCAAACGGGATACACTCATTTGAACCACATTTCTGGGTAATGATGCTTCCTTACACAAAACCATCAGGATTGTCTCCAAGACAGATCACCGCCTGGACCACACAACAGCTTTCCCGTTATCTCTGTGTAACCGGCCTCTGTGGAGTGATAAACAGCCCAGATTGAAACGCTGCTTCTGCAAATTGAACTCTGTGGGGCCGGAGGGCTACCATTACATTAATTGTATTCCAAAATTTTCCATTTATCTCCTGCCTGCCACTCCAGATCCCAGGTGGATGTGTTTGTGTGCATTTATGAATACATACACATCTCTGGCTCAGCCCTTGGCTTCCTCTTTGAGAGGCTCTCTCTGGCTATCTCTGAGACCTCTGCTCTCCCCATCTCTGTGTGGGTTTGCTTGAAGGATGGCCTTGTCCAGGTGCAAACGCTTTGCTTTAGATACGTGTGAGTTTGACGGATGCGAGGTCCCAATCTGGGGAGGTGGAGCCCAAAGGCAAGGTGCACACTCTGGCCTCAGAGTCAATTACCATCTTACACGAATCCTGACGTTAGCATATCCCCTGCATAATGGCTGGTCTATTTGTAAGCCACCAAAGGGACAAAGTCCAGCCTGAAGTTCTCCTCCAGTCACAGCACTCTCTTTTTTTTTTTTTTTTTGCGGTACGCGGGCCTCTCACTGTCGTGGCCTCTCCCGTTGCGGAGCACAGGCGCCAGAGGCGCAGGCTCAGCGGCTATGGCTCACGGGCCAAGCCGCTCCGTGGCATGTGGGATCTTCCCAGACCGGGGCACGAACCTGTGTTCCCTGCATTGGCAGGCGGACTCTCAACCACTGCGCCACCAGGGAAGCCCCCACAGCACCCTCTTTGATTTGAGGCTATTCCTACAGAAGGGACTTCTTTGCATGGAGGGAGACAGGGCTGGAAGAAGACCTACATGTGGGTCCCCCCTGCCCTGGGCCCCTGGGCTGTGCAATTGATCCAGCATCCGTGGGAGCCGGCGGGGCCTCGAGGCTGGTCCCAGGGCTCTGGGGCCGTCAGCAAACACCTTCAGCTCAGCACGGAAATGCAGTCGTGCTCCTCTTCCGCCGGGCTTGGAGGCAGACAGAAACCAATCCAAGAGGCTCTGAGAGCTCAGACCAGGAAGGGACATCAATTCTGCATGTACAGATCCTGTGCCCCTGCCCTCCTGCAGCAACTGAATCTGTTCACACATCCCCCAAGCACAAAGCGATGGCAATAATCACAGCAGGAAGTCATAGAAACGTGAGAGTCCTTCCACTCAGAAGGTCTACTTCTGGAGATTTATGCTGAGCACGTAAGTAAGGGCATATGGGCAGAGCCGATTGCCTCCACACTGCTCACAATGGCGAAAACGTGCCCAGGAACTGAATGGCTGACACTAAAATTGGTGATGGCTGGCAACATGGCAATATTCATTCACAAACTAAACCACTCAACACACAGTGCTAAGTTCTCAAAGGAGGTTGTGAAAAGTGGTTAAAAACGTGGCCTCATTTCTGTTAAAAAATAATTATATCCATCCATACACACACACACACACACACACACACACACACACCACAGTTGATTGAGCAATAGTTTCTTAGATACGACACCAAAAGCACACAGACAAAGAAAAAATAGATAAATTGGACTTCGCTGAGATTGAAAACTTTTGTGCTTCAAAGGATACCACCAAGAAAGTGAAAAGACAACTCACAGAATGGGAGACATTGTTTGCAAATCATATATCTGATAAGAGATTTGAATCTAGAACACATCAGGGATTCTTACAACTCAATCCGAAGAAGACAACCAGTAAAAAAAAAAAAAGAAAAAAATGGGCAAAGTTTGTGAACAGACATTTCTCCAAAGAAGACATACAAAGGGACATTCAACAAATGGAAAAGATGCTCAACGTCATCAACCATCAGAGGAATGCAAATCAGAACACAGTGAGATGGGCTCTGGGAGACTTACAATTAAAAAGACAGATCATTGCCAGAGCTATCAAGAATGTGGAGAAACAGGAACCCTCATACACTGCGGGAATGTAAAATGGTGTAGCCACTTTGGAAAACAGTCTGGCAGTTCCTCCAAAGGTTAAACATAGAGCTACTGGGCTTCGCTGGTGGCGCAGTGGTTGAGAGTCCGCCTGCCGATGCAGGGGACGCGGGTTCGTGCCCCGGTCCGGGAAGATCCCACATGCCGCAGAGCGGCTGGGCCCGTGAGCCATGGCCGCTGAGCCTGCGCGTCCGGGGCCTGTGCTCCGCAACGGGAGAGGCCACAACGGTGAGAGGTCCGCGTACCGCAAAAAAAAACCAAAAAAACCCCAAAAAACCCCATAGAGTTACCATATGACTCAGCAATTCCACCCCTACCTAACAGAAATAGAAATATGTCCACACAAGAACCTGTACACAAACGTTCATAGCAGCAGTATTCACAATAGCCAAAAGGTGAAAACAACCCAAATGTCTATCAACTGATAAATAGATAAAAAGTGTGATATATACATTTATATAATTTATATATTAGCCATTATCAGATATATGATTTGCAAAAATTTCCTTAATTACGTGGCTTGTCTTTTCTCTTTCTCAATGGTGTTGTCAACTGGGGGGAAAAAAACACACAACATGAGAGCTGTGAGTTTCAGTTTTATTTGGGGACTTACTGAGGACTATAGCCTGGGAGACAGCCTCTCAGATGGCTCTGAGGACTTGCTCCAAAGAGGTGGGGGAAAGGTCCGTAAAAATATGATTTTGGTGAAGGGGGTACGTGCAATCAGGCACACACCTCAAGAGAAGGTCGCTGCTAGTCACGAGGAACAGATGTCTCCGTTCATGATTTTAGTGCTTTTCTAGATATGCAAAGATGCAAGAAACCGGGTACATAGAATTTCCTCCTGAAAGTATCTAAGCATCTGAAGGTCTGTTCTGCCAGTTTTTCCCAGAGTACAAAGGGCCTCACTCCTGATCTTTACCCTGAATTCCTGATGACCTAATCCTTGTAGAGCTGGATGGCAAGTGACGTTCTTTTGTTGGCAGCGTCCTTTGAAGTACAAAACTTTAATCTTGATGAAGACCCAAATTACCTATTTTTCCCTTGATTGCGTGTGTGTGCAAATATCTAAGAAATCATTGCTCAATTCAACATCACGAAGATTTAGGCCTGTGTTTTCATCTAAGACTTTTACAGTTTTCCCTCTTACATTTAGGTCTTTGATAAATTTTGAGTTAATTTCTTAGTTTAGGGTGTGAGATAGGCATCCAACTTCATTCATTGGCATGTAGATATCCAATTTTCCCAGCACTATTTGTTGAAAAGTCTATTCCTTCCCCATGTAATGGTTTTGGCTCCCTTGCCAAAATCAATTGGCTGTAATTGTGAAGGTTCATTTCTGGTCTCTTAATTCTATTGCATTAACCTATATGTCTCTACTTAGGCCAGTACTGCACTGTCTTTATTTCTGTAGCTTTGTAGTATGTTTTGAAATCAGGAAGTGTGAATCCTCCGATGTTGCTCTTCATTTTCCAGATTGTTCTTGATATTCTGGGTCCGTGAGTGTTTGTATGAATTTTGGATCAGTCAGTTTATACAAAGAAGCCAGCTGGAATTCTGATAGGGATTGCATTGGATCTATAGATCAGTTTGGGGAGTATTGCCATCTTAATAATATTATTATTATTTTTACAGCAGGTTCTTATTAGTCATCCATTTTATACATATTAGTGTATATATGTTAATCCCAATCTCCCAATGCATCCAACCACCACCCTTCCCCCCCTGCCACTTTCCCCCTTGGTGTCCATACGTTTGTTCTCTACGTCTGTGTCTCAATTTCTGCCCTGCAAACCGGTTCATCTGCACCATTTTTCTAGGTTCCACACATATGTGTTAATATGATATTTGTTTTTCTCTTTCTGACACACTTCACTCTGTATGACAGTCTCCAGATCCATCCACGTCTCTACAAATGATTCAGTTTAATTCCTTTTCATGGCTGAGTAATATTCCATTGTATATATGTACCACATCTTCTTTAACCATTCGTCTGTCGATGGGCATTTAGGTTGTTTCCATGTCCTGGCTATTGTAAATAGTGCTGCAATGAACATAGGGGTGCATGTGTCTTTTTGAATTATGGTTTTCTCTGGGTTTATGCCCAGAAGTGGGATTGCTGGGTCATATGGTAATTCTATTTTTAGTTTTTAAGGAACTTCCATACTGTTCTCCATAGTGGCTGTATCAATTTACATTCCCACCAACAGTGCAAGAGGGTTCCCATTTAAGGAATACAAATTGGAAAAGAAGAAGTAAAACTGTCACTGTTTGCAGATGACACGATACTATACATAGAGAATCCTAAAGATGCCACCAGAGAACTACTAGAGCTAATCAATGAACTTGGTAAAGTTGCAGGATACAAAATTAATGCACAGAAATCTCTTGCATTCCTATACACTAATGATGAAAAATCTGAAAGAGAAATTAAGGAAACACTCCCATTTACCACTGCAACAAAAAGAATAAAATACCTAGGGAGACAAAAGACCTGTATGCAGAAAACTATAAGACACTGATGAAAGAAATTAAAGATGATACAAACAGATGGAGAGATATACCATGTTCTTGGATTGGAAGAATCAATATTGTGAAAACTAGGATAAAATTTTTTTTAATTTGTATGGAGACACAAAAGACCCCAAATAGCCAAAGTGGTCTTGAGGGAAAAAAGCGGAGCTGGAGGAATCAGACTCCCTGACTTCAGACTATACTACAAAGCTACAGTAATCAAGACAATATGGTACTGGCACAAAAACAGAAACACAGATCAATGGAACAGGATAGAAAGCCCAGAGATAAACCCACACACCTATGGTCAACTAATCTATGACAAAGACGTCAAGTATATACAATGGAGAAAAGACAGTCTCTTCAATAAGTGGTGCTGGGAAAACTGGACAGCTGCATGTAAAAGAATGAAATTAGAACACTCCCTAACACCATCCACAAAAATAAACCCAAAACGGATTAGAGACCTAAATGTAAGACCAGACAGTACAAAACTCTTAGAGGAAAACATAGGAAGAACACTCTTTGACATAAATCACAGCAAGATCTTTTTTGATCCACCTCCTAGAGTAATGGAAACAAAAATAAACAAATGGGACCTAATGAAACTTAAAAGCTTTTGCACAGCAAAGGAAACTACAAACAAACTACGAAAAGACAACCCTCAGAATGGGAGAAAATATTGGCAAATGAATCAATGGACAAAAGGTTAATCTCCAAAATATATAAAAAGTACATGCAGCTCAATATTAAAAAAGCAAACAACCCAATCCAAACATGGGCAGAAGATGTAAATAGACATTTCTCCAAAGAAGACATACAGATGGCCAAGAGGCACATGAAAAGCTGCTCAACATCACTAATTATTAGAGAAATGCGAATCAAAACTACAGTGAGGTATCACCTCACACCGGTTAGAATGGGCATCATCAGAAAATCCACAAACAACAAATGCTGGAGAGGGTGTGGAGAATATTAATTACTCTGATCCACGAACATAAGATGTGTTTCCATTTATTTGTTCTACTTTAATTTCTTTCAGCAATGTTTTGAAGTTTTCAGAGCATGCTATTTTGTACTTCCTTTGTTAAACATATTCCTAAGTGTTTTATTCTTTTTTATGTTATTATAAATGAATTGCTTTAATTTTATTTTCAGATTGTTCATTGCTAGTGTATAGAAATATGATTGATTTCTGTATATTGATCTTGTATCAATTTTTTTTGTTGTTGTTGGCGGCACCATGTGGCTTGCGAGATCTTAGTTCCCTGACCAGGGATCAAACCCGTGCCCCCTGAAATGGAAGTGCAGAGTCCTAACCACTGGGCTGCACTGCCAGGGAATTCCCTGCTCTTATATCTTGAAACCTTGGTGAGCTCATTTACTAGTTCTAATAACTAATTTAACTAATAATGAAGTTTAGTGGATAGTAGATTCCTTAGGATTTTCTACATAAAGATTACATCATCTGCAAATAGAGATAATTTTACTTCTTCCTTTTCAATGTGGATGCCTCTTTTTCTTGCCTAACTGCCTTAGCTAGAGCCCCAGTACAATGTGGAATAGAAATCATGAGGGTGGATCTCCTTGTTTTGTTCCTTTTATATATATATTTTTTTATCCTTATCTTGTTCCTGATTTCAGGGGGGAAGCATCCTGTCTTCCACCACTACATGTGATGTTAGCTATGGGCTTTTTGTAGATGCTCTTTATCAGACTGAAGAAATTCCCTTCAATTCCTAGTTTGTTGAGTGTTTTTAATCACAAAAGTGTGTTGGATTTTGTCAAATACTTAATCTGCATCTATTGAGAGGATTGGGTTTTTTTTGTTTATTATTTTATTGATACGGTGAATTATATTAATTGATTTCTGAATGTTAAACCAACCTTGCATTATTGGAATAAGTCTTACTTGGTCATGGCGGACAATCCTTTTTATATGTTACTGGATTTGGTTTGCTAGTACTTTATCAAGGATTCTTTTATATATATATATATATATATATATATATATATATATATATATTCTTAAGTGATATTGATCTGTGGTTTTCTTGTGATAGCTTTGTCTGGTTTTGGTATAAGAGTATTACTGACCCCAAAATGAGTTGTGAAGTATTCCCTCCTCTTTGATTTTTTTGGGAAAGAATTTATAAAGAATTGGTATTAATTCCTCCACCAGTGAAGCCATCTGGTCCTGGGCTTTCTTTCTGGGAAGTTTTCTATACTGCTAACATCAAGTTCTTTACTTATATATTCAGCTTTTCTGTTTCTTCCAGTCAATTTCGATAATTTGTATCTTCCCATGAATCTGTCCATTTCATCTAAGTTGTCTCAGCATACACTTTTTCATAGTATTTAAATGGTATCTTTTAAACTTTTCATTTTCTGTTCATTTCTGGTATATAGAAACCCAATTGACTTTTGTATGTTGACTTGTTAAACTCTCTTGTTAATTCTAATAATTTACCTATAACATCTCTATAAGTCGAGACATATATAGTCACATATTATGTGAATAAAGACAAATCTGTTGCTACATTTCCAGTCCCTGTGATTTCATTCTTTTCATTGCGGTATCACACTGGCTAGGACCCCCAGTCCAATGTTGAGGAGAAGTGGGGATAGCAAGCCTCTTTGCCTTGCTGCCAATCTTAAAAGAAAAGCTTTCACCATTTTACCAATAAATGTGTATCTTCTACAGATTTTTGGTGGATACCGCTTAACAGATTAAGGAATTTCTTGATATTCCTAGTTTTCTGAGAGTTCCTTTTTTCATGAGTGGCATGAGTGAGATTCGCCTGTAATTTTTCTTTCTCATATTATCCTTTTCCCTTTTTTATATCAAGTTAAACTGGTCTCACAAAGTGAGTTGGGCAATCTTCCCTTTTCTCCTTCTCTGGAAGGGTTTGTGTAAGGGTAGCATTCTTGTTCCTTAAATGTAAGGTAGAATTCTCTGGTGAAACCATCTGGACATGGAGTCTTCCTTGTGGGAAGGTTTTTAGTTACAGATTCAGATTTTCCTTTTCTTTTTGTGCCAATTTTGGAGCGCTGTATTCTTCTAGAAATTTATCCATTTCGTGTAAAATTTCATGTTAAATTGGCACAATTGTTCCCATATTGACCTCTATTTAGATTCCTATAACTGTTGTAACAACTTATCACAAACTTGGGGCCTTAAACCAACACAAATTTATTCTTGTACGGTCTGGAGGTCAGAAGATCAAAATGGGTTACACTGGGCAAAAGTCAAAGTATCAGCAGGGCACGCTCCTGCCATGCCTTGTAAGCAGCAGCCCTTGTACAGGTGTGTTGTCCACAACATCCACGACCATGTTTCTCATCTATCTCAGTGACACGTGGAGATGGCAGAAGCAGGATCCAAGGTGATCTTTAATGGGCTCAGGGGGCAGGGGAAGGGGAGAAAGAGACAGAGAGACACAGAGAGAGAGGCAGAGAGACAAAGGGACAGAGAGAGACAGAGACAGAGACACTAGACACATCAAATGGAACAATTAAGCACTAGAGGAGCATTTCCCAGTGTGAATTCTGAGACATCTTAGGCCTAAAAGAAGATCAGAGGGAAGAAAAGGATTCTGTATTCTAATAAATTAGTTGGACAGAACTTAAACTGACTGTCCTCTGACATTCTAAATGAACACTGGTGCTTTTAGGTTTCTGAGAATAATTCTGGTGGGGGAGTGGGGAAAGGAGTGAACTGTATTTATTTATTTGTTTATTTTTTTAGCTGCTTTGGGTCTTTGTTGTTGAGCGTGGGCTTTCTCTAGTTGAGGCGAGCCGGGGTTGCTCTTCATTGCGGTGCACAGGCTTCTCATTGCGGTGGCTTCTCTTGTTGCGGAGCACGAGCTCTAGGTGCGCAGCCTTCAGTAGTTGCGGCATGCGGGCTCAGTAGTTGTGGCTCACAGGCTCAGTTGCTCCGCAGCATGTGGGATCTTCCTGGACCAGGGATCGAACCCGTGTCCACTGCACTGGTAGGCGGATTTTTAACCACTGCACCACCAGGGAAGTCCTGAGTGAACTGTATTTAACCCACTGTTTCCCGGACTTAGTTGCTTCAGAATCCTGTTTCCTCCCGATACCTGTCTACAGCCCAGGAAACTTAACTTTTTTTAATGTGCAAACTGGAAAGTGGATTCTTTGACTTATTAGGAAGTGCTGGTGTTGAAGGAAGGAAGTGATAAGAACGTAAGCAGAAATTCATGAATATGAAACAGAAAAGCGTTAAATCAACAGCTGATTCTTTAAAAATAAATAATACAGTAGTCCATCTCTGGCCAACCAAATCATTATAAAAAGGAAAATAGATTAAGAAGAAGAAAAAGGATGTTACAGTTACAGAGATGATTTTCCAAGCCTAGGAGAATACCATGCACAATTTTATGCTGGTAAATCCGAAAATCTCCATGAAATGGACAATTTTCTATTAAGGTCCCCAAAAAGGATTAAAGTAGAAGTAAGCTAATCTGGGATAAAAATGTCATTCGTCACCTCTGTTACCTAATACCAGAAATTCCAGCCAATTAAATTTAACAGGAAGATAAACCAGTAGGTGGTGTTCTCAGTGAGGAGACAGACCTTCTCATCTACCCAGGAGATGCTGGTCTTACTGGAAGCCCAGAAGCACCAGCAGGAAACTACTGGAGCCACGGATAATTGAGAGTTGTTGCCTCTAAGTTGAAAAAGAGGGTAAAACCCAGTAATAATCAGATAGAGAATGGATGGTAAATGTGATGCCATTAAGCCAAGTAACTACAACAAGAAAGGCACAAGACCCAAGTAAAGGGAAACCCAAAACTTCATTGAAGAGCTGGGCTGGACTTGGTGAGAGCAGAGAGGTGCAGGGTTTAAGGGGTGCCCCCCATCCCCAGGTGACCTTGCACTTGTAGGACCCTGAGAGGGAGCTGCCTTAGGTTCCACATATGTGTTTACGTTGCAAAAGGTCTGAAAGGGACACACAAAATGCTAACTGTGTATATAAGGCTTACCTTGAGTTTTACCCTATATATTTCTGCACTGTTTAATTTTTTTATATGTATACATTATTTTGTACTTAATTATATTTAAAACTGATCTCTTTCATTTTATTGTTTCCTTTATACTCATACTTTATACTCTATTTTCTAAATTTTCTACAATGATCACATATTACTTTTATAAAACAGAACAAATCGATAAACATTATGGAAAGTTAAGTTCATGAGAAATAAAAAATGGGTATGAATAGCCAATACATTTTTGAAAAGGTACAATGGCGAGGGAAAATGTGCTCTATCAACTATTTTAAATTGAAAACAATATGAATCATGAATAAAAGAAGTTATTTTTCTTTCTCTTCTTAGTTGTTTTTAAAAAGCCAAGTCAGACCAATATCTAAGAGTTAAATACATGAAGACCCTAGGGAGTATCTCTTGAACTCCTCAGAAAATATTAATTTCTCCTTCCCCTCCGTCCTATGGCTTTATCAAACACTTATGCCTACTCTTTGAGTCTTTTACCGACTTATAAGCTTCTGCTGATCAGAGACTGTATTCTCTTTTAAGTTGTTCAGATAAATTTTCTTCTAACATTTCCTGTTTGTGTATTCTCTAACAGAATTTTAAAATATTTTATAGTCCCCAAGGAAAAAAATGAAGCTATTGGGCTACTAGTAAGGGTGAGGCTTACAAAAAGAGTGTTCACTATTTTAATTAAATGTTTTTGGTTCAGGTGAATTCACAACGTGTTCTTGTGACTTTAATCCAATGTAATTGGTTATTGACTGAATAACGAGAACACGTGTGAGCAGGAAACTTGCACCCAAGCAGAAATAAAAATGGATTTATAGTACTTCCCTGGTGGTGCAGTGGTTAGGAATCCGCCTGCCAATGCAGGGGACACGGGTTTGATCCCTGGTCCAGGAAGATCCCACATGCCGAGGAGCAACTAAGCCCATGAGCCACAACTACTGAGCCTGCGCTCTAGAGCCCACGTGCCACAACTACTGAGCCCACGTGCCACAACTACTGAAGCCTGCGCGCTCTAGGCACGCGTGCTGCAACTACTGAAGTAGTTGTGCACCTAGAGCCACGCACCTAGAGCCGGTGCTCTGCACCAAGAGAAGCCACCACAATGAGAAGCCCACACACCGCAACGAAGAGTAGCCCCTGCTCGCCGCAACTAGAGGAAGCCCACATGCAGCAATGAAGACCCAATGCAGCCAAAAAATAATTTAAAAAAAAAGAAAAAAATGGATTTATATTTTCCAATAATCTTCTGGCAAAAAAATAAAATATTTTATGAGTTTGAATATATGTTCAATAAAATAGAAAACATAACTTAAAAAAACAAAGCCAAGTCAGGTTCAGGGTGTAGAAAACTGCAAGAAAACATCACTCCCAACCTAACGAGAAAAAGCTGTGTCATCTCCAAAAATATCACAATTTTTCTTGAGCCCATGAGAGGGCTCAGATCACAAGGAAATGAAGAGAGGGGAATTCTAAACAGTGGCAGCCCCTCTGACTGGAGACGGGGTCACCAGCTTCTCCACCTTCAGCAAAGCACAGGTGAAAGGGTACCACAACGACAGGTCAGGAGAAAACAGCTAACATTTTAGTAAATTCGTAAATGCTTATGGGCTACTGTGACCATTTAGAATGACCAGGAGCCCCAGACACAGCGGAGGCCATGCTCACTCACCAGCTTTTTTCCACTGGCCCAGGTTTGGTGACGACAAGGAACAGTGGGGACAGGACATGAGGCCAGAGAAAGCTGTGCTTCCTCTGATACACAGACTTGCGATACCACTCCCTTTTCCACGCACTCTCTTATACCAAACAAAGCCTCAAGCCCCGGGGAGCAGCAGGAAGTCCTCCCAACTGCAAGGCCCGGGGAAGACCCACTGCTTCTGAAGAAGACAAGCAAAAGGTATCTTCCATCTTGCAAAATATGAAAAGGAAGAGCAAGTTCAACCCAGAGTAAAAGCAGAAGGGAGGGAACAACCCAGATAAAAACAGATGGAGAGGGCATGGAGAAAAGGGAAGCCTCCTACACCGTTGGTGCAGCCACTATGGAGAACAGTATGGAGGGTCCTCAGAAAACTAAGAACAATGCTACCATATGATCCAGTAATCCCGCTCCTGGGCATATATCTGGACAAAACTATAATTCAAAAAGATATGTGCACCCCAATGTTCATGGCAGCACTATTCACAATAGCCAGGACAAGGAGACAACCTAAATGTCCATCAACAGATGAATGGATAAAGAAGATGTGATACATACATACAATGGTATATGCATATACAATGGTATATAAAATGGTATATGTATATACAATGGGATATGTATACAATGGAATACTACTCAGCCATGAAAAAGAACAAAAGAATGCCATTTGCAGCAACATGGATGCAACTAGAGATTACCATACTAAATGAAGTAAGTCAGAAAGAGAAAGACAAATACCATATGATATCACTTACACATAGAATCTAAAATATGACACAAATGAACCTGTTTATGAAACAGAAACAGAAATCAGGGACATAGAGAACAGACTGGTGGTTGCCAAGGGGGAAGGGGGTTGGGGGAGGGATGGACTGGGAATTTGGGATTGGTAGATGCAAACTATTACATGTAGAATGGATAAACAACAAGGTCCTGCTGTATAGCACAGAGAACAAGATTCAATATATCCTGTGATAAAATATAATGCAAAAGAATATGAAAAGGAATGTATATATATATATATATATATATATATATATATATATATATATATATAACTGAATCACTTTGCTGTACAGCAGAACTTAACACAACATTGCAAATCAACTATACTTCAACTAAAAAAATAAAACAAAGAGCAGAAATCAAAATGATATGGGAAACAGAAACATGGAGTAAATCAATGAAATAAAAAATGGTACTTTACAAAGATCAGTACAATTGATAAACGTCTAATCAGAATGTTTAAAAAAGCCACAATATTAGGCAATAGAAGAGAGGAAAACACTCGAGATCCCACAGACTTCAAAAAGGTAATTAAGGAATATTACCAGCAACTTTATGCAAGTAAATTTGCTAACTTGGATAAAACGGACACATTCCCCCAAAAGACACGTTACCAAAGCTCACTGAAGAAGAAACAGTTGGCTGATCAGTCCCATCGAGCCCCTAAAGATACTGAACTCCCTAGCAAACAGCTTATTACCACGAGAAAACTCCAGGCCCAGGGAGTTTTACTTCTACCAAACAGTGAAGGAGGAAATAATCTAATCTTACACAAACTCTTTCAGAAAACAGACAGGAACAGCTCCCAACCTTTTATGAGGCGATCATAAACCCTAAAAACAGAGACGCTGCAGAAAAGAAAATGACAGACCAATATCCCTACCGATAAAAAACACATAAGGGACTTTAAAGTATTAGCAAAGCAAACGCACTATTTTATAAAAAGGATAATACTCAATTACCAAGTTTTGTTTATCCCGAGAATGCGGGGTTGGTTTATCATCGGAAAATCAGTCCGTTTAATTCACCATGTTAACAGGATAAAAGAGAAAAAGTATGATTGTTTAAATTGCAGAAAAAGCATTTAACAAAATTCAACATCCATTTTTGATTTAAAAAAAAGAACTCTCACAAATGAGAGATAGATGGAAATCTCATGAATCTGTTAAAAGGCATGTATGAGAAACCTACTACTCAGCGTCATAGCGAATGTGAAATATCGACCATGCTCCCCCAGGTCAGGAATAACACATGGCTACCTGCTCTGTGACTTCCGTCTAATGCTGTATTAGAAAGTCCTAGACAGCGCGAAAAGGCAAGAAAGAAAAATAAAAGGCATCCAGGCTGAAAAGACAGATGTAAACTCTCTTTATTCACAGACAATATGATCACGAGTATAGAAAATCCTAAGGAGCCTGGGAAATAACTACCAGGACTAATACATAAATTTAGCAAAGTCACAGAATAAAAGGAAATGTAAAAATTAGTTTGGGTTTTATACCTCAGCAAGAAACAATTGCAAAATGAATTGTTTTAAAAATTCCATTTAAAATAGCATCTAGAATCATAAAACCCTTAGGAATACATTCACAAAAGATGTGATAGGCCATTAACTACAAAACTGCTGAGAAGAATTAAAGAAATTCGAAACAAAGTGAGCAATAAACCATATTCATGTATCGGAAGACTCAACAATATTAAAATGTCAGGTTCCAACCACTTTAATCTGTAGATTCAATTCCTTCCCAATCAGAGTGAGTCCCAGCAGGCTTCCTTAATAGAAATTGATGAAATGATTATAACATTTATATGGAATTGCAAAGAACCTAACATAGAACTATGAGAGTAGAAATGCTCTAGTGAGCACTTAAAATATGGTTATTATATTCAAGGAACTAAATCTTTCATTTTACTTAATTTTAATAAATTTAAACAGACACATGTGTCTAGCAACTTACTAACTGGAGAGCACAGATGTACGGTACCCACAGCAATCTTGAAAAGGAAGCACATCATTGCAGCATTTACACATCCTGAGTTCAAAGCTTACTACAAAGTCACAGTAATCAAGACGGCATGGTGCTGGCACGGAAATAGACAAATAGAGTTTTGAAACAGAAGGAGTCCAGAAGTAGACCGACTCTATTAGGTCGTTTGATTTAAACAAAGTCACCAAAGCGACCCAATGGAGAAACAGAGCATCTTTCAACAAGTTATTCTAAAGTGATTGAATGTCCATATGGGAAAGAAACAAATTTCAACCCCATCTCATATCATCCACAAAATACTTTTTTGAGATGAATCAGAAACCTACATGTAAAAGTTAATACTGGAAGAATCTAAAAAAGAATAGCTATTCATATATGCATAACTGAATCACCTTGCTGTATACCTGAAACTAACACAACATTGTAAATCAACTATATTTCAATAAAATCTTTTCAGAAGTTTAAATTTTAATTTTTTAGAAGGAATTACAGAATATTTTTGTGTCTTGGGGATTGACCAAAGTATTTAGGACTGGGAGAAGTACCAGGGAATTTTCTGTGTGGTGATGTTCTGTATCTTGAGAGGGGCTTGCGTGACAGTGGTGGATGCTTTTTTCAAAACTCCCCAGATGGTTCCACTGTACGTGAATTCATCCCCCTTCTGCCAATAAAAAAAAAGCACTGTAAACAAATGTGGAAGTCTAGTTAGCGGTATGCATGCTACGTGCTTAAAGTCTACTGATATCTTTCACTTACTGCCCTGTGCATTAAAAGTAAGACATATTGAGGATGGTTGGAAGGATGGATGCTTATACAATAGAGCAAATTTAGCAAAATGCTCATTGTAGAATGTAGCTGGTGGATGTATGGATGTTTATGATACAATTTTTTTCAACTTTTATGTGTGTTTGATATTTTTCATAAAACATCGGGGCGGGGGGAGACAAGATATATTAATGGTTAGCCAAAAAAAAAGGGCTCAGGATCATTAGAAATCAGTAAAACCATCATGGGATACTGCTACCCGCCCACCAGAACGGCTGAAATGAAAATGACTGACAACAGCAAGGGAAGAGAGGAAGCTGGACCAACGTGAACTCACACACACAGCCACGAACGTCAAATGGCGCATCCACCTTGGAAGGCAGTTTGGCCGTTTCTTATAAGGTTACACAGTTTACCTATGGCCCAGCAATTCCGCTCCTTGTATTTACCCAAGAGAAATGCAAACATACGTGCACAAAGAGACTTTTCTGGGGACGTCCATGGCAACTTTATTTGTGTTTGCTCAACCTGGAAGTAGCCTAGATGTCCATTAACAGATGAATGGCAAAACAGCTAGCACCTATCTACAGAATGAAGTGGACCTTGAATCAGCAATAATAAGTGATGAATTACTAATACATACACCAACACGGATGGATCTCAAAACATCATAGTAGCAAAAGAAGCTTAAATACAAAGGGGTGCCCACTTCATGAATCCATCGATATGAAGTTCCAGAAGCTAATCTATGGGCATAGACATTAAAACAGCAGTTGCCTGGCAGCGGTGGGGAGAGGTTGAAGGCACAAGGGAAATTTCTGGAGTGATGGGAACGTTCTACATCTTGATTTGGGGTATGTGACACGGGTGCATGCATTTGTCAAAGCACGTTGAAGTATGCACTTCAGTTCGGCTCACTTAACTGGGTGTAAATTATATCCTGATTTTTAAAAAATGAAGCCAGCCCAGGGAAGAACAGCTATGCAAGTTATATATATACCTCCATGTAAGGAAATATTATGAAATCGTTAGCTTATTTTCAAATAAACTTTTTAACAACATGATAAACTGTGTATCATATTAAGTCAGTTTTACGGAGAACAGAAAATTATATATTCAGTGTCATCTCAAATCTGAAAAAAAATACTTCCTTGAGTCTAAGGCACTATAGATTTTAAGACTAAACACAGATTTGAATAACTTTTCCTCTTTGGGACCACAGTCAGGCTTGAGTCTAAGCCCACTTCACTCATTTCCTTGGGGGCTTTGCTCCGTATCAAGCCCTTGGAGAGATCTTCTTGGATCCCATCCACGCTCCTCCCTTCTATGAGATACACGGGGGTTTATCATTCTCGTCTCCTGGAAGAAGAAGGACTCCACAGGGGCAAAGTCTC
The DNA here is from genome assembly GCF_963924675.1 of Phocoena phocoena. NCBI lineage: Eukaryota > Metazoa > Chordata > Mammalia > Artiodactyla > Phocoenidae > Phocoena > Phocoena phocoena. The sequence continues at coordinate 4,970,157 of NC_089229.1, read as the reverse complement.
TGTCTTGTTCACCCTTACACCTTCGGTTTCTAGAACCATGTCTGGCAGACAGCAGGTGCACAGCTGTGGGTTACTGTGGTCCTTTTCTCATTCAGATTCCAAAGGTTCTTCTAAACCCCCCTGGGCAGTCGGCGTGCTAAGAGCAGCATCGCTCTGACGCGCTGCTTTTTATGCCCTAAAGCTCCTTTAAGGCTGAGACTACCAGGGTTGTCTCTGCTTTTCCTGTTCTGTTATTTCATAGCTTTGTGGGCGGGTTCATCATTTAAGTGAATGAAGTATAACTGGTTTATTGAAGCATCTCAACTCGTTCGGAATAGAAATAGAAAAACTTTGATTTCTTCCAGACCTCAATCCAGTGGGATGTGTCAAACCCCTTCCCACTGGGTAGGAGGTCCCTTAACGATATCTTGGCCACATGAAAAGGTTTTCTTGTCATTTTTTTGTGTGTAGAACAGTCTCTTGTTAAGACTAAGCCCTGTCTGCTTCTAAAGAATGTTTGGCCCCAACAATTTGGGGTGTGTCTCATCCCCTCTCCCCAGGGTTGGCCGGAGCTCTTTGTGACCCTGGTGGCTTTGGAGGGACCAAGAGGCCTTCTCTTAACTGGATTTTGCTCTTCCCTCGCCAGGCCACATTGGTGCTCGTGTCAGGGCCACTCGAGGAAAGAGGACATAGGGCTCCCGGAAAGGCTGTAGCAACCGCGGGCACTCACTCCTCCTGGGGCCGCCGCCACACCCTCCTCCCCCTGCTCCCTGCTCCCACCTGCTCACTGCTGGGAGCTGACCCCCAGTCATGCCCAGTGCCCCAGGCTCATGGGGATCCTGGCAGCTCTCCCACAGACTGTGGCTTGGGGTCTCTGTTGTACGGATCTGCCATCTTCACTCTGTTTTCCAAGGTCGCCTTGGCTATCAGCGTGGATCAAATGGTTGAAGGGGAGAGAACAGGGAGCATCCCTCTCGCCCGCATTCCACTGGTTAGAATTCCATCATTGAGCCCCACCAGGTTGGAAAGGAGGCTGGGGAATGTAGTCTAGCTTTTTGCCCAGAAAGAGGAGAAAACAGGTTTGGTAAAGAACCAGCCAGCCTATGTAACCGTTGGGTGCTGGTAGACTGACAGAGCTAAGACATCCCTTCAAGTTGGGGGACTGACGGACCGTCAGCAGCTGTCAAAGTTCAGAGTACAGGCTTTCATTCTCGTATGTGGGTCTCGGCTACGACAGGAAAAGCCCAGCTCGATACCCCGCTACAGCGTATGCCTAGAAATTAACTTTTCTTAGGAAGAGGCTTTAGCAGATGCCCAGAGCCTGGTGGCCATTGGGAACTCACGGGCAGATCTCACGAGACTCCTGTCTTTGGAATTTGCTCAGATACGATCTGAGACTCAGCAGTTGCTACTGGTTTCAAATGCGGTGCTTGAAGTGTGACCAGCAGGTTTCTGGGGACACAATACCGTTTGGAATCCAGAAGACTCCCCAGCTACATCCAGATGTTCCGGAACCCAGAGAAGAGCTTTTGAAAGACACAGCGAGGCCCTTGTAAACCTCTTAGGGCCAGCCGTCCGGGGCCAGCCAGCAGGGCATCGTGTGCACTCTAGACTTTTCCAAGCAGAAGACCCTGACTAGGCAGCAGGCTAGCCAGTTGGGACACAGATTTTCACCCCTGATTGCAAACCAGCCACCAGTCGTAGAGGAACGTTGGTTGAAACCCCAGGGGCAAGGCCTTCCGTGGGCATGAAGCAGTGGCCACCTCACCCTCCAGGGCTCTGGCCTGTGCACAGTTTGCCAGCCCTGCGTCTGCGCTGGGATTCAGGGCAAAATTTAGAATTAATTTTTATGTTCACCTGGTGAGAACAGCTAAGAAAACCTGAAGGGGAAGACCCTCTGTTAGGAATACAAAATATAAACCCGAAATCATTTTTAAAAGGGAAGTTCTGGGGGAGATAGATGGATCACTAGATATTGGGAAAGTTGGCGCCACAAAAGATAAAGATTTTCAGTTATGCTGGAGGAAACACATGGATGAGGGGGAGAAAGAAGTCAGTAGGTGATCTCGGGTTTAAACACTGGGGAAGGCTTCCCTGGTGGCACAGTGGTTAAGAATCCACCTGCCAATCCAGGGGACACGGGTTCAAGCCCTGGTGCGAGAAGATCCCACATGCCGCGGAGCAACTAAGCCTGTGCGCCACAACTACTGAGCCCGCGAGCCACAACTACTGAAGCCCACGCGCCCCAGAGCCCATGCTCCACAAGAGAAGCCACCGCAATGAGAAGCCTGCGCACCACAACAGAGCTAGAGAAAGCCCACGTGCAGCAACGAAGACCCACCGCGCCAAAAATAAATAAATTTATAAAGAAAAAACTGGGGAAAAGTCAAGTTGGAGCCTCACCTCACACTACAAGCCAAACTAATTCCAGAAGTGCCTTTATTAATTCTAGAGGGAAACAAAGACCTTCAGTTTAAAGCAGTGAAGGAAACCACAAAGGACAGATGGAGGGGTTTGCAGCACGGACTACTCTTGTCTCTTCTCAGACCAGGGGATCTCAAAGTGGGCAGGACCCTTTCCGGTTCTGGAAGGTATTCCCGTTTCTGTAATACGACTAAAATATCCTGTGTGTTTTCCACTCTTGCTGTCTCCTGAGTGTACGGTGGAATTTTTCAGAGGCTACGTGATGTGTGATCTTGCAAAAGATGAAGTACAGGGGCAGGTCTGAGGTCCCAGCTGTCTTCTACTGATATTAAGCCAGACATTAAAGAAATTTGCAAAATGATGAAAGAATGCCACTCTTCTCACTGAATCTTTTTAGAAAATAGTTTTCTTTAAAATATGCTATTCGTGTTGTCAGGTAATGAGTTTATTTTCAAAATAGTATTTTGAAACATTCTCCATTTTAATTTGTAACATGGTAAATATTGATAAGCAAAATCTACATTAGCAGAAGCTCTTCGGGGTCCTAAAGGATTTTAATGGTGCAAAGGGATTCTGGGACCAAAAGGTCCGTGAACTGTTCTTGGTTCACAAGCACTTTGGGGGCGGGGGTGGTGTGTGTGACGCACCATGGATGCCCAGCACATCCATCCACGCCAGTCTCACAAACGTTTGTGGAGTACCTACTATGCGTCAGCCATTGCTACCAGTGCAGTGGTACAGCCGTACATGTGTGCCTACCTTAAGAGTCTGGTGGGCACAGGGCCAAGCGAGGGAATGGATCAGCTACGTATCAAGTGAAAATTTCAGTAAAACACACAAAAAAGTAAAAAGGTGGAAACATGTGCAACGAGTATGACACACAGCAGGTTAATATATTTAATATATAACGAGCTCATACAAATTTATCAGACCCCCAGTAGATAAGAGCAGAGGTCACCAACAATCCACAAAAGAAATACAACTGCTTGACACGAAAAGATGTTCTACTTCGCTAGAAATCGAAAAAAATGCGAACTAAAATACAATGCTATTTTTTTCATGATCAGATTAGCAAGTATTTGGCCAGATGAGAATACTCAGTACTGGCAAGATGGTAAACAGCACATTTACCTTTGCTGGTGGCAGTGTAAACGGGTACAAACATTTCTGGAGACCACTTGTCAGTATGTCATCATGGCCCCACAAGTTTTCATATTCTTTAACTCAATAAACCCCACCTCTGAGAATCTACCCTAAGGAAATAACTTGACATTGGGGAAAACTTTATGCACAAAGATATTCATCAATTTCTAATGGTGAAAAATCAGTAAGAGAATTGGTGATCAACCATTGGCACTGCTTGACGGAGGAGCACACGGCCTTTCAACATAAAATTAGAAATAACACAGGGAAATGCCCGTGACGTAAGTGAAAATACACGATATCGTATCATTACAGTAGGTAGCATCACAACTATGTTAAAACAAAAAGCAGAGAAACCATGGGGGGCAGGGGGTGGGGAGAGACCAGGAGAAACACCAAAATGTTAAAATTGTACCTTTCTACTACTTTATTTTCCAAGATTTCTATGATGTGTAGGTTGGCTTTGATAATGACAACAACCAGGACATCATTACTTGGTTATGCAAAGGAGTTACTGATGCCGCGGCGAGGAGCTGGTGTTACCCCACCACCTTTACTGCGCCCGTGCTCTGCCAACGGCCACACCCGACGTTGGGACCCCGAGACCACGCCAGTCATCAGCTCTGTCCACACATGGTGGGTGATGGAATTATCCTAAACCCCAGCCCTCTCCCCACACAGGCAAGCTTTTGCTGCCGGCCCAACAATCGGTGCTGTGTTGCCTTCTCCGGAGCCCCATCTGTATCTTCATCTCTAAGCCCCTAACCTAAGGCTTTCGGAGCAGAGGGGATCTCAGGCTTACAGCTCTGGTTGCAAGATGGTAGGGACGGCTGCTAAGATCTCTCCCCTCTTCCCGCCCAAACTCCACCCCTGGTAGCTGGCCCCGTTGTGTGTGTGCTCGTTCAGTCACGGGACTGCTCCCTTAAGGTAACCTAAGTACCTGCCCAGCTCTCCCCACATTTGTTCCTCCTCCTAAAGGCCGGACTGGCAGGATCACGGTCCAGCGGGTAGTTCTGTCCCTCTTGACAACAGCAGCTCGTGCATCTTACCTGCGTCTTCATGGGGTACTTTTGGGCTCCGTGTCATGACCTCCCCATTATATACTCACCTGGGACCAGTGAGATGGGTCTTGGCTTTTTCCTAGAAGTCACCTAAATGCTTCAGGACATTAAGTCAATCCCAAGGTCACACTATACAGTAGGCCAGAGGTCACCGCTTCTTCTAAATCTGATCTCGAACGATGCCCTGCCGTGCAAAGAAGCTTCCTTACCAGATGGGGCACCACGGAGACCAGAAGACAGACACAGTATAGTCCAAGTAACGTCAACCCCATGAAAAACATAAAACTTCCCCTCACATGCACTGTTTAACGCTGCTAACTCCCTGTCCCTTTAATAAATCAACACCTGTTCTCTTAAATTCTGAGAAATTATAAACCCCAAATATGTACAGAGCAGCTCCCATCCCCCACTGCCTTCTCCAGCTCGGTCCTCCCAGTCACTTGCCCTTGCTCTGGGCTGCATGAAGCCTGGGTCTCATCCTCTCTAGCTGGGGACCAGGGTGTCTTCCACTAGAGCCACCAGGGGCTCCCAACGTGGGGCTTCTTCCAAGTCCAACCCCAAGCCTCGCATCTACTCCGGTTTCCAAGGTTGAGGAAGCGATCAACGAGGTCGCAGGCGTCCAACAGCAGCAGAGTCCCCAGCCCGTACCGCGCGCAGCAACTGGCAAAACCCAAGCAACTCACCAACCCAGACGCAGCTGCCACAGCAGCCCAGGCTGGGCACGACGACCCACGTGCAGAGGGCCGGTCACGGGTGCAGGCAGGCAGCACGGCCAGCCTCGCCTAGCGGCTCTGGCCTGGTTACGTGCGGCAGCTGAAATGCAGCACGCACGCAAACACAGTAGGACTTCTAACGCCACTTGGGCACAGCCAGGGGTTGGCGAGCAGTTCCTGCCCTGCTCCCGTGCTGGGTCTCCTACCCCGGCTGGGCTGGGCCGCCTGGAAACTTTCAAGGTGTCAGTTACCCCTGCAGGCCTCCTTTTCCCCGGGTGTCATCGTACCCCTTCAGCTGTGGGCACCTCCACCTGGCAGGTAGGCAGAAGAGAATAGAGCAGGAAGTGCGAGTGACCTGCGCGACCCCACACCGGAGGGCCCGCCCCCCGGAAGAGTGGCCCACCGTGCGCCCTCCCCGGCTTCAGGCGCAAGGAGCACCATGGTCCCGCCTGAACAGCCTCGGCTGGAATCCGGGGGGCCTGAAGCCTGGGTTCAGGCAGTGGTTCAGCAGGGCAACGGGGCTAACGGAGTTTATGATGAGTGGGCAGCAGTGGTCCACGAACCCCAGCAACCACTGATCACCCCTGACCCTGCAGGCGGTGGTTGCTTCAGGAGCAGTCACTTTCCCCTGCACCATGGAAACTCTTAGGAAGAGAGGATGGGCCCTAGGAGCCAACCTCTGGGGGTCCCAAGACGTAGGCCTGCAGGGGTGCACAGAGGCTGTCCTCCGGCAGTCGGGCCAGGACCAGCAGAACAGGGGCAGATGAACCCAAGGTAGGACAGCCCATCTCCCACCGCCTGGGTGGTCATGGAAATGCGGTTCATTTGGCATTGAAATACGGTGGGAGCACCACAGTCCAAAGGGCTTGGCCAAGACTCATTTAGAAAGTGGTTCTGGGCGTCCCCCGTGAAGGTCACCCACCACTAAGAGGCACAGAATCGGAACACGGGCACCAGCTCTGCACTGTCACCGCATTAGGACCGAGGCAGTCCGCAGCTCTTTTCCTTTGCAAACGCCAGCAAGGCCTTGGCCGGGGCTGCAGAGGCAGACACCCTCTCTCCTTAAGGGTTCAGTGATGCATCCCAGAGGAGCTGGGTCTCCAGCCCTGAGTCCATGTTTTCTGGGACAAAGGCTGGACATCTGATGGAGAGCCCAGGCCTGGGGAGGACACGCTACACAGAGGCTTTGGAGACCTAGAGATCGTACGTGTGGCTCAAGGGGCTGAGGTGAAGGCCACATGTCCCCTGCAGGGAGAAGGGAACAGATCTCAAGCTAGACAAGCGCACTACCAAGTGCCAGGGGGCAAAGAGGAGGGGGGACTGCTGATTCCCACGGGGGGACACCACCGCTGATTCCCACGGGGGGTCCAGGGCAGCAAAGTGAGCCTCTAGATCCCACCCTCAGCCTGCCGCGGGTCTCAGGCAGGGATGGACATGTACGTGCTGCCTGTGGAGGCTTGATGGAAATGCCCAGTGATCCCAAGTCACAAGGACCTTCCTAGCAGGCGAGTTCCGGATTCCCCCCAGTCCTGGCGCTATCAGAACACTGGCAGCTAACACCAGGCGTTGATGGGGGTGCAGCCTGCGGGGGCTCCCCACTAAGGCCGCATTAGCAGTCTTTCCCAGTGGCAGCAACGGGGCACAAGGACTACATACTCATGTGTAGAGTGAAGCTGGCCCCCCGGAAACGCTGGAACCACACTCCCAGCTGTGATCCTTGGCCGCTGACAGCAGAGACGAGGCCCCTGCCTGCTACACTGGGCCCTGGCAGGGCTGGCAATCACCTACGGGCAGGATGCCAGGCTCTCCTCTCCAGGTACCCCCATCAAGCCACCCGCCTGGCCAAAAGGGCTTCTTTCTGTCATCAGCAAGCTCACTACTGAGAACAGGGCAGCCAGGTGGGGAGCTGCCGTGGGGCCGCAGAGGGTGGAAGACGAGCGTCTGTGAACCTGGTCAGGCTGGGAAAGGTCAGCCCCAATGGTCCAAAGTGTGTTGCGGGGTCAGCGTGACCCAGCAGCAGAGCTGTGGTCACTAGAAGAGCTGGAATTGCAAGCGAGAGAAGGGAAACATGCAACGGAGGTCCCAAGCTAGCACGCGATACCAGGAAGCAAGGTGGGTCACAGGGCGCCCAGGAGCAATGACAGATGTCCTTATGGAACGAGAGAGGCGGGAAGGGATGTCTTCAAACAAGGGCGATGCTGTGGCACGGACACTTCTACGCAGCAAAAGGGGTATGCTACCTGGGTGGCGGCAGACGGACCAGGGTGGTGGCCGATTCCTAAAGGTTCCGAGCTCTGGTGGGCAGGGCCGGGGCTGGACTGGTCCCATTGGAGGCTGGGTGCACAGGGCAGGGCACCGTGCCCGTGGCGGCCAGCTGGCGGCAGAGTGACTGCCGTTCCCGCACGGCTCGATTCGAGGCCGAAGTCTTTCTGATCTGGGCGCGCCGGGCGTGCCGCAGCGGAGACTTGTAGGTTCTCCGCAACTCGGCCAGGAATCCCTGATAGTTGTTTCGCAAGGGGCTGTCGGGTTGCATGTGGGGGATCGCCCACTTCTCCGCCTCCCCGGTCAGCCGGGACACGAGGAACGCCACTCGCTCAGCCTCTCCGGGGAAGCGCGAGGCCTGGAAGATCATGAATCTGTCCATCTGCATCAAGAACCCCGCCAGCTGGCCAGGGTCTCCGGAAAAGGGCTCGGGCAGAGAGGTTGGAGGCGTTGTCATTGGCCGGGTCCCATTGGAGGTAATGGCCGAGATGGGTGGGGTGATCTGCAGCGCCCCAGGAATCCGAGCCCGGGTGCGTAACAAGGTCAGTTCCGCCATCACGCTCTCCAGCATGTTGGTGAGGTTGGCCTTCTCTGCCCGCAGGGTCGAGGCCTCCCGCCTCAGCGCGGAGTTGGTGAGGCGCAGGGAGGTCAGGGTGTCGATGACGTCATCCATTTGGGCATTGGTAGAAGCTGCAGAGGCTGGGGTTTCAGCTTTTGCGGTCTGGGGTTGAACCATGGTGGCCAGAGGTCGGCCTAAGGCTGAGACTGATGAAGCGGGAGAAGGGGGTTTGGGTATCCCAGAACCTGAGCACCTGTAATGCTAAAATTGGGTAGACCCAGAGAGCAATCAAGGAAAAGGTAGGGTTCAAGACCCAGCGTGGCTCAGAAGCCCAAACAAGAAGGCAGGGCAGACGGACCGACAGATGAGCACAGCCAGACCAGGCAGGGGGTGCAGACCCTTGGGGATCCCCAGCTCCGGATGTGGCTCCTTGATCGCCGCCCTCACAAGGCCATGGCGGGCTGCACAGGAGGGTGGACTTGTTCTGGGCCCTGAAGGATGAAAACATGGTTTAAAAACGGTTTCGACTTCGGAAACGGGGGTTAGAAGTAAGGGACGCGGCGTGGGAGGAGCGAAGAGCGGGCGCGATGCGGGCGCCCCCGCCGAGGCCCCCTCCCTACGCTGGGCCCGGCGCCCACCTGGGGCAGAACAAAGGGCCGATGCACCCGCGGCGGCGCCGGGGCCTGGGGCGGGCAGCGGGCGCGTACCTGGGTCTCCGCGGCTTCCTCTGCGACTCCGTCTGCCGCGCCGGCCGCGACCAAGATGGCCCGATCGGGGAATGCGGGCAGGCAGATGAGTCACGGCGGCGGCGGCGGCCCGCCGGAACTGCTTCCCGGTCAGGTCAGGCCCGGGCGGCGGCGGCGGCAGGAGGCAGGCGCGGGCAGCCTCTGGCGGGAACGCCAGACGAGCTGGGACCGGGCCCGGGGTCGCGGCGGAGGGCTAGTGGCTGAGCGGCCGGGCTGCGGGCGGGGCCTGCGCGGCTGCGGTGGCGGCTCCAGGCTCGCCTCGCTTGGGCCCCGCTGGTTGCCATGGAGACCACCGGCTCGCGCGCGGCCGAGGCCCCGCCCCGGAAATGGCGCGCCCAGCCCCGCCTCCCAGGCAACTGCGCTGTGCCGGTCCTCAGCAGCCAATCAGTGATGACTGATTTTATTATTATGAATAATTAAGAATTATTAAAATTTAAATTATTTAAATAATTAAGAATTATTTAAATTCTTTCTAAGACTGCTAGTAAAGCTCTTTTTGTATAGGTTGTAATTTTTTTAACGAAGTTTGCTTTACATACTGTAACTTCAATACAAGTTCAATGTAGTGTATATTCACTGTAGAAAATTTTGATATCCTAGAAGTCTTTTTTGAAAAAGTTTATATTCAGAGTCCCTCCACCTGCGAGAACAAATAGTGATATTTCTCTACTTCCATCCAGTCACTTTTCTCTGATATATTCTATTACAAAATATCAATTATTGGGAATTCCCTGGTGGTCCAGTGGTTAGGACTCCATGCTTTCACTGCAGGAGGCACGGGTTGGATCCCTGGTGGGGAAATTAAGATTCCACAAGCTGCGTGGCGCAGCCATAAATAATTAAATAAATAAATATTAATTATGGTACCTTATGCTTTGCGACCTTAATAGCACACTGAATTTGAGCATTTTCCATTAAAACTATTTCAAAAGCATAGTTTTCAATTACTGCCTATGTTCCAATGAAATCGTGTACCCAGTTTATTTAATATGCCCCTTTTGATAGAGCTCCATCTTATTTTACATGTGGAAGTTTTATAAACCTCACTTGTGTATGAATCCCAGCCCCTTCCTCTGCCAGCTTTGCCAGGGTAATCGCCCAGGAGTGAAATTACTGGGCCAAAGTGTATGAGCTATTTGACTCAGGAACTGGATGGCTTTCCCACTTGACCTTGCTGAGCTACTTCTAAATGGTCAATTGCAGGATGGAGCATGAATGGAGAGAAAAGACGCCCACCATTGCCAGTGTTTCGAGGACACCGTCTTCAAGGAGGCTAAACTACTGGCAGCCACTTGCACCCCTCTGGCAGGCCTGGGCAGAGTCGGCTTCACTCATACCTTTACAGTTTTTGCTTCTATAAAATGGGAGTTGGAACATGAGGGTGTCGGTACTTGGAAGAGAGAGTCTAGCTGTGCCCACAACTGTGTGTACCCCAGTGTGACAAAAAGTGCACCTTTTGCGACCAGCTGAAAATGTCCAGTACATGAAGCAAGAGGGGAAAGAAAGGAGACAATGTTTCCTTAAACTGCTTCTGTGAGTTCTCCCACCTCACGAGGGGGCAGGAGCTGCATTCATCTTGCCTGAGGTCGGTGACTTCAAATGCAGAAGTTGTCCTGTACCCCTCTACCCCTCCCACTTTTTCCAAACACACAGAGGAATCCATTCCTGTGAGTCATCCCACCGGTTTTTCCGCCCTCAGCGCCCGGATTGCCCCTCTGCCGGTTACTGGATGCTGTGCATATGAGTGAAGTGTCTGCTGCATTTCCAGGTGTGGTTGACACCATACATCTTAAATTCTCAGATGCATTTAATATAAGGTGCGCCTTGATTTGAGAAATGATGAAACATGAACTTGAAGAAATATATAATTTAATTGTATTTCACCTATCTCAAACAGGATACGAAGTGGCATTGCATAAAATAGAGCTAAATAAAGATGAAAATAAATATTAAAATAAGGAAAACAGAGTATTTGGCTTCAGATCCAGATAATGCTATGATTCAGGCTGTGAGGTGCTGCTCTCTGCCGCAAACACACAACAGTAAACCATACAATAAAGTGTTGAGAGGATCTGGCTGGGCTCAAAAGCAATATGAACTCCACTGTGGTCCAGAAACACAAACTGCTAAGTATGGACAAAGCCATGGGCTTGCTGTTCTCTGGATCCCAAGGCTTGATGAGGACACAAGGCTGGAAACAGAGTCAGGATTCCTATTTGAAATGAGGGGAGAGAGTGTTCACCCCTATGTCAAAGAGGAGTCTGAAAAATCTCTTCAACCATTTCATGGGGCAACACCTTCTGTGAAGGTGTGGCCCTAGGACAAGGGAGAACATCCAATATCATTAATCTCATGCCCCATGGCTGACAAGTAGACCCCAGAGGGCCAGGAATTGTGAACCACCAATATAAAACACATTTCTGTACTGCAGACCAGGCATCACTGGAGTGACCCCAAACTGCGAGACCAGGGGGAGAAGTGGCCTCAAGATGGAGGGGGGTTGAGTACACAAAGAGGGAAAGAAAGTGAAAGATACTCTTTTACCCAAAATTGAGCCTAAAACTCAAAACTCTGAAGCCCATGAAGACATCTAATGCTAAGAATAATGGCCACCAAAATCAATAATCATAATATGAATTAACTCCAGGTGAAATTAAAATAATAGAACAGTCTGGAAAAAAAAGACTTTAAGTAAGCATATTTAGGGTGCTCAATGAGACTAATGAAGGCATAACATTTGTGAAAAGAACAGACAATGGGGGTGGGGGAAGCAGAAATGTAACAAGATAAGGTGGCTATGAAAAAGTACCTTCTAAAAAGAAATATAGTCAATTTCCATTTCTGGGAAGATGGAGTAGTTTCATGCTTTCCTATTCTTTCAGCAAAGCACAACTGAAAACAACTAAAAAAAACAAAAAAAGACTCAAAAAGGTGGAAGAAAAAAGGCAGACTGGCTAGGTTGCTCAGTATCCAAGGAATGACACAGTGGTGGGTTCCTTGGATATTCTTTGGTATCATATAGCTCAGATTTGCAATCAAAGAAGCTGGCAACCTGGAAGAGGCATACAAAAAAAGAAGCTCCTCCAAAACGCCTGCCCTCTCAAGCCAAAGAATGAGGAAAGAGATAGCCTATGAAGATGGAATACTTAGACAATAACCACTCTACTCCAGCCAAATGCTGCAGAAAAATCAGTGGCCCCATCACTATTTGTGCCAGCAAAGGCTAAGTAGGGAGCCTAGACTTTCACACTTGCCAAGCTAAAATGACGTTCCCCACCCCACCCCCTGCCAGGGATGGTATCAGAGAAATCAAAAAATTTCCCCAAATTTGATGACATACAATAATCTGCACATCCAAGAAGCTCAACAAACTCCGAGTAGGATACACTCAAACACCTAGACACATCATCATCACGCTCTTGAAAGTCAAAGACAAAGAGAAAATTTCAAAAGCAGCAAGAGAGAAGAAAGTGATCTATATAAGGTGTCATCAATAAAATTAACAGTTTGTTCCTCGTCAGAAACCATGGGAGCCAGAAGGCAATGGGAAGATAGATTTAAAGTGCTGAAAGAAAAGACTATCAATGAAGAATTCTTTACCCAGCAGAACTCTCTTTCAAAAATGTAGGGAAAATTAAGACATTTCCAGGTAAATAAAACTGGAGAGAATTCATCACTAGCAGACTGGCCCTACAAAAAATAATAAAGAGAGGTCCTTCAGACTAAAATGAAAGGACATTAGGCAGTAGCTGGAATTCATATCAAAGATAAAGAGCCCCAGTAAAGGTACAAACATAGGTAAGTTAAAAAGACAGTATAAGTGTATTTTTGTTTGTAACTCTATTTTCTCCTGTATTATTTAAAAGACAACTGTGTAAAGCAAAAATTACAAATCTATACTAATGAGCATACAATATATTCAAAATGTAGGGACTTCCCTGGTGGCACAGTGGTTAAGAATCCACCTGCCAATGCAGGGGACACGGTTTGAGCCCTGGTCCGGGAAGATACCACATGCCGTGGAGCAACTAAGCCCGTGCGCCACAACTACTGAGCCCACGTGCTACAACTACTGAAGCTCATGTGCCTAGAGCCTGTGCTTCACAACAAGAGAAGCCAGCGTAATGAGAAGCCCATGCACTGCACTGAAGAGTAGCCCCCGCTCGCTGCATCTAGAGGAAGCCCACACGCAGCAATGAAGACCCAACACAGCCAAAAATAAATAAAATAAAATAAATAAATAAATTTATTTTAAAAAATGTAATTTGCCTGACAATAATAGCACAAAGCAGGTAAGGAGGAGATGGAGCTATTTAGAAGTAAAGTTTTCTAAACGGTTTAAATTAAGTTGGTATTAATCCAAACTAGATTTTTATAAGTTAGGATGTTAACTGTAATCCTCAGGGCAACCTTAAGAATATAATTCAAAAAATATGTCAAAGAAATGACAAGGGAATTAAAATAGTACAGTAGCAAATATCTATTTTATATGAAAGAAGGCAGTAATGGAGGAATAGAGGAACAAAGAAAATAGGACATATAGAAAACAAATAACAAAATGGCAGATGTAAATCCTACATTATCAATAATACATTAAATGTAAATGGGTTAAACATTTCACTTGAAAGGTAGAGATTGGCAAAATGGATTTTTAAAATGACCCAATTTGATGCTATCCACAAGAGACACACTTTAGATTCAAAGACACAAGTAAGTTGAACAAAAGAATGAAAAATGATATACCACTCAAGCTAACAAAAAGAGCACTGGAATGGCTACACTAATATCAGACAGAACAGACTTCAAGACAAAAATTGTTACTAGAGAAAAAGAAGGATATTTTGTAGTGATAAAAGAATCTATTCATCAAGACAACAATTATGAACATATATGCACTTGACAACAGAGCCTTCTATTTCAATATTTATCTACAAATCTATGGTAATCAAGAATGTATGATCTGGCATAGTTGAATGGAATAGAATTGAAAGACTAGAAATAAATCCTAACATTTAGTCAATTTATTTGAAGGAGGGTGCCAAAACAATTTAATGACCAAAGAATAGTCTTTTCTGAGACTGGATATCCATAGCAAAGAATGAAGTTAGACCTCCTACCTCACACCCTATACAAAAATTAACTCAAATGGATCAAAGACCTAAATGTAAGAGCTAAAACTATAAAACTCTTAGAGGAAAACCTAGGGATTTTCTTTGTGAGCTTAGATTGGACAACAGTTTCTTTGATATGGCACCAAAGTACAAGTGACAAAAGAAAAAAATAGGTAAATTGAATTTCACCAAAATTTAAAACTTTTTATTTCAAAGGACACTGGCGAAAAAGTGAAAAGATAACCCACAGAATGGGAGAAAATATTTGCAAATCATATATCTGACAAGGGTCTAATACCCAAAATATATAAAGAATTCTTACAGCTCAATAATAAGAAAGACAAATAACCCAAGTTTTTTAAATGGGCAAAGTATTTGAATAGATGTTTCTCTCAAGAAGATATACAAAGGGCACATAAGCACATGAAAATATACTAAACATCATTAGCCTTTAGGAGGATGCTAATCACAACCATAATGAGATCTCACTTCACATTCCCCAGTGTTGCTATAATCTAAAAGACAGACAATAACAAATGTTGGTGAAGATGCAGAAAAACTGGGACTCTTATACATAGCTGGTGGGAATGTAAAATGGTGCAGCTACTGTAAAACCGTTGAACAGTTTCTCAAAGAGCTAGACATAGAGTTTCTATATAACCCAGCAATTCCACTCCTAGGCATATGCCCAATATAATTGAAAACACGTGTCTACATGAACATTTGTACATGAATGTTCACAGAAGCATTACTCATAATAGAAAAAAAAAAAGGAACCAACCTGCATGTTCACCAATTGATGAATGGATCAACAAAATGTGGTATCACCGTACAATGGAATATTAATCAGCCATAAAAAGGAGTGAAACACTCTTGTCCCTCAGTGCCACGGGGGACTGGTTACAGGACCCCCCATGGATACCAAAATCTGTGGGTGCTCAAGTCCCTTATATAAAATGGCATGGTATTTGCATATAACCTGTACACATCCTCCTATATAATTTAAATTATCTCTAGATTCTTCTAACACCTAATACAATGTAAATGCTATATAAATAGTGATAAATACGGTGTAAACACTGTCTAAATAGTTGCCATGCACAGACAATTCAAGTTTTGCTTTTTGGAATTTTCTGGAAATTTTTCAAATATTTTTGATCCACGGTTGGTTGAATCCACAAATGCAGAACCCACGAACACAGAGGGCTGACTGTGCTGGTGTGTGCTACCACACGGATGAACCTTGGAGGCACTATGCTAAGTGGAAGAAGTGAGACACAAGGGCTACATATTGTATGATTTTATTTATATGAAATGTCCTCTGTAGGCAAACCCATAGAGACAGAAAGCAGGGTCCTGGTTTCCAGGCTCTGGGGAGAAGGAGGAAAGGGAGAGTGACTGCTGAAGGGGACAGGGTTTCTTTTTGGGGGGATGAAAATATTCCAGACTTAGTGTTGATGGTTGTACAACATTGTGAATATACTAAAACCCACTAAATTGTATATTTTTTAAAAGGGAATTTTATAGTATGTGAGTTAGATCTTTAAAAAAAAAGTCAACTGCCATTCATGATCAAAAGTCACAGAAAAATGAGCACAGAGGGGAACTTCCTCAACTTGATAGGGAGTTTCTACAAAAACCCAATAGCTAACTTTATACTTAATGGTCAAGACTGAGTGTGCTTTTCCCCCAAGAATGGGAACAAGGCCAGGACGTTCCCTCTCACTATTTTCATTCAACATAGAGCTGGGAGTTCTAGCCAGAGCAATGAGGAAAGGAAAAAAAAGGAAATAAAAGACATTCAGATTGGAAAGGAAGAAATAAAACTGTCCTTACTTGCAGTTGGCCCAACTGTCTACATAGAAAATCCCAAAGCATTTACCAAAAACAACAAAAACAACTTCCTAGAACAATAAGTGAATTCAGCAAGGTCACAAGATGCAGGTGAATATACAGGAATCAATTTTATTTGTATATGCTAACAACGGACACAAGGTCAGCGACATTTAAAATATAATACCATATACAATCACTCAAAAATACATAGATGTATATCTAACAAAATTTGAACAGGATTTGTATGCAGAAAACAATAAAACCTGATCAAATTAACTTTTATTAAATTAAATTTTAAAAGATTTAAATAGAGAAAGAGACGCACTGTGAAATAGTTTGCAAGAATCAACACAATAAAGAGTCAGTTCTCCCGAAAATGATATGCAGGTTTAATGCAGTGTCTATCAAAGCCCAAGCAAGATTTATTTGGGGGGGGGGGCGGGGCGCTGGGCCTTGCCACTTTATTGACACCAAAGATCCCAGGCTCTGCTGGAATTTCCTGGGGGTCTGACATCAGGGAGCCTCTGCCTTTGAGATGGGGTAGCTCAACGGGTACAGCGCTAGAGCCGGCTCAGTTCTGGGTCCTTAGCCTCAGTCCAGGGTGGGCAGCTGCTTTTCCGAGTCACAGCTGGTCAAGCACAGGTTGTAGAAGGAGTTGGAGTCAAAGGCTGAGCTTACCTCTCGCCAGCCCACCCACCCAGCAGCCTGTAGTTCACTGGGGTTTTTCGGATCACCCCAGCAGTGAGGGTGCAATACCAGGACGTAGGCTTCCGTGCCTGGGCCAAGCAACGCCTCTGACTGGGCATCCGCATCCCCTCCAACCATTACAGCCCCCCCCCCCCCCGGCCCCTGCCAAGTGGGAATAGAGCCTCTCCAGTTCCCCCTGAAGCGCTGCTCCACGGGGCACGTGACATGGGCGCCCTTGGGGACCCCCGAAGTGGTCAAGGCAGAGGCTGGCCTCTACACAGCCGATCCATCCCCGAGAGCCCCGGAGCCCGGGGGGCTTGTCGCCCATGTCCTCCAGGGCCGCCTGCACTGCAGCCGGTTCGGGTACGCCCGCCGGCCGGCCCTCTGGCCACGAGCACAGCGTTTGCTGAGTGCGGTAGCCGCAGCCCCAGCCCCGGTCGTCCACGCCGTCGCAGCCGTAATGGTAGTAAATGTAATGGCCCGAGAGGAGGGCCAGGCGAGCGCGGCCGCGGCCGGGCAGGGCCAGGCCCAGGTGGACGTCCTTCAGCGCTCCAGGGCGGTGGGCGGGAGCGGCGGTCGCCGGGCCAGGCAGATGCGTCCTGCAGGCGGCGCGGGGCGAACTCCAGGGAGAACTCTGGGCTCTAGCGCTTCCTCTCGGCCCCGAGTCTTGGTCGAACTGTGGGCATGCGAAAGGGCCCTGGGGTCGCTCTCCCCCGACCCCAGGCGCGCCCCGCGGCGATGAGCCAAGATTTTTTGTAGATATACAGAAGATTATTCTAAAATATATATGGAAAGGCAAAGGAACTAGCTAAAGGAAATAGCTAAAACAATTTCAAAAAAGAATAATGAAGTGGGATACATCAGTCTGCCCGATTCAAGACTTGTAATATAGCTACAGTAATTAAGACTGTATTATATTGGTGGAGGGATAGACATATAGATCAATGGAACAGAATAGAGAACCCAGAAATAGACCCATACAAATATGTCCAACTGATTTTTGACAAAGATGCAAAAGCAACCCAATGGAGGAAAGATAGCTTTTTCAACAAACGGTGCTGGAGTAATTGAACATTCATAGGTTTAAAAACAAAAAGCAAAACTTAATCTGTCTCACATCTTATGCAAATATTATCTCAAAATGGATCACAGACTTAAATGTAAAATATAAAACTTTAAATAGATAAAATCTTTGCAGTGTAGGGCTAGGCAAAGAAATCTTAGATTTAACACCAAAAGCATGATCCATAAAAGGAAAAATTGATAAATTGGACTCCATTACAATTTAAAACTTTTGCTCTGTGAAGAACTCTGTTAAGAGTATGAAAATACAAACCAGAGATTGGGAGAAAATGGACTACAAAAGACGGGTATCCAAAACATAAAGAACTCTCAAAACTCAACAGTTGGGTTTCCCTGGTGGCGCAGTGGTTGAGAGTCCGCCTGCCGATGCAGGGGACACGGGTTTGTGCCCCAGTCCGGGAAGATCCCACATGCCGCGGAGCGGCTGGGCCCGTGAGCCATGGCCGCTGGGCCTGCGCGTCCGGAGCCTGTGCTCCGCAACGGGAGAGGCCACAGCAGTGAGAGGCCCGCGTACCACAAAAAAAAAAGCCTCAACAGTAAAACAACAAACAACCCAATTAGAAAATGGGCCAAATACGTGATGAAGAGACATTTCACCCAAGAGGCTATACAGATGGCAAGTAAACACATGAAAAAATGTTTACCATCATTCGCCATTAGGGAAATGAAAATTAAAACCATAAAGAGATACCATTACACACATATGAGAATGGCTAAAATAAAAAATAGTAACAACACCAAATGTCAGTGAGGATGCAGATAACCCGGATACATTGCTGATGGGAATGCAAATCTGCCCAGCCACTCTGAAAAACTGTGTGACGATTTCTTTTCAAAACTAAGAGTGTAACAGCCATACAACCCAGCGATTGCACTGCAGACACTTATCCCAGAGAAATGAAAATGTCAGGAGGCCCTGAGGTGGAAGGGAAGTGGGTGTGGCTATAAAAGGGCAACAGGAGGCTCTTCTGTTTCTTGACTCTATCAAGGTCAATATCTTGGCTGTGATGGTGCACCATGCGTTTGTAAGACGTTACCAGTGCGGGGAATGGAGTAAAGGGTACACAGTTCTCTCTGTATTGTTTATTACACATGCATGTGGAGGGGGCTTTGCTAGGGAGGACATCACTGAGAGTGGAGCTGGGGGGACGTTCTCCATACCTTTGAGTGGAATATCCAGCTGGCTCTGGATGTGATCTTGGAGTTCTGGGGAAAGGTCCCTTGGAAAGTTATTTATAGACAGATGGTGGTTCAGACCAGGAAGAGAGCATAAACAAAAAGTAGCAAAGGGTTGAGAGCTGTGCAGTCCATGGTTTAGAGGTCTAGGAAATGAGGGGGACCTGCTGAAGAGTGGCCAGAAGGGAAGAAGGAAACCGTGGAAGCCAAGAATAGGCTTCAGGGAGGAGGAGAGGTGGCCACCATGTCAAAGTCTTCTCATGGGTATGGTCATCGTTCAAACTGGCATGCTTTTGAGAGATGAACAAGTTGATAAGATAATTAAACTAATGCGTTTTCTGAAACTTTGCTTATGGCCCAACGAATTAGTTTATTATATTGTTCTATGGCCATGACACTGATATTTTTGTGAAGAATGCTCTTTTTTTCAATATGGTCTTATTATTCTTTGTTTTGTCATAACATCGCTTGCAGTCTTACTCAGAGTTGCATTCTGTGATGATAAATTTAAATCTGTTGATATTTTCCACCAACTCTTCTTTGTAGACTAGATTTTAATTGCAAAGTCCTCTTCCTATGGGTACTAAGGTACCAGGTAAACTCAGAAAAATTTTAGTAAATGGAAGATATTCTCAATTCTATTTTTAAAATAAATTTATTTGTTTGTTTGTTTACTTGTTTATTTATTTATCTTTGGCTGTGTTGGGTCTTCGTTGCTGCGTGCGGGCTTTCTCTAGTTGCGGCAAGCGGGGGCTACTCTTCGTAGCGGTGCACAGACTTCTCATTGCGGTGGCTTCCCTTGCTGTGGAGCACGGGCTCTAGGCGCACAGCCTTCAGTAGTTTTGGCTCGTGGGCTCTAGAGCGCAGGCTCAGTAGCTGTGGCACACGGGCTTAGTTGCTCCGCGGCACGTGGGATCTTCCCAGACCAGGGCTCGAACCCGTGTCCCCTGCATTGGCAGGCAGATTCTTAACCACTGTGCCAGCAGGGAAGTCCCTCAATTCTACTTTTTAATTGAATGTATAAATATTCCAGCTCAAATAGCTCCATAAGTTGTCATTTTAACTCAGTTTTGACAGAATAGGCTACCGTTCTACGACAAATATTTTCATAAGCCAAAACGTTCCCTCAAATTTTGTTTATTATTCTTTTGAGTGTTTCATCAAATTTAAAGACTGCAAAATTGTAGGCCTTCTTGATTTCCTCCCATTCCAGTACAGAATATAAATTTATCCAATTAAAACTAGGAATCTCACCAAAAGATTCTTCCCACATGTTGAGATATTCCAAAAACAATTATGGAATGTGAAAATCAGAACGTGAACACATTGGAATGCTCAACATTTAATTCCTTCAGCCCCTCCCTTGCTTTTGTAGAGACGAATTTCAACGTTTCCCCATTGGCAAGGATTGTTTCTAAAAATTACAATTCGCTAAAGTTTCAAAGCTCAAAATTCTTGACACCCATTTAATGAATACTTTGATTAAAGATCTCCAGCAGATTCTGAACACAATGTAACAAAATAATTAGAAGACTCGTTTACAGAAAGTTCAATCCCATTCTAAGGCACTAGGTTGATGTACAAAGTAGGTCTTCTAAGGCACCAACATTTCAAGGGTCTGACTAATGGCCGCAGAAAACCCAGAAAGGAAACACCAGGAGCCTGAGGTCTGTTTTTGTATCCAACACTAACTTTGTCACAAAAATTTTTGCAGCCTAATTTCTCAAATGGCATGTATGAAAATACTTCTCATTGTTGATGGATAAAATATCACAGATTATTTGGGTGCAACTAAGAATAACATGTTCACCGCAACCAATCCCAAGTACATCCGTGCTCCACTGGTTTTTTAGTTTAATGAAAACACGGCTTTTTCTCAGGACACTGTTATAAATCATCTCTGTTATCAAACTCTCCTCATTTACCTGGATTGAGTGTGTCTTTTGTTTTCTGCTTAGACCCAGGCTGATACTAACCCCTTCAGAAAACATCTTGGCATGTATCAGGAAAGGTGAAAATGGACGGAGCAAAAATCCTGCCCCCAAATCTCATGCACAAGTGCTGTGGGAACCCTGTGTAAGACTGTCCGTAGCGGTGATGTTCATAACAGCAAAAGAACTGGAAATAACACAAAAACTCATCAACTGTAGGCTGGAAAAATAAACTGGAATAATGTTTAGTAGTGATTCTCAAATTTTAGCGTACATCGGAATCTCCTGGGAGGGCTGACCCCACCCCCAGAGTTTCTGATTCATTCAATAGGTCTGGGATGGACCCAAGAATTTACATTTCTAACAAGGCTTCTGGTGACACTGATGCGGCTGCTCTGGGGACCCACTTTGAGAACTGCTCCTGCAGAGCGATGAAAATCAATGAGCTACTCCTACAAGGATGAGTCTTCCAAACATCGTAATGAGTGATAGAAGACACAAAGAACGTGTATCATATAATCTCTTTATACAAAGTTCAAAACCAGGAAAGACTTAACTTTATTTCTTATGGGTACATACTAGGTGATAAGTGTGCCAAGAAAAATGAGACAATTACTACTACAAACTTCAGGATAATAATACCCCAAGGCAGGGAGAGGGTCCATCACGAGGAAGAGATAACATGCCTAGTCTTCTAGATTACAGGCAACAGAGGGGTTCTCAACCCGAGTAGTAATCACACGGATGTTTCCTTTCATAGTTATTTAATAAAGCACACACTTGTGTTTTGTGTGCTTTGTATGTGCATTATATTTCTCAACACAAAGTTTTAAAAAAGAGAAGGGAACCTGGGCAGAGAGAAAATTGGAGGAGGGAGATTGGCTAAGAGACAGTGAGTATGGCCACACCTCTTGCCATGAGTTTTACTGTGCAAGGGAAGGGGAGAGTGGGCAGTGGCCGGGGGAGGGAGAGACAGCGGGCTCAAGAGCCACTTTATAAGATGGGAAAATAACATCATGTTTGTATGCTGATGTGACCAAGGAAAAATTGATGAAGCAAGAGAAAGATGGTAGAATGGCCAGAATGAGGATGTGGAGTGGGGGAGGGACCTCAGTGGGAGAAGGATCTAGAGACAGTGGGGGAGGAGCTGGTCCACCAGGAGCAGGGGAAGTCTTCCACAGTCACAGGAGAGAAACAGAGGTGTGGGGTGTGGGCAGGTGAGGTGACAGGAGCTAATGGCATATCTCCTCTTGTTGCTTCTATTTTCCTGGTGAAAGAAGGAGTGTGTGAGCTTGCTCAGGTGACCAGAATAAGGTACCACATGATCGGACAGCTCAAACGACAGAAATCCATTGTGCTGGAGACTGCAAGTGTGAGATCCAGGTGTCGGCAGGGTTGGTTCCTTCCAAGGCCTCTCTCCTCAGCTTCTATAGATGGTTTCACTCAGCATGTCTGAGTGAATGTCTGATACATGTCTGAGCATGTATCCCAATCTCCTCTTCTTATAAGGGCACCATTCATATTGGATGAGGGCCCATCCATATGACCTCATTTAACCTTAGCACCTCTTTGAAGACACTGTCTCCAAATGCAGTCACATTCTGAGGTCCTAGGGGTTAGTATTTCAACACACAAATCTGGGCGGGGGACACACAATTCAGCCCCTAACAAGAAGGAAGGTCATTAGCTCAGAGGGATGAAGAGGTGAAGAGGAGGAGATGAAGATTTGAGGAAGAGAAGCAAGTGCAGAACCGTTTTCTAGGACAGTCAGAGAATCACGGTCTGGGTGAGCAGAGGGTGGGTGCCACATGGTGTTAAGTGCCCTTTGGAGGGTGGTAATCCTGATCAACTTCCCTTTCCTTTACATTCTCTCATTTAATTTGTTCTCATCCGTTTTCATCTTTCTTCTTGTGGAGTTACGGCAAAGAGGGAGAAGGCAAATACCACAATTCCATCTGTGTGGGATTAAAGGACAGGATTTTTTGAGGAATCTCTCAAGTCCAAGGCTGGTAAGAAAAGACTCACAGTGCCTGGTACTCTGGTAGCCTCACAGGGGCTCTCTCAGCCCTGAGCTGGGCTGCTAGACATGCCATGGATTACATTTTATGGGAGGCATGATCCCTGCCCGCTTCTCCATCTTTTTGTAGTCAGACATGAAAAACCAGTATGGCTGCAGAGAACGCACTCTTGGGGCTTCGGCAGCAAGAAGCCCAGAGTAAACACTGTCTGTGCGGGGGATTGTCTTGGAATGCTAGCTGCTAGCCTTGGGGATCAAGTGAGGTGTTGGATTTGTGCCGCTGGAAGAAGGAGAGCCCCTGCTCACAGGAATATCTGTAGTAGATCACACGAATGTCCAGAGCCATTTGCTAGACAATCCTGTTTGTCCCTCCACATAAGGTAAGCATTTGAAGCTATAAATTTCCCTCTAAATACTATTTTCACCGCATCCCTCAAGTTTTGATATTTAGTATTTCGTCTTCATTCAATTATTTTATAAGTTTCATTATAGTTTAATCTTTGAGCCATGAATTATGTGGAAGTATATTTTTTATTTCCAAACCTAGATCTTTTCTAATTATCTAGAGATTATTTATTCAAACTTAAAGGCATTGTGATCAGAGAATGATCCAGTTCATGGTCCATTTTCATAAATGCCCAAGTGTGCTTGAAAAGAATTTGTATTCTACAGTTGTCTATACAGTTATATATATGTCTACAGTCATATATATAGTTATATATATATATGAAACTTTATATAAGGTTTAGTGATTTTATTATTTAACTATTCTCTACTTTTCCTAAATTTTCATCTGTTTAATCTAACAATTGCTGAGAGAGGTATCTTAAAAGTTCCCAACATTGGTGAATTTCTCTCTTTATAATTTTGTCAATTGTTGTTTTATAAGTTTTGTTGGTCTATTATTAAGTACGTACAACATTTTAATTGTTATATATTCCTAGTTAATTGAACTGTTTATCATTATAAGTGGCACTTTTTTTTTTTTTTTTTTTTTTGCGGTACGCGGGCCTCTCACTGTTGTGGCCTCTCCCGTTGCGGAGCACAGGCTCCGGACGCGCAGGCTCAGCGGCCATGGCTCACGGGCCCAGCCACTCCGCGGCATGTGGGATCTTCCCGGACCGGGGCACGATCCCGTGTCCCCTGCATCGGCAGGTGGACTCTCAACCACTGCGCCACCAGGGGAGCCCATAAGTGGTACTTTTAATGTCCAGTAAAATGTTTTACATTAAAATCAATTGGTCTTGTATCGATACACGTATAAGCTTTCTTTTAGTGAGTGGCGTTCCATTTTTTTATGCCCTTATGTCTTAGGGCATGTTAATACGTGTTAATAGCACGTAGCTAGATTTTTAAAAAATCCAATACGACAATCTTTATCTTTTAACTGTAGAGTTTACAAGTTTACTTTATTTGTATCTATCGTAATTATAGTTCGATTTGGATTCATTTCTGCCAACACATTAGGTGCTTTCAAATTGTCCCACCAATTCTGTCTTTTTCGATCCTTCCTTGATTTCTTTTGGATTAAGTTCTTTTTCCTCTTTCCATTTTCTCTCTTTATTAATTTGGAAGTTATATTCCATTTTTCTTCCTTCAGTCATTACTCTAGTAATTTTAATAAGGAATTCTGAGATTCATCGCAAGCTTTACTCTTTATCTTAAACAACACAAGAACCTAAACCATTTTAACTGTGATCACTCCTTTTCTGATCTCTATTATTAACGGATAATGTAAACTCATACAAAATTTACAACCCCATGAAATGTTGTTTTTCTACATAATCAATTTTGCCTGAATATTCACCTCTGTGTTTGCCCATCCTTGTTTCTTATTCATCTGGCCTTCCACTCAAAAGCACTTTCTTCTGCTTGAATTCTAACGAAGGCCCATGGGGGGAAACCTTTGCGGTTTTTTGAACGTTTGAAGATGTCTTTATTTTATCTTCATTCTTAAAAGGCATTTTTGCTGGAGAGGTAGTTCATTTCTTCCTGCATGTTGAAGGTATTTTCCGCTGTCTTCATACCGTGCTTTGTGCTAGTGAGAACCAGCCGTTCTTCTCATTCTCCCCTGCTGCCTCCCTCTCTCTCCCCCTCCCTCCAGTTTTCCCACTTTGAGTGTGAATTTCTCTTATCTCTTCTGTTTGGAAGTGATTGGGTTTCCTGATTCCAAGGATTGATCTCTCACATTAGTTCCGGTAATTTGTCAATAAACATCCCAAGTGTTGCTCAGCCATACACACTCACTACTCTTCTGGAACACAGCGGCCAGGCTATTATTCCTTCTCAGTCTGTGATCTCTGTACATTATCTATGTTTCTCAGTCTACTTCATATTTCTGTCACTTCTTCTCACTGCACTGTGTTCTGGATAATTTTTTCAGGTATACTTCAAGTTCATTAATTCTTTTTTTTTTCAAGTTCATTAATTCTTTTTACTTTTCCCTGCTGGATTGAAGGCTGTGGCATATTTATTTCTATACATTATGCAAAAATCAATTGTACAGGCTTCCCTGGTGTCGCAGTGGTTGAGAGTCCACCTGCCGATGCAGGGGACACGGGTTCGTGCCCCGGTCTGGGAAGATCCCACATGCCGCGGAGCGGCTGGGCCCGTGAGCCATGGCCGCTGAGCCTGCGCGTCCGGAGCCTGTGCTCCGCAACGGGAGAGGCCACAACAGTGAGAGGCCCGCGTACCGCAAAAAAAAAAAAAAATCAATTATACATAGATTAAAGATCTAAGAGTGAGTAGCAAAATTCTGAAACCTTTAGAAGAAAGTGTAGAAGTACATCATTTTTACCATAGGGCTAGGAAGCATCCCCTAAACGAGACACTAAAACTCAAGCTACATGGAGGGGATTGATAAATTCAGTTCATCTATATGGTGAACTTCTTTGCACTCCTGCATATACGCGCACACACACACACACACACACGCGCGCGCACACACACACACACACACACATGCACACACAACATAAAATGAAGGCCAGCCAGAGTGAAGATGAGAAAAGATAATTGCGTAAGTTATAACCAGGAAGGATTAGCAGACAGAATGTATGGAGAATGCCCACCAATCAATAAGAAAAAAGTCATTCGACAGGAAAATGAGGAAAGATAGTGAAGAGTCGGTTCTTAGACGGGGAAGCCCAAAGGCCAGCAAACTGATAAAGAAATGTTCAGCCTCACTAGTGTCGACGAAAAATTAATCAGTTGATCTAAGAAAGAAATAGAAATGTTTATTTGAGCCAAATTGAGGATCATAACCCAGGAGCAGCCTCCAGAAAGCGCTGAGAACTGTTCTGCCCCTTAGAAGTTAGACACAGGTAAGTTTTGTGAGACAGAAGGCTGAACGTTCAATGAAGTGTTATTATTTTTTATGAATCTTGATGATGATTCCAAGCACATATATATTGTTATTCCTAAATTTTACCACAAACATGTTGTACATTCTTTTCAGACTGTATTTCATGATAAAACTTTCAAGAAGTAATTAAGGTTGGAAACAGCATAACTTGTATTTGTTTGTCCTGTGATGTGGCAATCTGAGTTTTGTTTTTGTTATTAATTTTTATTGGAGTATAATTGCTTTACAATGTTGTGTTAGTTTCTGCCGTACAGCAAAGTGAATCAGCTACACGTATACATATATATCCCCTCTTTTTTGGATTTGCTTCCCATTTGGGATGGACATATATACATTACTGTGTATAAAATAGATAACTAATGAGAACCTACTGTATAGCACAGGGAACTCTTCTCAGTGCTCTGTGGTAACTTAAACGACATATTTTTTTTTTTTTTTTTTTTTTTTTGCGGTACGCGGGCCTCTCACTGTTGTGGCCTCTCCTGTTGCGGAGCACAGGCTCCGGACGCGCAGGCTCAGCGGCCATGGCTCACGGGCCCAGCCGCTCCGCAGCATGTGGGATCTTCCCGGACCGGGGCACGAACCCATGTCCCCTGCATTGGCAGGCGGACTCTCAACCACTGCGCCACCAGGGAAGCCCAACGACATATTATTGACAGTTGACACGATCTGGATCTGAGCATCCTCATGGTCCCTTGCAAGATCAAGATCAAGAAGGAATGTTATTGCTTTTATATAAATGTATTTATTTATTCCCTTCACCACCAGGGAAGCCCAGGAATGTTATCTTTTAAGGAGCTGTCTTGTTGATTCTGGGAGAATGTTGCTTTTCATGATTGAGCATATATTTCTGCTGATGGGGAGGTTTGGTCGATACCTAATGCAGATACACAATGCACAGTGTGGGGAGAGAGGAGGCCAAAGAGCAGAGAAAAACTTCTTATGTTTAAATTGTTCTTGTCTTGCCATAAAATATGAATTTTATTTCATACTAGCAATCAAGAAAATGTAAGTCAAATCCACAATGGATTGCCATATTTTTGTACCATCTCTATGTGTTCCTTTGTGGTCCTCTACTCAATGCTTTTGCTTTTATCTGTTTTATATGAACATAGATTAAAGAATCAAGATTTGGACTTCCCTTGTGACGCAGTGGTTAAGAATCCGCCTGCCAATGCAGGGGACATGGGTTCGAGCCCTGGTCCGGGAAGATCCCACATGCCGTGGAGCAACTAAGCCTGTGCGCCACAACTACTGAGCCTGCGCTCTAGAGCCCATGAGCCACAACTGCTGAACCTGAGTGCCACAACTACTGAAGCCTGAGTGCCTAGAACCCATGCTCCGCAACAAGACAAGCCAGCGCAATAAAAAGCCCGCGCACCACAACACAGGGTAGCCCCAGCTCACCACAACTAGAGAAAGCCCGCGTGCAGCAGTGAAGGCCCAACACTGCCGGAAATAAATAAATAAAGTAAATAAATTTATTTAAAAAAAAGAATCAAGTCTTTGTACAATGATTCCTTCCCAAACACAGCAACACTTACCCCCTGCGGGATTCCTGCTTCCACAAGACATGGATTCCTGCCTGGTTTTTTTTACATTTACCTTCAAATCTATAAATAGTACCCTTATGTTGTTACTGATTACTTAGATTTAGGGAGTATTTAAATCTGGAAGGTGATGATTCAGTTCCCTGTCGTGGCTGCAAACCCCACACAATCTTCTCTCTCTCTGTCTGTCTCTCTCTCTGTCTCTCTCTCTCTCTCTCACACACATACACACACACAAGCTTCCTCTCTTCCTCCCGTTCCTACTGTGATTGTGGTTAGATCAGTATACTCATGTCCATTTTCCTTCCTGCTTCCCAGATCTTATTTCCACTGTATCTTCTCCTTTTCTCTTTGTCCTCATGGATTCATATCTCTTAAAAATCCACATTTTCGGGCTTCCCTGGTGGCGCAGTGGTTGAGAGTCCGCCTGCCGATGCAGGGGACACGGGTTCGTGCCCCGGTCCGGGAAGATCCCACATGCCGCGGAGCTGCTGGGCCCGTGAGCCATGGCCGCTGGGCCTGCGCGTCCGGAGCCTGTGCTCCGCAACGGGAGAGGCCACAACAGTGAGAGGCCCACGTACCGCAAAAAAAAAAAAAAAAAAAAAAAAAAAACCCAATGAGTCCATCCCCCTGCTCAGAGGTGACCTGGTTGCAGAGGCCCGAGCTGTGACCTCAGCCTGTCCTTGTCACCTAGTTCATCTGTGGATACTGGTATCACCACAAGCATTTCACTTTGACCCTAAATGTGCACACTTGATTTCTCTTTAATTTTTTTTAATAAATGAAAGTAAAAACCTTCTGTTTCTTCTCTCCACACTCTAAAGGGAAACTCTGCTTCCTTCTGTGCGTCTTAATACTCTGACCTCCAAATGTGTGGGGTTTTTGCTCCACACCAAACAGTTCTCCAATTCTCTGCAGACACTGGCAAGGCGCCCTACAATTTAACCCAACTCTGACACTCTCTACCCAGAGTGAGCACAGACCCCATAGGTTAAGGGCTCAGTCCCACAAGACTGCCACGCCACCCCAAGATGTCCCAGGCTGTCACCTGTGCTTCTGACGGACTCACTATAAATTGGAGGTTCCCATGACTCCTTTCTCAGGTTTGAGAATTTGCTAGTGGGGTTCACAGGACTCAGAAAGCAGTTTACTTACTAGATTACTGGTGTATGATAAAGGATATACTTTAGGAACAGCCAGACGGCCGAGATGCAAAGGGCGAGGTGGGGATGAAGGGGCACGGAGCTCCCATGCCCTCTCTGGGGGCACCATCCTCCCAACACCTCCATCCATTCAGCATCCTGGAAGCCCATACTTTAGGGATT
The DNA here is from genome assembly GCF_963924675.1 of Phocoena phocoena. Lineage (NCBI taxonomy): Eukaryota > Metazoa > Chordata > Mammalia > Artiodactyla > Phocoenidae > Phocoena > Phocoena phocoena. The sequence continues at coordinate 4,941,190 of NC_089229.1, read as the reverse complement.
TTTATGGAGGTTTCATCACATAGCCATGATTGATTAAATCATTAGCCATTGGTGATTAACCCAAGCTTCAATCCGTCTCCCCATCCTGAAAGTCAAAGGTAGTGGAAGGAGCCTGAAAGTTCCAACCCTCTGATCACCAGCCCCCATTATTAGGGACTTTCCAAAAGTCACCCTATTAGCATAAACTCAAGTGTGGTCGAAAGGAGCTTCTTATGAATAATGAAAGATACTCTTTTCACTTTTTTTTTTTTTTTTCGGTACACGGGCCTCTCACTGTTGTGGCCTCTCCCGTTGCAGAGCACAGGCTCCGGACGCGCAGGCTCAGCGGCCATGGTTCACGGGCCCAGCCGCTCCACGGCATGTGGGATCTTCCCAGACCAGGGCACGAACCCGTGTTCCCTGCATCGGCAGGCGGACTCTCAACCGCTGCGCCACCAGGGAAGCCCCTCTTTAAACGTTTAACACTCTTATCACTTAGGAAATACCAAGAGATTTAGGAACTCTGTGCTAGGAGGTGGTATGAAGATCAAATATATATTTCTTATTATAAATCACAACATTACACTAGGACAAGATGAAGAAGCATTAAAAACAAAAGTTCTCTCCTAGTCGGTTCCTCCATGTTGCCTGGAAGAATCATGAATCATCCTTATAGAAATAAAGCCTGATGCAGAGTAGACCTCATGGTCAGCTGCTCAATCACATGTCAAGGCTGCACTTTGGTGGGTTTCTTTTGTGTCTTTTAATTTGAGACTTATATTTGAAGCTGTGCTGGTATTTGTATCAGTCAGCTATAGTCATAATAATGCTGCGTAACAAACTGCTCCAAAACTCATGGCTTAAACACCATTTTATTTTCTCTCATGTGCCTGTGATTGGTGGGAGGTCAGCTGGGCTGGGCTTAACCCTAAGCTGCAGGCTGAATGCAGGTGTGCCCCTCATGTGTTCATTCAGGGGTGCAGGCTAAAGAGGCAGCAGCTACCCAAGGGGAGGCTCTGCTCACGGGATGGCAGAATCTCCAAAGTAACACACTTCACAGGCACATTCCAGGCTTTGCTGCAACACATCCACTGATATCCTTGTGACCAAAACAGTTCCGCAGCTAAGCCTCAGGTCGAGGAGCAGAGAATTAGGACCGCTCACTACAGAACCGAAGTCCCACGATCAGCTCGGCATCAATGAGGCAGAGAAGTATACTCACCCACAGGTTTGGGGCAGGGGCTGAAGATTCTGGAACAGTAATCTAATCTATCTCAGCATCTTTATACTCACAGCCTGTCTCTCTTAATTGGCAAAACCATAGACCTGCAGGAATGCTTCCGTTTCAATTATTCAAGACAATGTTTGCCTCTGTCTTTGAGCCACTTCCCCTACTCGCCCCCCCAAAATGAATTTTGCCGTTACTTCTTAGAATATATCTTGTGTCACACCATCACAAACACACCCTTCAAATTCTGTGAATTTTCCCCTGAGCTGCAATAACAGACAAAAAGATTGAAAGTTAATTCTGTGTATAAGTCCCATTCTCCTCACACACCTGTCAACGCATTAAAGACAGAGGACACCGCCAAACCTCTCAGAAGAGATTCCAGGTGCTCCAAGGCTTGGAGACGTTCTGGTGACCAATTCATTTCTCAAAAGGAAGATCACTCAGGAGCCAAATATCCCTCTGTCAATAGCTTCCAGCTACCTTTCAGAAGAAGCTGTTTTCACTCCTAGTGATAAGTCATTCAATTAAGGGGGAAAATGAAACTCGGTTCCCACTCCAAACCCTAGGAATCCTCGATGCAGCACAGACTCAAACCAGCCATTCTGAAAGTAAGGAAGAGGTCCGATCACAAACACAGGATCTGGGAAACAGCAGTGTGCTGTGATACGCCACCATGACAGCCAAGTGTGATTCAGAAGAAATTTTAGCGTCCAATTTTGACGGTGGTAAACAGAGAGCAGTTCAGAAATTGGGATAGGATGGTGTGGGTGGGGTGTGAACTGGTCAGAGGTTTTTTTTTCAACTCTTTCATTTATAGTAGCGTTTATGATCTTCCTGAAAAACTACTATAAAATCAGTGGAGCACCTTATGCCTGGGGACACCATAGGGACAAGGAAATAGAATTCGTGTGCCACCTCAAATCTTTTGGGAAGCCTGAGGGTAGATGGAGGGATGGATAGTTCCAGGCGCCCTGTGTGTCAGTAGGGACGCCTGGTTAGGGTGGGTGGCCAGGAAGGTCTCTGGGGAGGAAATGTGCCAGCTAAGAGGGGCGTGGTAAGGAGTCAGCAACATGAAGAAAGGGCAGGAACATCTGGGCAGAGGCAGCAGGTAATGCAGACCAGGTAAGAAGGTTGGGCTTTATTAGAAGGGAAATGGGAGGACTTTGGGATTTTCAGCTACGGCAGTGACGATGGGAACCCCTCGGACCAGGAGGCGGGCGTTTCTCAGACGCAGGCACCAGCCCACCCTTGACATCCATGGACAAACTCTCAGCTCACCACTCAATGAACTTAACATTTACCTTTAAATCAAAGTTCATTTATAATAAAAACCTCAAGTGCTCGATTTAGCCCCAGGGAATGTGGTTCTGTTTATATCTTTCTAGAACAGCGCGTACAGAACACATAGGAGGCTGTCTTAGTTTGGGCTTTACAGAAGCACGCTGCATACTGGTTGAGGCCTGACTGACAGATTCAGCCACTGCGGACACAATGAGCCACTTTTTGAGTCAGACAGTTTATTACTGACCGAGGCGCCAAAGAGGCCTGGCCCCGGGTCCTTGGCCCACTCATCTAAAAGGACAGCTCCAAGGGCCGAAAGGGACCAGTGACTAAGATGCAGCCATGGGATGGCCTGTTGTTGAGGAACACGATCAAGGCTGCAGCTAAGTGGCTTTATATTCCGTGGGAGCTGCTTTAGATCACATGTCCCAATGATGCCTCAGAGGGGTGAGGGAGGTGGGGTATTTATACACCACCCCTCACCGGTCACTGGGTGAGGGCTGCTCCCTGTGGGCATGAATCTTTCAGCAGGTCCGATGGGGCCAGGAATACTGCAGACCAGATGAACGGCTTGGGTCTTTATTCTAACAGATGCATGACCTTGAGAAAGCCGCTGACCGCCCTGGACCTCTGTTTCCACATCTGCAAAATGGAGATCACAGCAGCATCTTCTGGTCTAAGAGATTGTTTTGCCCCAGACCCCCGCACAACCTCAGTCAGTCTCAGCCAGGCCACTGCTGGTGCCCAGCCCTTCAGGGCTCTCGCTGAAGCTGGGGTGGGGGGAACTCACCTGGCCTTCCCTCTGGGGAGCCTGCAAATGTAGGGGAGTCACCGCCCCTCAGGACAGTCCTCAGCCAATGGGCAGGGGCACTTCCTGTCGTCCAGGTGGGCAGCTTGCAAGTGCCCGCGGTGTCCCTCCTCGCCCGCCCTACTCTCCCCATGCCCCCCCTCCTGCTTCCTGCGAGCCAGCCTGCACCACACCTCGGCTTTCAAGGCAGCCCAAACAGAGCCACTTTCCTCACAGGTTTGCTGTGGGATTCGATGTGTTAATACAGAAGAGTCTAGAGCAGGACCTGTGATGGAGAGCTTTCCCATGCAGAGGAGAGAGCGGATTCTCACTTAGAAACAGCCACTCAGGCAGGTGACTGGAAACGGCTTTGGGGGCATTCAGAGCACATCTGGCAGGATGCGGTCTGCACGGTCCAGCAGAGGGATGGGGCTCAGACCGGGGCAGCCGTGGAGATGCAAGGAGAGGGTCAGACTCCAGATACTGTGAAGAGGTAAAGTCTCCAAGATCTGGTGATGAGTCAGGAAAAGAAGACGAGGGAGAGAGAAATGTCAAGTCTGACTTCCAGACTGAAGTGCTGAGTGGGGGTCGGTGTCAGTCTGGGGGTGGGAGGACCAGCCCAGACCAGATTCAGGAACCACCCCCCACCCCCAGGTCCTGAGGCTGGGGCCCAGCTGTGATGCCCCGAGGGGTGACTCGAAGGAGAAAGGGGGAGCAGATCCCCCTCCCCAACAATCTGGGGAGCTGTTTTCTCTAGAACATCAGCCCACTTTTTAAAAGCAAATAAAGCACAGGCAATGCTATAAAAGTTAATAATAACGACTGTTTCCTGTAAGTTTGAGAGATTAAATCATTCTAAATTTCTATGAAGGTGGCTATCGCCTTCTGGAGAATGGAGAGATTGACTCGTACATTAGTTTTCTTTCCTAGTTTGTTATTTCTACTGAATTAGAAAATCTCAACTCAGAAGAACCAGGCTCTGACGATGGCAGGGAGCCCACGGTGACTTTTTCTAACGATTATGGAGGCTCAAGTCAAACGGGGCCAGACAGATTGTTATGGAGAGATTCCAGATATATTATATGCAGCATAAATACAAACCTAATCTAAACCTCCTAGAAAATGAACTCTGCCACTTTGCCAGACCCCCAGACACTGGAAAGTGGGGCTTTTCAGTGCAGGGGGCAGCAATGAGTGGACCCCTGACACACTTGTTTCCTGCACACAGGAAATATTCCGGAAACGTTTCACATCCTTTCGCAGCTTGTGGATGTGATTTTTTAAATGTGTCCAATCTTCGATTCCTTTTTCCAACAGTTCTCAGGATGGTGGTCTCTGTAAGGCCTATGTGACTTTTCTGTCCTGAAATGACAGAGCCAGCGTTGTGATGATGCTAAATAGATATTAAACAGAACTTCAAGGTATGCAGATGATCCACTTGACATCCTAGGAATGGCCTTTTCTTGCTTTATCTGTGCCAAGAAGTAAAGTCTTGGGCTTCCCTGGTGGCGCAGTGGTTGAGAGTCCGCCTGCCGATGTGGGGGACACGGGTTCGTGCCCCGGTCCAGGAAGATACCACGTGCCGCAGAGCGGCTGGGCCCACGAGCCATGGCCGCTGAGCCTGCGCGTCCGGAGCCTGTGCTCCGCGACGGGAGAGGCCACAACAGTGAGAGGCCCGCGTATGGCAAAAAAAAAAAAAAAAAAAAAAAGTAAAGTCTTATCTCTGTTCACATCTCAAAACTCCCATGAGAGAGTTATAATTAATTCAGCAGAGTGAAAGACGCCAGCTCAGCATCTGTGCTTGGTCGCATTGATTATTTGTGATTTTTCCTTGTATAGTGAGCAGGACCAGGCCACGGTTGGACTATTAACTCTTTGCAATAAATAAAAGGTAAGTGTATTGGCGACCTCTTCACTTAGCGACTTCCTTTCTTGCTGTTCAGAGCTGGTGCCGGGTCAGAACCGATTCTAACGTGCCTTTTCCAATCCACACCATGGCTACCAGAAAAGAATACTAATTTAACTTCGTGAGAAGCCTCTTCTTCTGAAATGTGGGCCTACAGTCAAGGAGGAAAAATCCGGGACTTCCCTGGCAGTCCAGTGGTTAGCAGTCGGCACTTTCCCTGCCATGGGCCAGGTTCGATCCCTGGTCAGGGAACTAAGGTCCCACAAGCTGCACGGCGTGGCCAGAAAAAAAGAAAAGGAGGAAAAATCCACTTGTCACTCACATTTGGGCAGAGGCTGGCATGGCCGTAAGGGTGTGTGTGGACGCAGCCGTCTTGGCGGCCATCTCTCCTCTGCTAACCAGCTGTGTCACCTGGGGCCAGCTCCACACCCTCATGGGCCTTGGGCTTGCCAAATGTGCATAATAAAAGTATTTTTATTAGATAAACATTAATATGAGATAATATTTAATTAGCTAATTAAATATTAATATTTAATTATTAATATTAGATAAATAAACTATGATAATAAAAAATAAATAAAAGTAAAGTTTGCTTGATTCTTGTAAAGTGCCTTGAGGGCTTCCCAGCCCCAGCGCTTGCCCAGTGAATGTGGCCCTGGAGGCTGGAACTGCCTTCGTAACCGCTGTCATCTGTCTCCATCCTGCCAGGGGCTGATACGACCTCATCACAGCGAGGATTTTCCTGGGTGAAGAAGAGCGTGTGCTGGCAGGCAACGCACAGGAATGGCTGTTACGCGTCACGTACTTGCCGTCACACAACATCCCAAAGCATCATTTGATAGAGGACTCTGCAGGCGCTTCTCTTGGTTTTCTCCCTGAGTGTGATATCTGGCACTCACCCTGGGGCTCATTAAGAAGCAGTAACTTCACTTCCTCTGCTGTTGCTACAGAGAGGGCAGCTTTGAATGATGGAGTTCTCATGTTACTTCAGCCTTTATTAGTAAAAGGACTCAATTTTGCACTGGCAGGTCTCGTTTTGCACTTGTTCCAAAAAACTCTGTTGCTTCACCAGACGGATCTCTACCTTTTTTTTTAAAGAAGTGAAATCTTCTTCTGCTTCGGGCCGCTGTTTGACACTCTCACACCAGCAATATTCCAAGGCCTGGGGACAAGAGTTCGCTGGTACGATGAAATCAATTTTTCAGATACTTGAACTTACATATTTGAATCCATGCTCGCGTTTTTCGGCAGCTTGTGCAAAACCCTCATATAGGCAGATTCATTTTCCCAGGACCCGCACAGCCCCTTCTTACTGCCGGTTCACGATTGCGAACTTATTCTACATTCTGGTCACCATTCTCTGTCTTGACCACACGTTCACGTTGGAATGAACCACTTCTGGGCCGCTGATGCATTTCTGTGAATTAGGAATAAAGCCCAGCAAATTGTAATAATAAATGTACATTATCTCAAGGAAACGATTAGAGAGAAATGATGTGAAAATGCAGCCCAGAGACACGCTGCCCCCTCTTGCTGAGGGTTCCCTGCCCTGCTCTGATCAGGGCAGCACCTGGAGTCGGTGGCCTCTGTGTCTCCCAGGGACCGATGGGCACCAGGGCTGCGAACAATGCTGGCACATCCGTGAGTGAATGAGGAACGGTGTCTGCAGTCATATCCGCCCTGGCACTGCAATCTCAGTGTGGTGTCACGGTAGTGTCAACCCTTCTAAGGAGTTTTCCGTTGGTCCCCAAGGGCGCCGGGACCCGTTGATTTAGCGGGTAGGTACAGAAAAGCAGGATGTGAGGTACGGCCCCAGGGACCAGTGTCTCTCATCATCACAGATGCTCTTGTGGCATGCCAGGCGGCCAGGCACTCTGATGATCTCATTTGATCCTCTGAAGCAGTTGCCGCCATGTCCCCATTCTACTGACACCAAGATGGAGGTGCAGAAACGGAAGCCACCCACGCAGCCCCATGAGCTGATCAGTGGCAGAGCCATGACATGAGGGCCCCCCCGGGTGCCCGGCTTGGTCACAGCCTCACTAATCGCTACCAGGAGCACAGACTTCATTTCCAGGGACGGTGACCTATTGGCTCTTGTTTCCAAAGAGCAGAGCTTTTCATGTTAGGAACTTAGCAGAGCCAAGTGCTGGGGGGCTCTTTCTACATCTTTCCGGCAAAACCAAGCTGTTTGCATATCAAAGATTCTCCTTCCTGAGTCTGCGAGCAGGCAGGGAAGGTGAGGATGAAACAGAAAGGCAAAGCGGGCTCATAAAGCCTGGAACATAGCTGGCGTCCAAAAATGGGAGGCTTAGGGCTTCCCTGGTGGCGCAGCGGTTGGGAGTCCACCTGCCGATGCAGGGGACACGGGTTCGTGCCCCGGTCCGGAAGGATCCCACATGCCGCGGAGCGGCTGGGCCCGTGAGCCATGGCCGCTGAGCCTGCGCGTCCGGAGCCTGTGCTCCGCAGCGGGAGAGGCCACAACAGTGAGAGGCCCGCGTACCGCAAAAAGAAAAAAAAAAAAAAAACACACATATCCATAATTTTACAAATTGCACAAACATGATCCTGTGATGGACTGCAATAATCTAGATACTAGTGAAAACGGGAAACTACCCAAGGGCCCAAGCAAAATGCTAGAGCAGGAAATGATGAACTATTAGAAATGAGTAGAAGAGCACAGAATTCTGTGACATTCATTCATTCATTCGTGTATTTGTTCATTCAATGTATACCGGTTGATACAAGAGTATATTAAGGCCCCTTCTGTCTTGCAACCTATATTCTAACAGGGAGGGCAGATAATAACCTCATAAAATAGACAGGATGAGTTAATAAAACAAGCGTACTGACGGCAATAAAAGGGGGGTGCATTGGAAAGCGCTGGAGACAGAGCGAGGATGCACTTTAGCTGGAATGGCCAAGATGTCCCTGAGCTGGATTTGAGACATGAACAAGGAGAAGGCTCCACCACGTAAATACCTGGGGGCACCGGGTTCTGGGTAGCAGGAACATCGAGTACAAAGGCCCCAATAACCAGGGTTCAAGGCCCGCCCACCTGTCACACCTGACAGCCACCTGTTGCCCATGTGACCGCAGGCAGAGAGCTTCCCTGCCCCCTACCACCTGAGCCGTGAGCCCGCGTCTGTGAAACGAGGGAGCGATAATCACCCCGGCAGTCCTACTGCCAGGGCTGCAAAGGTGAGTTAGGTAAAGAGCTTAGCACAGGCCCTGGTGCTATTACTTACGTGAGGGAGCAGACAGGGGCAGCTGGCCCTCCTGGCGTGCCAGACTGGGGCAAAACTTTGTCTGTTTTATTACGAGTTATTTTAATACAGCTAGCATGTCTGAGTGACATGAACGCAGATCGAAGTGAATCGTTCTCCCCTTCAACAAATATCACCCCAATGGAATCACTGACCCCCCCACCCCACCCCGTACACACGCACGCATGCGTGCACCAACCCTAAATTTGAGTTCCAGCTCTGCCACTGACAAACTACATAATTGCAGACAAGGCATCTCTCCTTCTGATCTGTTTCCTTATCTGTAAAATGGGAGGTTCCAACTGGATTACCCCTAACTCACATTTCTTGATCTGGCCCAACGGGATCGTTCAGTTTGCACCGATCACGCCATTCCCGCAGCCGCCATGCCTTTGCCATGACCTTCCCCTGCCAGAAGCCCTTACTTCACAGGCAAACTTTTCACGCCTGTTTCGGCTTCTTATTGAGGTGTAATTTACATGCAGTAAAAGGCACAAATCTTAAGTGCAATTGAGTTTAACAAACAAATACACCCGATGAAGCCAAAGCCCTGCTAAGATATGGAATGTTTCTATCACCTCACAATGTTCCCTCGGCCCCTGGTCAGTCACTCCCTGGCCTGCCCCAGAGGTGACCACCACCTTGATTAGCTTTGCCTGTCCCGGAACTCCCTGTAATGGCATCTTTTATGTGTGTGGTCTTTTGTGTCCAGGTTCTCTCTCTTAGGCAAGATCCGCATTGCACGTGTCAACGGCTCTTCTTTACTGCCGAGCGACGCTGCATTATGGAGACCACAGCTCGCTTGGCCCTTCGCCTGTCTGGGTGATTTTTTATTCTGTGCTGGGCATCACGGTGGCTGTGCTATTGACAGTCGGGATCCTTTATTGCCCTTTAAAAGCTGTGACGTTTTGTTTTAGAAGACATTTAATTTACTGGGGTTTCCCCTTGATTCTCTCAAGCCTTAAGGCTTTGTCAGGAAGGGTCTGGATTACTCCTAAGGTACTGCCTTTCTGGAGCCTTGGCTGGATGAGTGCCCAGGGTCTTGGGCAAAGCCGTTCCACTTTGACTGGTTGGAATGCCCACGGGTGCCAGCCGCTGTGCCCCCCAGGGTCCCCACCCAGCCCCCAGCACCCGGCAGTGATTCTGTGCCGGACCTTGTGGAATCTCACCCTGCACTGTCCCCTGGGTAATTACCTGGAGAACCAAGGGACCCTGTGCAGTTTTCTGGGGGTCCTTTTCTACACTCTGCCCCTCTTTAGTAACATGATCTGCACGTCCCGGTCACCTCGACAGCCCCAGATTGTACATTCTATTTCTTTTATACAACAAGACCTGATCTTTGTTTGAGTTCTACTTTGGCAAGCACCCCAGGCTGAAAGCTGGGGGGCGGCTGGAGCTAACTTTCTGTGTTCCCCTGCTAAGGACTGCAATCCTGCCCCGCCGCTACCCAAGGCCCAGAAGTTGCAGCTCGCGTACCTTTTCCGTCGCCCGCTGGTGCACGTGGGGGCGTAAGGCTGATACTCGTCACCCTGTCACATGTCCTGAGTGCCCATTTCTATGACCCAGCTGGAATGTCCATTTCTTGGGGAAATGTTCTCAAACAGCCTGAAGCATAGTTTGCACTCGGCCACGTGCTCCCCAGGCATCTTGAGAATGCCTGTAGTTACGGGCTGCACCGAAACTCATTTTTGCAAGCCTGTCCTTCCACCGGGCTGGATGAGTCTCAAGGCAAGAACTGCGTCTAGCGCTTGGCTCAGATCCTGGCACGTAAGGGGTGAGCCGTGGACATTCCTAGACACCCCACAGCCCCCCGGAGTTGACTTTGGTTTCTTTAAGTGCAGACTCAGAGCCAAACTCTAGACCAGTGTAACCTGTTAGAATCCAAATCGTCGCTGACCCCTCAGGAGCAAGCCAGGCGTGGAGGGTGGCCTGGCCCCTTTTACAGAGCCTGGTCTGCTGACCAGGTATATGTCTCCAGCTTGCTCTGACTCTCCAAGCGAAGGAGGCCTTGGCCTCTGAGAAGAGGGTCGGCATTTCCATCATTGCCCGTGGAGAGTGATGTGAGGTCTGTCCAGCTCCGGGGCTGGGCGTCTGCTCTGGGCTTAAGGGCCCAGGACTGAGTCTGGCATTTCACTCTGGGCCATTCTCCAGGGGAGGGCAAACCTGATGAATGGCATCTGCTGTGGGCTTTCCATGAATGTTTGTTGAATGAATAAATGACTTGCATGGCTACACGGCCCAGCTCGAAGCAGCCCACCCCGCCCCGTAGCAACTACCTCCCCATCACCGGGGGGAGGGAAGGGCTCAGAGCTGCTGGCAGGGTCTCTGAGGTCCTCTTATGTTCAGCCACTCGTCTCCACTCCTGCCCTGGCCCTAGCTCAGACCTCAGTGCATGCAAGTGCCAAGGAGGTGGGCTCCCAGCCTGGGTCTCCTCCCATCCTATACCCGTTCCCCACAGAGCCACCAGAATCATCCTTCAAAAGCACAGCTGGGGCTTCCCTGGTGGCGCAGTGGTTGAGAGTCTGCCTGCCGATGCAGGGGACACGGGTTCGTGCCCCGGTCCGGGAAGATCCCACATGCCGTGGAGCGGCTGGGCCTGTGAGCCGTGGCCGCTGAGCCTGCGCATCCGGAGCCTGTGCTCCACAACGGGAGAGGCCACAACAGTGAGAGGCCCGCGTACCGCTAAAAAAAAAAAAAAAAAAAAAAAAAAATCACGCACTGTATTGGGCAGGTTTTGCTGCAGTTAAACAATGCTGATTCTTTGCAGCAAGAAATATTATTTCAATAAAATACCTAGGAATAAACCTACCTAAACAGACAAAAGACCTGTACTCAGAAAGCTATAGGATACTGATGAAAGAAATCAAAGACACACAAACAGATGTTCTTGGATTGGAAGCATCAATATTGTGAAAATGACTATACTACCCAAAGCAATCTACAGATTCAATGCAATCCCTATCAAATTACCAATGACATTTTTCACAGAATTAGAACAAAAAATTTTACAGTTTGCATGGAAACACAGAAGACCCCGAATAGCCAAAGCAATCTTGAGAAGGAAAAACGGAGCTGGAGGGTTTAAGCTCCCTGACTTCAGACTACACTACAATATACTACTACTGTAGATTACTACTACAGTCATCCAGACAGTATGGTACTGGCACAGAAACAGGAATATAGATCCATGGAACAGGATAGAAAGCCCAGAGATAAACCCACACACAGCTATGGCCACCTAATCTATGACAAAGGAGGCAAGGATATACAATGGAGAAAAGACGGTCCCTTCAATAAGAGGTGCTGGGAAAACTGGACAGCTACATTTAAAGGAATGAAATTAGAACACTTCCTAATACCATACACAAAAATAAACTCAGGATGGATTAAAGGCCTAAATGTAAGGCCAGACACTATAAAACTCTTAGAGGAAAACGTAGGCAGAACCCTCATTGACGTATATCGCAGCAAGATCTCTTTTGACCCACCTCCTAGAGTAATGAAAATAAAAACAAAAATAAACAAAAGGGACCTAATGAAACTTAAAAGTTTTGCACAGCAAAGGAAACTACAAACAAGATGAAAAGACAACCCTCAGAATGGGAGAAAGTATTTGCAAATGAAGCAACTGACAAGGGATTAATCTCCAAAGTATACAAGCAGCTCATGGATCAAAATAACAAACAACCCAATGAAAAAATGAGTGGAAGACCGAAATAGACATTTCTCCAAAGAAGACATACAGATGGCCAACAAACACATGAAAAGATGCTCAACATCACTAATCATTAGAGAAATGCAAATCAAAACCACAATGAGTCATCACCTCACACCAGTCAGAATGGCCATCGTCAGAAAATCTATAAACAACAAATGCTGCAGAGGGTGTGGACAAAAGGGAACCCTCCTACACTGTTGGTGGGAATGTAAATTGATACAGCCACTACGGAGAACAGTATGGAAGTTCCAAAAAAAAAATAAAAATAGAACCACCATATGACCCAGCAATCCTACTCCCGGGCATATGTCCAGAGAAAACCATAATTCGAATTAGACACGTTCATCCCAATGTTCATTTCAGCACTATTTACAACAGCCAGGACGTGGAAGCAACGTAATGCCCATCACAGAGGGATGGATAAAGAAGAAGTGGTCCATATATACAATGGAATATTACTCAGCCATAAGAAGGAACGAAATAGTGCCTTTTGCAGAGACGGGAATAGACCTAGAGACTGTCATGCAGAGTGAAGTAAGTCAGAAAGAGAAAAACAAATATTGCTTACATGGGAAATCTAAAAAAATGGTACAGATGACTTAATTGCAAAGCAGAAATAGAAACACAGACGTAGAGAACAAACAATGAACACCAAGGGGGGAAGGGGGTTAGTGGGATGAATTGGGAGATTGGAATGGACATATACTACTATGTATAAAATAGATAACTAATGAGAACCTACTGTAGAGCACAGGGAACTCTACTCAGTGCTCCGTGGTGGCCTAAATGGGAAGGAAATCTAAAAATGAGGGGATATACGTATACGTATAACTGATTCACTTTGCTGTACAGCAGAAACTAACACAACACTGTAAAGCAACTATACTCCAAAAAAATGAATTAAAAAAAATAAAGCAACAATTGAACTAATTTGCCAGATAAAATACATGATTCCCAGTTTAAAAATATATATTGTTTCTTGTTCTTGTTCGCAAAAGCTGTGGTTCAGCTGAAATGGGCTCTGTGTGTCTTCTCATTCCGGAACCCAGAAGAAGGAGCAGCTTCTGCCCAGGACAGGACATGCTGTTCTCCAGGTGGAGGGGAGGGGCGGGGCAGAGGAAGGAGGGAGCAAACCAGTGGAGCACATTTAAGCTACCGCCCGGGCAGGGCACCTCCATCAGCCTAGCCCCCAGGCCAGGGGAAGACAGCGCGGTGCGGGAAAGTGAGGAGGGAGGCGGGGATGGTGACCACACCAATCCGAGGTCCTTCTGACATCACACGCTGCAGACCGCACCATCAGAGTCCAAGCCGGTAATATAATAGGATGCTGTCGACATCATTGTCATCAATGATGACATTGTCATCTTTACCTATCAACTCCGCAGAGACGGAAAATAATAATTTACAGTGTTGGCTGGGGGCTGTGGGTCAGGCTTGTACACTTTTAGTAAGAAGATGACTCGCTCAGTCTCTCTGGAGGGCACTTCAGCAGTGTGTTCTGAAGCCACAGGAAAATGCCCATATCATTCACCAGGTATTACTCTTCCAGGAATTTAATCAGGTGGGGGACAAATGTTCCCATAGGAGGGACCTTATAACCTGGCTATCTGGAGTAAGTAGGAAATCGTATGATTTTGTCACAGTCCCCCTTCCCTCCGCATCCCCGCCCTCGCCATGGTTCCCTGTGGGTGGAGCCAGCTTCCCCGCTTCACTGACCCCAGGCTTGGTCACGAGGCTGGCTTTGCACCCTGGAATGTGGGCAGAAGTGACAGTACTCGGGGTGCAGGCGATGGCCCTAAGAGGCCTCAGATACCCCCTCCTGCCTTCCACCCTCAGGGGAGATGCCGCAGATGGTCCTGCTTTTTCCTCCTGGGCTCTGAAATGAGAGGAGAAACGGGTGGGGCAGATCCAAACCCAGCCACAGCCCAGAAAGCCACTGAGAGGTTTGGGTGGCTTGTCACACAGCATTGTTACAGCAAAAGCTGACTGATAAAATGGGGAAAATTTTAACCAACCTAGAAAGGGTGGAAAAACTTGTTTCAAATGTTTATTGTACTCTGGGCACTTGGCAAGTGCTTTACGAATAACGACTCAGTTAATTACGACGCAGTTAATTATCAGAGCAACCTTGTGTGGTCTCTGTGCAGTGTGTGAGCTTAGTTTACAGATAAGAAAACTGAGGCCCCGAGAGGTTAAATAACTTGTCCAAGATTTATGACTAGTACCTGGTGAGGCCCAGCTCTGAACCCACTTGGCCTGACCCTAGTGCCCGCTGTTTAACCACATTGATAACAGACACTTGGTTACATAAGCCATGGACTAACAGATAGCCAACTGTTTACAGCCATGAGGAAGATAGAGGCACATCATTTCAATGACCAGACCTCACCCTTTCCTTCTGCTGGAACTCCCACCTGGATGGCATCCACATGGCTCCCCATTCCGCCCCTGAACACACCCACCTGGTGGGGTGTGGCCTGCACTTCCTGTCACGTGATCGCTACCGTCTCCCCTGTGTCTACCCAAACAAGCCCTGCAGCCCAACTGTGTCTGACAGTGACCTGGAGCCCACTCTGATTTATGAAAAAAGTAATAGAGCTTCCAAAGTATTAATGTTTAAACCAACCATAGGTACAAACCACTCCCCAGCCTTTGTGTAATAGTGGGTCACATCATCTTGAAGGATATTATTTCCTGACGCAGAGAAAAAGCTGGGGGGCGGGGAGGATGGGAGGTGGGGGGAGGGATCCCAAAACTGGAAGAAAGGAAGGAAAGAGGAAAGGAGGGAGGGAGGGAAGGAGGGAAGAAAAAGAAAGAATGCAAACAGAAGCAAAACAAAAATCTGGCACGGTTGGGTCCCTTTGCCTGTGTTTGCATGGTTGGGTCCCTTTGCCTGTGTTTGCCTCGCGTGTAAATGTCATCCTAGGGTATGTTCCTTCTGTCTGGCTTCTTCTGCTCGACATTATTTGGGAGAGTCATCGTGGCCGCTGCGTGTCTGTTCTACTTTCATTCTCAGTGCTGTGAAAATCCATTGTGTGACTATCCCAGGTTTATTTCTCCATCCACTGCGATGGACGCATGGGAGGTTTCTAGTTTGAGACGAGCATGAACCTTCCAGGATGAATCTCTGCATCCTTGGTGAGCATCTGCGCACGTTTCCGCCGTGTCTACACCTAGGAACGGGATTTCTGGGTCCTATGGGGGCTGAGGTTCAGCTTGGTAAACGTGGCCAAGCAGTTTGCAAAGTGGCTGACCAGCTGTGATCCTAGATGCATGGTATCTATAGTAGGGAGGCAGGTACCAGGGAGGGAATGGTACAGACTCAAGGAGCGTGAGGGAGGCTCTGAGGCACTGATGTTTCATTTCTGGGTGTGTGTAAGTGGTGAAAATTCATCCACTTAAGAGTTCTGCATTTTTCCGTATGTGTATTATACTTCAATAAGATGTTTTGGAAAAAGATTTCTATAAATAAATATATTCACATGTACATAAGTGGTACCCCTCCAGCTCTGGAACCTTCTCTGGCTCAGCCTTTCCCCCACCAGATGCAGTGGAGCCTCTGAGCCTTGGCCTCTGCTCTGAGCCTGAGCAGGCTGGGGCAGAATTCACGTGCCCACAAATGGGTGGTGTGGGCTGAGGGGTGAGCTTGACTGCTTGGAGCGGTCCCCTTCCCTGCACATAACCCCTGGGTTCCTGGCTCCCTGGCCAGCAGCGCAGGCTATGGCTTAAGACTGATCTGGCTTCAAGCCATCACCCTGCCACTCACCAGCCACGCGACCTTGGGCAAGTATTTCACCTCTTGGAGCCTCGGTTTGCTCGTCTGTAAAATGGGTGCACACAGTGCCTCCTTGAACAGGAGACTGTCGGGTCCCTGACACGCAGGAAGCTCCCAGTCAGTACTGCCATCTTCCCAGCAGCATCGCCAGCTCAGCTTAAACATCGCTGCCTCGGCGAGGCTGTCCCCGTGTGAGGAGGCTTCTAATGAATTTCATCATGTTACTCTTTCGGGGGCCACGCCATGCAGCATGCAGAATCTCAGTTCCCTGACCGGGGATCGAACCCGTGCCCCCTGCAGTGGAAGCACGGAGTCTTCACCACCGGACCGCTAGGGAAGTTCTTTTATGTTACTCTTTTAAAATAAGTAATAAATAAGCATAACCCCATTCAAAACACAAATTCACAGGTTGTAACGAAAGAAGCCTCCCTCACATCTGTGTCCCTGCCCCAAATGTTGTCATTTCTATTCATTTCTTTTTGCACGTTTCCAGTGTGTTTCTTCATGCAAATACAAGCAAATCTATATTCTTACGCAGAATTACCATCGAATATCCGGTCTGCACTTGCTTTTCTCACTTCATAGCATATTCTGGAGATCTCTCCTTGTCGATGCTGTGTGCATGTCCCGGAACTGACTGTTCGTAAGTGGGCAGGGCTTTCTAGCGGACGGCTTCCTAGAAGCAGGATTGCTGGGTCAGCATGTGTGCCCCGTAATTTTGGTGGATGATTCCCTTCCCAAGGCGACCACCATCTCACACTGCAGCCACCATACATAAGGGCGCCTCTTCCCCCAGCCTCACCCACAGACGCTGGAGCCAAACTTCGCGGCAGCGTGTTAATTACTGAACCACCAAGAGTTTCTCAGGGCTGGGCTGAGCCAGCAGAGGCACCTTGGGGACGGTGTGACTTGCAGTTAGAGAATGGCTCAGGGGATCACAGAGCCTGGGCTCTGCTGCTTGCCTGATCCCATGGATGACCCCTCCACCCCCCAAATGAAGCAGCTGCCATCCCTCACTCCCCAGAAGGTCACAGCCTCAGTCTTCACTGCTTACCACCCACCCCGCACTGCCCTCCACGCTCCACCCAGCCTGTCTGCTCCCAAGCCTCCTGGCCCTGACCTCTTGACACATCCTTGGTTTGCACAGGGAGATTAAGTAGCTTGCCCAAGGTCACACAGCTAGGAAACAACAGAGCCTGGCTGGAAACAGAGCTAGCCTGACTCTGGGGTCCCTGCTCTAAGCCAGGACCCCCACGCCCCTCCCATCATGAGCTCTGCTCTGGAGCTGTTGAGTTTGAGAGGCCTGGGGACCATCGGGCTGGTGATGTGGGCGGGCAGACAGGGAAGAGGTCAGAATGCAGGTAGTAACGGGGGTGGCTGTCTTCAGCTTCCTGAAGGGGCTTAAAGCCTTGGAGGGACCCCATAGCCCAGGAAGAAGCAGAGACACGGTGGAGGACAGGATGCTGGGGAAGGCCAGGCCTGCCTGCCCAGATGTCTCCCACCAAGCTCTGCTGGTGCCCTGGGTACCACGCTGGGCAAAGCAGGTGCCTGTGACCCGCACAGCCGCACAGACCGGCTTGTCCCAGCTCGAGCCCACACTGCCTGGATCAAGATATCCCCACCCCCATCAATAGATCTGAGCCTGGTCATCAAGGGGTGGACTAGGGCCTTGGACTGCCATCAGCTCTGAGAGCCAGGCACGTGTTGGGAGCCTCCTGTGGCTGTATCCGTGCCTAGAGTGGCTGTGACTCATTCTACAGTCTGTGCAGTGTGCCTGCTCTGCGTGGGTGCTGTTCCAGACATTGGGGATCCAGCCGCGTGCAAGGCAGGCGGGCAGGACCTCTTCCCTCCTGGAGCTGCAGCTGGGGAGGAGGAATGGGGTGCAGGCTGAGGGTGGGACACCTTTTGGGGCTCTCTGCCAGGGGTCAGGATGGGAGCCAGACAAGGTGAGGGGGTCTCAGGTACAGATACAGTGTCAAGGGCAGGTAGGGAGATGGAGGCAACTCACATGTTACAGGCAGGTCCCTAACTGGTGAGTACATCCACCCTCCCCCAGCCCCAGGCTCCTGTCACCAGTGGGTAAATGGGGATCCATGGGGGTGACTGGCAGACTTGTGGAGGAGGAACCAAGGCAAAGGCATGAAACTATAGAGGGCTGAGTCGTGGAGAAAAAGCCAGGACTTGAGACCCTGCGGACCTGGACCCACCACTAAAGAGCTATGTGCTTCAGCTACCAACTGCTGCATAACAAATTACCCCAACATTTGCCACTTAAGACAGTAGACATATTCTCTCCCACGGTGTTTGGAGGTCAGGAATCTGGCCGTAGCTGAGCAGGCTTGTGCTGGCTCAGGATCTCTGGTAAGGCTGCTGTCACACTGTGGGCTGGAACCGCTGTCAGCTGAAGGCTTGACTCAGCTGGGGACCCTATTTCAAGTTCACTCATGTGGCTGTTGGCAAGGACCTCAGTTCCCCATCACATGGCCTGTCCTTACACAACAGCAGCAGGCTTCCCAGAACAAGTGATCATAGAGAGAACAAGGCAGAAAATGCAGGGTCTCTTATACCCTAATTTTGGAAGTCACATACCGTCACTAATTCTGAATTCTGCTGGTCACACAGACGTACCCTGGTGTGGACAGAGACGACACAGGGATGGAAACCAGTTGATGGGGGTGACCAGGGCCATCCTCCCGGCTGCCGTATGCACTGTGTGGTCTTGAGCCAATCTCTCACCTCTCTGAGCCTCGAGTTCGTCGTCTGTAAAGGGGGTAATATTACTCAACTTCCAGGGTATGCAGGCCACTCCGTCCTCCCCCACTAGACTGGGAGTTCCCTGAGGGCAGGCCTGTGTCTTTTTCAGCTATGAAGTCCAGCCCACAGTTACTCTTGTGCATGCTGAGTGACCCATTCTGTAAATTACAGATCTGTGTCACTCCCCTGCTGAAGTCCTTTCAACAGCTCCACAGGGCTCCAGGGCAGCATCAAAACTAGTCCTGACATGCAAAGCTCAGGACCGGGTCCCTGTTTACAACCCCAGTTGCATATCCTACACCACCCACACCAAGCTCTATGCTCTCACAGCCTTCCAGAGGCAACGATGACTTTCACCCACCTCACCCACTTGGTGAACTCCTACTCATCCTTCAAAACCCAGCTTGGACATCACCTCTCCTATGGCTCCAGGCAGCCATTCCAGACCTGGGTTCCCACAGCCCCCTTATTCCTGAGAATCACCGTACCCCCCCAACCATCTGGGTGTCAGTCTCCCCACCGGACAAAGATTGCAACTGGCTCATCTCTGTGTCCCCAGAAGCCAGCCTGGGGCCTGGGCCACCCACAGTTAGCATTCATCAAGGTCCGTGGACATGAAGGAGGTGGTTTGGTTTTGGAAGTGGTGGGGGTCGAAACCTTGCCTGAGGTGCAGAAAAGATCCAAACGCTGTCCCCCCAGCCCACTCCTGGGCCCTCGGCTACTCATTAGGGTTCCCTCTGCCGAGACAATTATGAGGCTAAATAATGTATAAGCCTCTTACATGGAGCGTAGGTAAAATATTTCCATGGAGTTGAGATTATTCTTCAAAGTTGGAGTCATGCAGGGTTGCCCTTTCCTCAGGGCACCACCAAGGGAGTTGGCCTTTCTTAAAAATAGAAGTATCATGATCAGCTCTCCGTCCTCGTCCTCGAGGCAGCCAAAGAGGTTGTTTTCAAACGCAAATCCCATCCTCTCACTGCCTGGCTGAAAACCCTTCCATTTCTGCACACTGGTCATGGGTCGTGGCATGAAATCCGAGCTCCCTGCCGCGGGGGGGCCAGGCTTGCAGGACCCTCCCTCTCGGCGCTCCAGCCCATGCCCTGCAGCAGCTCCTCTCTGCCCTGCCTGAAGAAGTAACATTGGAACTGAGATCATCAGAACTTAAAGTAAAGGGAGGTAAAGAGCATTTCAAGCAGAGGAGACAGACAGGCACAGGCCCTGAAATGGGAGGGAGCTTGCTCAAAGCTGAAAGTATCATTTCCTACTCCTGGGCTCCTGGGAGGACCACAGCCCCCTTGTACTAAGTTAGGGCTGCATTCCTTCATTCTGGCCAGTGGAATGGTTACAAAACAGCGTGTCCAGGGTGATGCCCCCACTCTCGTTCCTTCCACGAAGAGCACGTGTTGAAGAGGGAATCAGCCTGGTTCCCTGAGTCACTGTGTGGAGGACACCACCCAGGAGAGCTACGAGCTTGCATTGAACTTCTCACGAGGAAGACATAAACTTTGTGTTAAGTCACTGAGGTTTGAGAACTTATTTGTCATTACAGCATAGTCTCTCCCAGACCGACTAATGCCATGAATGAAAGAATAAACGTGGATGTCTGGAGTTTTTGGAGGCAGCAGCATGGAGCTTGGGAGAGAGAAATCACAGCCTTTCTCTACATCTAAATGTCAGCTAAGACCAAAATAATTAGGGCCCTCAGGGGTCACCTAGAACAGTGATTTCCAAATAGGGTTTCTAGGAGCCCCTGTGTTACATAAGGAGGCTCAGGGCTGCTGGAGGTGGGTAGTAAACGAGGAGTCAGGGTGTGGGGAAGCGGTGGGGAGGGAGGAGGATGTACAAGGTCCTGAACAGCCAGAGAAAAACCTCCCTTTGTCCATTTATAGGATGGGATGCCGAACAGAGTCTCACTTGGAAAAACAGACCAGTGGCTTAAAACACAAATTTGAAAGTTTGAAACCTAGTCTAGTCCAGAACCATCCAATGCAGGAGCTGCTAGAGTTGTGTGGTTACTGTTAAACACATAACTAGATTTTGAAGACACCATACAAAAAACCTGTAAAGTATCTCATTAACAACTCATATCGATGACATGCTGTAAAAATATTTTGGATGTATTGAGTTCAATAAAATGTATTATTAAAACACTTTACCTACTTCTTTTTTTATATAAATTTATTTATTTATTTATTTACTGGCCATGTTGGGTCTTCATGGCTGCACATGGGCTTTCTCTAGTTGTGGTGCGTGGGCTTCTCACTGCGGTGGTTTCTCTTGTTGCGGAGCACGGGCTGTAGGTGTGCGAGCTTCCATAGTTGTGGCACATGGGCTCAGTAGTTGTAGTTCACGGGCTTAGTTGCTCTGCGGTATGTGGGATCTTTCCGGACCAGGGCTCGAACCCGTGTCCCCTGCATTGGCAGGCGGATTCTTAACCGCTGCCCCACCAGGGAAGTGGTTTTTACTTTTTATTTCTTACTTCTTACTTTTTACTTCTTAAATGTGGGTTACCTGGAAATTTTAAACTATGTATGTGGCTCACATTACGTTTCTATTGGATGGAGCTGGTGTAGTCCAACGACTAAATTTTATAGTTCGGAAAAGTGAAGCACAGAGAGGTTAATGAACTTGCTCAAGGTCACACAGAGGCATGCAAGCATGGACTTGTGAAGATGAGCTGTCTCACAGGCTTACAGACAAAATTCAATGTCCCACTCAGATGGCAAAGAAAACATCTTACAGCTCGGTGCTCTGTGATGACCTAGCTGGGTGGGATGGGGGTGGATAGGAGGGAGGTCCAAGAGGGAGGGGATATGTGTATACATATGGCTGATTCACTTCGTTGTACAGCAGAAACTAACACAACATTGTAAAGCAATTATACTCCAATAAAAAAGAAAGAAAGAAAGAAAACTCCTTCTTAGTGGGAGGCGTCTTGTGCTGGCATTAACAACAACGGAAGCTGGCGGCTCTGCAGACCTCCCACCCCAGTGAGGACCCCTGCCTGCTTCTCTCTGTGAAAGGCTTCTGCACAGACAGAAGAGCAGAGAAGTAGTCAAGGGGAGGTTCCTGGGCCTCAGGGCAGATGGAGTTTTGCTCACACCCGGCCACTTCCTCCCTCATATCTGAGGGCTGTGGAGACAGATGGGAGCAAAGAAGAGGCAGAGAATTTCAGCCGCTGAATCTCTCCTCTCTGAGCCTTGCTGTCCAGGTCAGTAAACTAGAGCTCAGGTGACTACGAACCAAGTCGCTGCAAGGGTTCAGTGGGATCATGTCTGTTACAGGTCAGGTGGGAAAACCCAACTCACACTGACAAATAAAGCAGGGACCTTACTGGCTCCTCAAATGCAGAAGCTCCAGGCTTGGAGCCAGCTTCAGGCATAGCTTGACCCAGAAGCTCTCAGGATGCCTACAGGGTCTGCCTCTCCTCCCACCTCCCAACTCTACACCCCTTGGTCTGGTGGCTTCATGCTTCAGAAAATTCACCACATGGAGGGACAGGGAGTAGCTAGAAGCCCAAAGCCTCCCTCCCCAGCACACAGCTCTCCCAACCAATGTCCGTCACTCAAAAAGATATTGCAAAACAGAGAATCATTTTTAAATGTTACATGGATTCTTCTGGAGTGGGTGCTGAAATGTTCTGAAACTAGAAAGTTGCACAACATGTGAATACACCAAATGCCATTCAACTGCAGACTTTAAAATGATTAATACTATTCTGTGCGAATTTTACCTCCATTCTTTTATTTATTTATTTATTTTGCGGTACGCGGACCTCTCACCGTTGCGGCCTTTCCCGTTGCGGAGCACAGGCTCCGGACGCGCAGGCTCAGCGGCCATGGCTCACGGGCCCAGCTGCTCCGTGGCATGTGGGATCTTCCCGGACCGGGACATGAACCCGCATCCCCTGCGTCGGCAGGTGGACTCTCCACCACTGCACCACCAGGGAAGCCCTACCTCCATTCTTTTAAAACAAAATGACACGTATGTAACCTCAACCGTCTTATTTCAAATTGAAGTTATCTAATGGTGCATCCTTTTGATGTGGGGACTCTTCTTTGGCTGTGGTTAGCATTACCTCCAAATGGCATTTCTTGGAGCGTTTGTTGCGAGAACGTAACTCCTGGTGAATTTTCTAGTTTCTAGTTTAGGTTTCTTACTAAAGGAGAAGTTTAAAGAGACATCCAAAGCAGTCAGAGTACAGAACTCCTTTTGGATTTCAAATTTCCTGACAACCCTTTTGCAATTTTAGTGTCTTACCTTTATGGAAGCTTCAAATACTGTAATTTCTTTTCCATAGAAATACACACTCTTTTCCCGTTTGTATTTCCTCATCTTTCAGTGACGAGTGCCACCGGGATGACCAGGTGTAGGAGAAAGCACATGACCAGTGAGCATCTCATGCCACTAGTGGGAAAAGAAGAAAGGGTGCCTGTGCTTCGCACATCTGATCAGATCGGAAACCCAGTTCTATCGTGATGTGTGTGCTTCTGGAACCACTTCAGGTGTCCAAATTGTATCTGACAGCAATGGGTCAGGAAGCAGAGCTACTGTGGGTGCTATGGGGATCTATTATAGAAACAGGAACTTGTACAATTGTAGGAGGAGCTAGGAAGTGGAGTCTAGAGGGGGAGTGGAGAGGATCCAATGAGGAGCCGGTGACCGATCTCCTGAAGCAGGTCACAGTGGACAAGTCAGGGTTCACAGGGGTTCCCTGGAGCCAGGTGTGTCCGACCACCAAAGTGAGAGCAAATCCGAGGCCCTGGAGGGGTAGTCTGTGAGGTCTGTGGGAAGCTGTGGCCTTCGGGGGTGGGCTTGGCCCTGCTGGTGGTCAGCAGGGGCGGCGGGAGAAGAAGAGTGTGCGCGAATAGGAAGACACTGAGAACAGGCTAGAAGCTTCGGCACGTCTGCAAATCTCTGCTGTAGTGTCCAACCGCAAAGACTCTCAGGAAAGGATGCCGCTGCCGCTTCTGCCGCCCCGGTCCTGCAAAAACCATCCTCCTTGGGCCAATTCCAATTCCAGCCACCCGGCGCAGGGGGTTCTGTTGACAGAAGTCCCAGCAGAACAATTTTCACCACCATGGGCAGAGAACCTGGCAGGACCACTGCGGTCGCCTGGGACCCAGAGTCACCCTTGAGAAGTTGAGACAGGCTCCAACCTACCCTTGGCGTGTAACTTTCTCCCCACCCGCCGGGCTTATGTCTTTGTCCCAAACATCCTGAAAGGTCAAGGGGATATATTTTGGTACTGGCCTATTTTCTTCAGTTTTCTGGGCGTGCAGTGGTCTCAGCAAGTGGAAATTTTTCAGTTGTTTCATTGACCATTTCTTCCCTCGGCCTTCTTTGTTCTCACCTTGCAGAACTTCAATATTTGGACGTTTACTTCCTGGACTTCCCTCTAGTATTATTATCTTTTCTATTTTCTATTTCTGTGTCTTGTTTTGCTCTGCTTTCTTATATTTTTAATCAGAGCGGGGGGACTCAGGGAAAATTCATGCTTTTCCTTATAGTTTTAAAAATTGTTATGTAATAAGAGAAACAGCAAAAAAAATAAAGAGGTCTTAAACTTTCGGAAGAAAGTAAAACCAAGATAAAAGTGCAGGAATTAGAAGCATCCACCTATAGCAGAGAGAAAATACAATGAGGAAGAAGATCCTGTTGACAATTGCAAGAAAAAGGATGAAATACTTGATCCTGAGCTTAACAGAGTGTGGACGTGGACTGTAAAAAAAAAAAAAACTAGAATCCTTTTTCGGGAGATGAAAAGGAAGAGGTGAATAAGGGATACTGCTCTGCTTTCTATAAGATTAGATCATGTTCGGTTTCTAACTCATCTATTTTTTCATTTCTGCTGTAATATTTTTATTTTCTATGAACTCTTTAGTTCTCTGAGTGTCCCTGTTTTATGGCATCTGGTCCTGTTACAAGGACCCCTTATTCCCCGAGAGTATCAGTGAAAATTGATATGTCCGTTTCTCGTGACCACACCTGGCCTGTGACCACACACTTCCACTCTTAGTCATTTGTCCAATTAAAAACTGGAAGTACGTGTCCACATAAAGGCTCGTATAAGAATGTTCATAACAGCCAGAAAGAATGTTTGTAAACAGCCAGAAACTGTCAGCAACTGAAAAGTCCACCAGCTGGAGAATGGGCTGATCGAGCGTGGTACAGCCAAACAGTGGGACACTCTTCAGTCATAAAAGGAGCAAAGCGATGACCTGTATGACTAGGTAGGTGATGCTCAAAAGCATTGTGCCAGGTAAGGAAGGAGGCTGCAAGGGAGCGTGTGCTGTGTGGTCCATTTATGTGACCTTCTAGAGCAGGCAGAGCTCATCAGTGGTGACAGAGATCAGAGCAGTGGTTGCCTGGGCGGGACGGGGCAGGGGGTCCTGGGATCAGGGACTGACAGTGAAGGGGGACTGGTGAAAAGTTGATGGGATGGTTTCACACTCTGAGACATGTGGGTGTCATGTGGGTGCATACATTTCTCAAAAGTCATCAAACTGCGTTCTGAAGACCTGTGCACTTCGCAAACCTCATAGAAGGGAGGAAGGAAGGGAGGGAGGGAGGGAGGGAGGGAGGGAGGGAGGGAGGGAGGGAGGGAGGGAGAGACGGAGGGAGGGAGGGAGGAAGGAAGGAAGGAAGGGAGGAAGGAAGGATCTGATTGGAAGTGCCAAGCCCTTGAGTAGCCATTGCTGACTGCGGTCTTCACAGCAGGGGTATCCTCCCAGGCCCTTTCCTTGGGGACCATCCCGGGTCAGAGTATCAGATCTTTCCACTTGGAAAGATTGGGTTCACTGAAATGATCTCCGACCTCCTGCCTGCTGGGATAAGGCCCAGCTGCCTGTTTCCCAGCAGCTGCAGGAAGGAATAGGGCAAGAGGTCTTAATATGCAGCATGTCCCTCTGCTTCCATGTGGTCCCCCATCCTCAAATGTACCTGGTACCCCCAATCCAGAGGCCCCTGCTTTACCCTCACTGTGGTCTGAATGTTTGTGTCCCCCCAAAATTCATATGTTGAAATCCTAATGTCTGATGTGATGGTATGAGAAGTTGAGCCCTTTGGGGGGTGATTAGGTCATGAGGGTGGGACCCCCACGAATGGGATTAGTGCCTTTATAAAAAAGACCCCAGAGAGCTCCCCCACCCCTCCTGTCATGTGAGGACACAGCGAGAAGTGAACCAGGAAGAGGGTCGTCACCAGAACGTGACCATGCTGGAGCCTTGATCTCAGACTTCCAGCCTCCAGAACTGTGAGAAATAAATATCTGTTGTTTATAAGCCACCAGTCTGTGGTTCTGTTATAGCAACTTGAGCTAGGACAGTCCTCTCTCAAAAACAAATCTCAGGTTTTCTGCTGACAATGGGCAATCGCCCAGCCCTGCGAGCAGAGGAGTGAGACTAAGTGCTTTCGTTTCAAATAATCCTCCTTCACTCGCTTCCAGAGGTATTTGGTGGCATCAATTTCTGAGCCCTTTGCTGCCTCTCAGCTTTCCACACTACCCTCGGACCTGCCTAGTGGGTCACCGCTCAC
Organism: Phocoena phocoena; assembly: GCF_963924675.1. Classification (NCBI taxonomy): domain Eukaryota; kingdom Metazoa; phylum Chordata; class Mammalia; order Artiodactyla; family Phocoenidae; genus Phocoena; species Phocoena phocoena. The sequence goes on along the minus strand of NC_089229.1, from coordinate 4,914,957 downwards.
CCACTGGTTTTCCAGCTTCCAAAGTACTGCTTTGGTCTCCTCTCCTTTTCTCTTTGTATTTGAGAATGATGCCTTTAGAGTGATCTTCCCCATCATTTCAGCGAGATTTGAAGAAGAGACACATACAATATATGTATGTGTCTAGGCCACCGCCCCCTTCCCAGAAGGCCCAGCCTTTGCTCTGTTCTGCCATGGGTGATACAGTTGTTTTATTTAAAAAAAAAGTTTTTTTAATGTGAACCATTTTTAAAGTCTTTATTGAATTTGTTATTCAGGTATTGCTTCTGTTTTGGTTTCTTGGCTGCGAGGCATATGGGATATTAGCTCCCCGACCAGGGATCGAACCCCCACTGTCTGCATTGGAAGGCGAAGTCTTTTTTTTCAATAAATTTATTTATGTGTTTATTTATTTATTTTTGGCTGTGTTGGGTCTTCGTTGCTGCACGTGGGCTTTTAGTTGAGGCAAGTGGGAGCTACCCTTCCTTGAGGTGCATGGGCTTCTCACTGCAGTGGCTTCTGTTGTTGTGGAGCACAGGCTCTAGGCACGTGGGCTTCAGTAGGTGTGGCACACAGGCTCAGTAGTTATGGCTCACAGGCTCTTGAGTGCAGGCTTAGTAGTTGTGGCGCACAGGTTTAGTTGCTCCACGGCATGTGGGATCTTCCTGGACCAGGGTTCGAATCCACGTCTCCTGCATTGACGGATGGATTCTTAACCACTGCACCACCAGGGAAGCCCCAGAAGGTGAAGTCTTAACCACTGGATTGCCAGGGAAGTCCTATGATACAGTTTTTAATCTCATGGTTGCCACATGGCTGCTCCAGCTCTGGGCACCAAATCCACATTCCAGGCAGGAAGAAGGGTTTGTGTTGGCTGAGACCATCCCCTTAGGTAGGAAAGTACGTCAGCAGACTTCCTCTTACATCACATGTCCTCTCCTAACTGCAAGGGGACCTGATAACATCCATTTTTAACTGGCACATTGTCACTCCAACAAAACAGGTTCTGTTTAAGGTGGAGCATGGATATTTCCACATCCTGCTTGGGCCATGAGCCCATTCCTGAGTCAATCACTGAACCTGGAGGAAGGGAGCTCCCGGCTGGCGGCCCAGGTGATGTGCCCACTCCCACAGCAGAGGGATGCATGGATCAGCATGGCATTATGCACGGGGAGAGCTGCTTCCCAGAGGAAAACCTCATGTGGCCCTGGAGCAGGGGAAGGGCTGCTGATGGGCAGGGTTGTGTGTAAATCAGTGTCCAGCATGGAGAAGATGCTCATAGAAGAACAGAACAAGATGCTCATGGAAGATGCTCACTGCTCATCCGTTCCCAGGCTGCTCCCGACTCCCAATCCTGTCCTCTCAGTTCTGTCCCTGCCCTGGGCCCAGGGTGGGGGCTGGGAGGGAGGGCCCAGGCTTTGCTGAGCCCCATGGAAAGGTGACCGTGGACCTCTGGGCTGATGAGCTCACCCCTTCCTGAAGGCAGCATCAGTTCCTGAGTGTCGCACTGAGATGCTAACAATAGCCAGTCGTGATGCTGGCCTGATTGGAGATGCTAAACATAGCAGCTCATTCCAAAGCTTCATCAGGGGAGAAAAGGGCAAAGAAATCAGGTTTGCAAGGGGCTGGGATAGGGGAATAGGGGAGGAACGCCAAGAGGGTCCGGACTGTGAGGCCTGAGCCTTGGGGACAGCTGTGGCCATCCAGGAACACTAGGTCTGCTCTGTGCCACCCTCCTAAGGATGCCACAGGCCCTGATGGCCCCGTCAGCCCCCTCTCCTCTTCACATGGGGAGATTTCTGCTCCCTGGAGATCGGCCTGCCCAGGGGAGGAAGAGAAAGTGACCATGTCCTCTGACACCCCATCTATACAGCTGGGCCCAACACTCCCCAAGCCTCACTCCTCAGAACTTTTGCCACCACCCTGCACATTTACAGATGAGGGAGCTGTGTCCCTGTCATCTAGAGATGGCCCTCCAAGCTGGGCAGGGCAACCCAGAGGTTTAGCCCACGGCTCTGGAGTCAGCCTGCCTGGGTTCAAATCCTGCTTCTGCCCTGTACTGGCTGCTGACCTTCAGCAGGTACCATATCCGATCTGGGCCTCAGTGTTCTCATCTGTAAAATGGGGATAAAAAATTGTACCTCCTTCATGATCTTCATTATTGTGAAAATAGAGTGAAGCAATTCCCCTCGGGAGCTTGGACCAATGCCCAGCAGGTGGGGAGTACTACACGAGGATCAGACGCTACTGGCACCTTTCACATCGCGGGCCCATCGCCTCACAGTGGTAAGTATGGGGTCAGGATTGGGACACTTTCCTGTGGCCCAAGGGCAGGGTCTGGAGTTGGATGTGATCCTGACAGGATGACAGGAGGGGCACTGGGCGGGGGTCTGCAGGCAAGAGTTTGAGCCCTGAAGCCCCGGGTCCAGGGGCCAAGGCCTTGAGTGCGCCCAGCCTCGGGACCCCAATCCCCTCCCCAGGTCAGACGTCTGCACATCAGAAAATAGCAAAGGCTGTCGCAGGATGCAGTCATCCAGGAATATGTGGCCTTGCTGGGAAACTCGCTGGAGGCACCAAGTCAGGACTGGCACATCTGAGGACCCCTCCGTGGGGGCAGCATCACGACGATGTGTCCAGCTGGGAACCACAGCACCCAGGCTCCCCTGGGGGCATGGCCAGAGGTGGGTACACAGGGACCTTGGTAAGTTTCTTCTCTCCTGGCCTCACGTCTACATCCCCCACGCCTGATACCCGGGCCTGGCACACAGCCGGCACTCCGTGAGTGCCTAAACAATCAATGCCAACCACGAACAGGACAGGGACCCGGGCTTCCCCTCACCCTCAGGTCCTGCCCTCGCCACAGCCCTCCAAGGTGGCAGTCACATTGCCCCCTCCTTGGAGACAAGGCAGGACCTCTGGAAAGGCCACCCAGCTCTAGCCAGTGAGCAGGGGAGCCAGGTGCTGAACCAGATCTGTCTCCACGCCCTGTGCCCACTGCACCCACCACCCAGAACCCAGCGCCTGGGGCTTCCCATGGGGAAGCCCTTCACAGCTGACGAGGCCTGTGTCAGTTTCCACCATCCATTCGGCATGACAAAAAAAACCACATTTCTGGGGGTGATATGGGTGTTCAGAGAGCCCAAGCAACCTGCCGGGGGTCACACGGAAGTCAGTTCCAGGCCAGGCTGGGCCCCAGCTGCAGCTGCCACCCAGCTTCTACCCCTGACTGCTGCCCAAAGAGCAGGCGTGCGAGCTCTCCAATCCTGTCCACCAGGGACTGACCACAAAATGATGGCAGAGGTACCCCGCCAGATGTGAACGGCCCAGAGCGCCCGGCGTACTGTGTGCGTGTCACCGTGGACAGCTGTGTCACAGTGCAGCTGTGCCCGGCTAGGCAGGGAAGTGTGGGGAGGGGTCATGGCAGTGCCCGCCCTGGCGATGCTCCCTCGCAGGGAGCAGGACATGGGGAGCAGAGAGCCTTCCTGTGGCAAAGGCCACGGGGGTTGGTGAGAAGATGCCTGGGAAGGAGGGTTTCCCCTAGGTACTGGCTTTCCGGCTTGGCCTGCAAGAAATTCCCTTCAAGAGCCAGATAATCTGAAAGGAGGGCAGAGAACCTTTTGGGGGCACATGCGGGATGGCACCAGGACGACACAGTCGGCGGGCAGACTACTGACCGTGGGGAAGGTCACAGTCAAGCGGCCCCCCTCTTCAACAGACACGTTAAGGAAAATAGAGGGATGAAGGTGCCTATAAATCGAAAGAGACAGGAAGGACACAAGAAGTTTTAAAGGATGAATGACTTCTATTTGGGTGATAAAACCACAAAGAAAGGCATGAAAGTGATGGCGGCAGAAGTCAGAACAGAGGTTACTTTGGGGAAGGAAGGGGCTGTGACGGGCCTGGGGCCCGTGGAGGGGGCTAGGGCGGCGGACGAGGCTCTCATTCTTGACCCGGGAGGTGGTTACGGGAATGTTTGTCGTATGTGGTTTTCTATAGTGGTATTTCATTTTACATTCAAAAGGCTTTTTTAACTTCAACAGAAAGTGCAAGATAAACTCCAGGAGGCCTGGCCTGGAGCTGGGGCTGGGAAGTGCCTAGAGGAGCCCAGCGGCTTAGTGGACCCCAGGTTCCAAGTGAGGCAGCAGGGCTGAGGCCAAGGGGGCTGTGCCACTCCCCACGTAAAAGCCATCAGGGACCCAGCCGGGCCCACAGGACAATCGCAGAACCGGGACACGCACAGTGTCCGTGGACTGACCCTCGCTCCCCAGCCTTCAAGGCTTGGAAAGCATCTAATCTCCCGTATGAAATCTCCTCCCAAAGTAAGTGGTTTCTGTTTCTCGAACTGAACCTTTGCAGATACACCACGTGAAGAATTTTGTATAATAATAATTAATGCGATGTCGTAATAACTCTGTTTATAGCAATAGCCATTATTTAATTAGCACCAACTGTGAGCCACAGCGCCCTCACAAGGACCATAGGGGGCCACCTTACTAGGTCACACTTTGGCCACAGTTCCGAAAAGGAGCCTGAGGTTCAGAGTGGGGAAGCAAATAGCAGGTTGAAAATCAGCACCCACCTAGACTCTCAAGGTTCTGGCGACCCCATGCCAGGCGGCCTCTCCATCATGTCTGTGGCCACGCCATGCCCACTCTTACCCCTGTAACCCCAAACACACCATGCATTTCCCTTTGTCCAGAAGTGCCCTTGGACATCCCCTTCTGCCTGCCTGTCCCCTCCTCTGGGAAGCCCTACCTGATGACTCCTGTCCCAGTGAAGTAGTCCCTCTTCCCACTTTGCATGACCACCGCCTACGTGGGCACCCACCGCCCCCCGCACCGCAGCCCGTGATGTGCTGGAGGCCAGCCTCATTCACGGCCGTGTCCCCAGTGCCCAGAAGCAGGACTCAAACCCAGAGGCGTGGCTTCTGGTTCCCTCCTTATACCGTAGAGCTCCCAGAGGCGGCAATGGGAGTGACACAGGGCAGTCCGGCTGGAGGAGGCGCTCCAACTCTGCCTGCGGGCACCGGGGCTGCTCCCGGGAGAGAAATAGCAAGTCCGAATCGATCTGCTCAGATGAGAGGAGCTTCCTCACCTCCTGATACAGATGCCACCTCAAGGACAATCAGTGCACAGCCCGCCTCCCGAGGGGGAGCCAGTTCTGTGCTGAGATGCGAGCCTTGGAATGAAATTAAGACTTCCGCTGCTGTGACTTGAGGATAACGATGCTTTTACTCCTCAGCCCGCTTGGCTCAGAGCTGGGACCCCGGGCTGGGGACTAGTGAGCGACATCATAACCAAGCAGCCCCCGGTGGGCGCTAACAGGGCCTACAGAACAGTGCAAAGCACACAGGCCTTGGAGGCCAGAATTGGAGGTCCCAGCCCCAACTTTAAAACAGGATATAAACGTTTATTTATTGTGGGAAGAAAAGGGAAACCTCCTACACTGTTGGTGGGAATGTAAATTTGTGCAGCCACTATGGAGAACAATACGGAGGTTCCTCAAAAAACTAAAAATAGAATTATCATATGATCCAGCAATCCCACTCCTGGGCATATACCCAGAAAAGATGAAAACTCTAATTAGAAAAGATGCATGCACGCCAATGTTCATAGCAACACTATTCACAACAGCCAGGACATGGAAGCAACCTAAGTGACCATCGACAGACAAATGGATAAAGAAGATGTGATGTATATAAACAATGGAATATTACTCAGCCATAAAAAAGAAATAACGCCATTTGCAGCAACATGGATGGACCTAGAGATTATCATACTAAATGAAATAAGTCAGAAAGGGAAATACAAATACCATATGATATCACTTATATGTGGAATCTAAAAAATGACACAAATGAACGTATCTCTGAAACAGAAACAGAATCACAGACATAGAGAATAGACTGATGGTTGCCAAGTGGGAGGGGCGTGGGGGAGGGATGGATTGGGAGTTTGGGATTAGCAGATGCAAACTGGTAATATATAGCATGGATAAACAACAAGGTCCTACTGTAGAGCACAGGGAACTGTATTCAATCTCCTGTAATAAACCATAATGGAAAAGAATATGAAAAAGAATATATATATATATATATATAACTGGGTCACTTTGCTGTACAGTGGAAATTAACACAACATTGTAAATCAACTATACTTCAATTTTAAAAATTAAAAAATAAATTTAAAAAATTTTTTAAACAATTATAAAATTGCAATTGAGACAAATGAGAATCACTTAGGTTGTGAGAGCCTGTCTGGCAGAGACTGCTAGGGGCCTGCCCAATATCTCTTCTTCCCTGTTCTTTAGTTACTGACTCTACCTTCACGGGGGGGCGGGGGTCATAATGAAACCATCTGAAAGGCTATCTGTTCCAGCCTTCCTTGTGGCCAGTAGCCAATGGAAGTTGTTGGGTATGACTTCTAGAAGATGTTGTTAAAAGGGGCTGACTCACCTAGGAAAACTTCCACTTTTGTCCCTTTCCCTTCCCTTTCTTCCTATCTGGCACACAGATGAGATGACTGGAGCTACAGCAGCCATCTTGTGATCATGAGGCAACATTGAGACTAGAAGCCACAGAGGAGAAAGACAGAAGGAGCCTGTGTCTGTGTTGACTTTGTGGACTCACTATCCCATCTCTACATTCCTGACCCCCACACTTCTTTTGTAGGAGATTATAAACCCCTAACTTGCTTGAACCCCTGTGGCTGAGTCTCTTGCTTCTAGCCGCTTAACTCAGTTCCTACCAATGCAGCCTACAGAAGGAAGACTTGAGCTGGTGGGAGAGATCAGAGAAGGTCTTCCTGAGAAAGTGAGTTGTGAGCTGAGAAGTAAGTATTAAGTAAGAGTTCACAGGCATAGGAAGGAGGGAAAGGCAACCCAGGAAGAAGGAACAGCACATTCATGTGGAAGGTGGGAGCCCAACCCAGGTGTGGAAGTGAAATGCAGACAGTGTGGCTGGAACATGGCAAGCGAGGAGGAGAGAAAAAAGAGAAACCACCAGAGAGGTGGGTGGGCCCAAGGAGGAGGAGCCTGGGGACCAAGCGTGGGGCGTTCCAGACCCCAGGCCTGACTGTCTCTTTGCAGTGCTCTGCTTCTCCAACTCTCTGGAGCCTTGACTGCAGCCACAACAGCCCAGCTCACTGGGGCGACCTCTTCTGCCAAGAGCAAGGGGTCCCCTTCGCTAGTCAGGGCTGCTGGCCATGGCTGTGCTGTGTAAACAAAGCAGGAAGAGCTGTTGGGCTCACGGCCAGTGGCTCTGGCCTGGCCTGTCTTCTCCCTCGTGCACTGGGCAGGGCTGCTTCTCCTGCGTAATCCTTCCAGCGCCACAGCATCTCCCCTCCGCAAAGTCCTGGACCGACGAGATGCCCGTGGATGTCCCATTTGTTCTTCACTCCCTGAGGGAGGCAGGGCCGCTGAGAACGCTGAGGCTCAGAGAGGCATAGTGATCTGCCTCTGGCCACACAGCTGTAAATAAACTGTAGGACTCAAACCCAGCCTGCCCACCTCCTCCTGCTGTCCAGGAGAGTGTGCATGCCCTGGGGGCTCTGAGTCAGGCCAGGGTCAAAGCCACAGCCGCCTGCTGGAGGTCCAATAAGGGGGCTGCTCCAGAGGCGTTAGGCTGAGAAAGGCAGGAGCCCTTCTCCGAGGCCGATAAAGTCTTGGTGACTTGTTACAACCACCTGCATCTTTCTTCACTTGTTCCTCTAAACAGTGCCCCATGTCCCTTTGGGGGTCTCTGGGGGTGGTGCAGTCACTCCTGTGACATCCCACGTTCCCTCGTGTCTCTGCACTTTGCCATCTTGGTTGGTGCCCAGAGCAGAGTCTGACAGAATTTGGGATGTTATGGTGATGTGACCCGGGTGTCCTGACGCCGGACTCTAGGAAGGCCGTTTTGTTGCTGAGATCCTGGTAGCAGCTCTGTGCATCACCGGCTTTGCCAGTGATGTGGGGAGACTGTGGGGGAACAGAATGTCAGGGAAAATCGTGCCACCCCAGGATGGGCCCCCAGGACAATGACTCCAGGTGGAGGGCAAGGGTCGTATCTCTAGGCTCTCCCATCTCCCCCAGTGGTGCTCGTCATGGGATGGGTTGTCATGGTGATGGGACGAGTGCTGAGCAGAAAGGGGTTTGTGATGGGCATTACAAGCGGAAGGAGGAAGAGTTCCCGTTCGGAGCTGGGGTGGAGACACTCCTCGGCTCTCCCTGTTCCACGGTGCCCACCACCCCCAAAGCCCAGGAGACCTGTGCTGGGTCCTGCAACTGCGGCTGAGCAGCCCTCTCCCGAAGCATCCCCAGTCCCAGCGCCGACCCCAGGGATCTCGGAACACCGCCTCAGCAATTTGCCCGAGCAGGTATACAACTAATAAGCGGGTGACTGGATCCATTGTTCAAAAGTTCTCTTTAGACAAGAGCATTTATCAAGTTTAATTAACGTGTCAAGAACCCCAGTGCAAGAGATCGCTCCAAATGCATTCCTGATAATACTAATTTTTCTACATTAATGCCAACTCGGCACCCAGCATTGAGCAGGAAATAGACCGTCAGTGCTACCACCACCCGAAAGATAGAGACGACTTCCCTCCCGAAATCAAATTAAACGTGTTGTGGATGCCCGAGTGGTGGGCGGGAGGCTGAAAGCCCAGCAGAGAGTGAGCTGCTGCCCTCCCGGCTGAGAAGTCTGGATGCCATCTGCACAGTCCTCCCACTGTGTGCCGGGCGGGGCACTGCCCTCCTAGAACAGAGTCCTCACATCGGCTTGGTTTGCTTCCTAGATTTTGCAGAAGTGGCATCTGAGGTTCAGGGAGGAGCCGCGACTCGTCCAGTCCACCCAATTTAGTCGAGTCTTGGTGCCAAGACCCTCCAGCTCACCGGACCTCCAGGCACGTTCAGCCACTCAGCCAGCAAACGCTGGCCGAGCGCTTACTGCATACGAGCTCCATGCTAGGTGGTGAGCCTCCAGCAGCGAACAAAGCAGACAGGGCCGCCTTCTCAGGGAGCTGACATTCTGCTGAGAGATTCAGACAATGGGGCGGGGAGGAGAAGAAGAAGGAGATGAAGGCTTCATATACTGATACGTGCTAAGGCAAGAAGAGATGAGAGTGATGGTCACCAGTGATGGGAGGGGTTGAGATCCCCTTGAGAGGGGCTGGGCAGGGAAGGCCTTACGAGGAGCTGGCATTTGGGAGGATGCTCAGATGAGAAGCATCCAGCACGAGAGATCTGGGGCGATGAGTGGCATTCTAGGCAGAGAGAAGAGCCGGTGCAGAGGCCCTCATATCTTGCCTCAGTGTCTGCTTCTGGAGAAGACCAGGGTCTGGGTCCTCCAAGTGTCTGTGGTTCACCTACCTGACGTAGACATCCCCTTGGCAACCCAGCAGCCCCTAACGGCACTTAACCACAAAGCCCCTTTTTCTGTGTAAAGCCAAGTAATGCATCACAGAACCCATTTGACAGTAGCTATTGTAACATGGAAAACTGGCAGGGATCTCTAAAGAGAGGATGGGGCGGGCCACTGTGTACAGCTCTACAGGTCCTGCACGGCACGGCCTCAGGGGATATCATTTACATAGACCCGTTCTTCCCATGAGGAAGTAAGGCTCAGACAAGTAAAGTGACTTTCTCAAAGTCACACAGTTAGGAAATCGCCAACCAGGGTTTGAAACCTAATCTAACACAGCCACAAGTACCCCAGTCCCAGCCCCTCCCCACCCAAGCACCCTGCTCACGGGAGCACCCTGGCAGGCTCTGTGTCAGTGCCTGAATGTGATTATAAACTGTAGACAGCCAGCCAAATGTGGGGGGGGGGGGGTCAATATTATATTTAACTCCTCTGCTGAGAGCTAGAATTCATGCCAGGACCCCTTTCGGGCAGGGGCCACGGGTACCCACCCGGCTCCTCCTCTCTGTGTCCCCCCCAGCTGGAGCCATCTGCATGTCATTAGGGGCGCGGGCGCACACAGGACACTTCAGCAGCAGACCCAGCCGCCGCCCTCCTGGGTCTTGATCTCCCTCCCCGTCAGATCTCCAGCAGGAGCCAGAGCAGAGGAGACACCCCCGCCTCTACCGAGTCCAGACATTAAAGGGTCCCCCACCTCGGGGTCAGAAGCAAAACCAGGGGAGATGGCTCCAGGCCTGTGCTGAGAAGACATCTCAGAAGTGATGGAGAGACCCTCCAGAGCAGCGTTCCCATGACACAGACGGGGAAACTGAGACCCAGAAGACCAGTCATGTCCAGGGTCACCCGGGGGCGGGGGCTGGTGACAGAGAGGAAATCAAGATCCTGGATTCCGACTCCTTGGCCGGTTTCCAAAGGGTCCCTAGAGGATATGGGGGTCCCCTCACACTCACACCCACGAACACGGCAGTGAGCACCTTGCTCTGGTCAATGGCCGGGAGCCGGGACAGTCACAGGCCTCAGGATTTCAGTGCTTCTGCCTGGAACACACCAGGGGTGCCGATATCTAGGGGTTTGGAAGATACCAGGCCAGCAGTGCGGCTCTGCGAGAGGCTCATGGGAAGCGGGGAAGCACAGTTGAGAAGCTGAGCATGTCTGGGGGCTCTGAACAGGAGAGGGGAGTCCACGTGAAACAGTGTTTCCCAAACTTTAGCACACGCAGAATCCCCTGGAAGACCCTCCGGCCCCAGTCCAGAGTCTCTGATTCAGTAGGTCTGGGGTAGGCCCTGAAATGTGCCTTTCGAGCAAGTTCCCAGCTGATGCCGGCTGGGCCCAGGAACCCCACTTTGAGAACCACTGGGGTAACCAGAAGATCAATGCCGGTCTAGCAGATGGGGTGTGGTGATTTGGGTTTTCCTGTTACTATGTATAAAACACAGACGGGGCTTCCCTGGTGGCGCAGTGGTTGAGAGTCTGCCTGCCGATGCAGGGCACACGGTTCGTGCCCCGGTCCGGGAAGATCGCACGTGCCGCGGAGCGGCTGGGCCCGTGAGCCATGGCCGCTGAGTCTGCGCGTCCGGAGCCTGTGCTCCGCAACGGGAGAGGCCACAACAGTGAGAGGCCCGCGTACCGCAAAAAAAAAAAAAAAAAAAAAACGCAGACGGACAGCACTTTACAGTTTGCAAGATATTTGCACATCTCACCTCTTAACAGCCCTGCTATTCTGACCCCATTTCACACTCACCCAGGGATATTCGACGGCTTGCTCGATGAACTGCTAGAAAGGATCGAACCTAGACCTTATACCTTTCCCCATTCATCCTATTGCTGCCCTTCCTTCAGTCATCACGTCCACTTTCCCGGGAGGATGAGCCACTTTCCATGAGCACGTGCTATGTGCCAGGTACACACGCACACTTCACGCACATTGTCCACGTGACCCTTGCCTGATGCCCGGGTGGGTCACTTTACCCCCTTTCAGAGGAAGAGGAAACTGAGGCCGGCCACACCTCCTGCTCTCACGGGCTGGAGTCGGGATTCACATCCCCAGCCCAGCCTGGGCTCTCCCTGCCACGGAGCATCTCCACGCAGGCTGCACCGCAGAGCAGAACTTTGTGGAAGCGGCCAGGCCATCAGGGGGGTGGCATGAGGAGCCACGATGGTAATTGGGTTCCCATAGCCCCGCGCACCGACGTGGCCAAGGGCTTGGGCCAGGCACGCCTTCCGCATGAGGAGGGTTTGTTCTCCGTCCTTTTCAAAGAGACTCTTCAACCACCTAGTTTCCCCATTTGTAGCTTGCTTTTCTGAGGTCCACAAGTCAATTATTCCCAGACAGAAAATTACTTCTAACCCGAGAAACAGGTAATTGCCGATGGTAGAGCTCATTATCAGCGCCGTGCACACGTCTCTAGAAGAGCAGGGGAATTTGTCTCCGGCCTGGAAGCGTCATTACGGGAAACCCTGGAGCAGAGCTGCGGTAGGCACCCACGTCAGCGCCAGCTGGCTCCTGGCAACGGCCAAGCCCTGGGACCGTAAGCCCAGCTCGCGTGACCTTCACCTGGCAGGGGGCGGTGGGGGGTGGGGAGCAGCCTCTGGGGCCCACACTTGACCAAGGTTCCTGAAGGATTAAAAAGCGTCCCCCTCCCCCAAATTCATCTCCATCCAGAACCTCAGAATATGACCTTGTTTAGAAATAAGGTCTTTGCAGATATAATTAGTTAAAGACCTGGAGATGAAATCCTGGATTTAGGATGGGCTCTAAACCTCATGACCAATGTCCTCCTAAGAAGAGACACAGACATACAGAGGAGGGGCCAGGTGAAGACAGGGGCGGAGTCTGAGGGAGGCAGCCACGAGCCACGCAGTGCCGAGGGCCACCAGGAGCCGGCAGGGTCAGCAAAGATCAACCCCTGGAGCCTGCAGAGGGAGCAGAGCCCTGCCGACTCCTTGATTTCAGACTTCCGGCCTCCAGAACTCTGAGAAAATTAATTTCTTTTGTTTTAAGTCACGCCGTTTGTGGCAATTTGCGACAGTAGCCACAGGAAACTAATATGGTCACAGACAGCAAAGGTCCTTCTCGAGGGATGCTCCTGGGTCTCCTCCTGCCTGCTGGCCCACATCCCATCCCTGCCTCCTGGGCCACCACCTGAGCCCTACACCTGGGCAGCCCTCAGCAGGCTTCTCTTCTCTCCTCCATCTTCTGCCATCTACTCTCGGCTCGTGAACCCCAACGTCCATCTCCAGCCCAGACTCCAGAGTTCAACCTGGTCAAACAGAACCAGAAGTCTCCCCGCTCCTCAAACAGCTGCCCCCACACCACACTCCTCCTCTTCCTGCTTCAGTTCCCACACTCGTCCTACTGATGCTACCACCATTCAGGCCAGTCACCGAGGATGTCCAGTGATCCACATCCAGGTCCCAGGAGAAGGACGTGGTAGATACTGGGGGGAGGTTTGCAGTCTGACTGAACCCTAAACAACCTTCAGACACCACCTGCTCCCACATTTTTCCTAGGTCTGGGCTTCTCTGGGCTCCACCAGCCCCTGTTCACACTCACACATACAGCCCTGATGCTGAGTAGCCAACAGCTCAGGGCTCGCGGGGTACTCAGGGAAGTCATTGAGGCCGGGTTCCCTCTGGCTTCCTACTCTGATACTTTCAGCATCTGTCTCCTCTCGGTCACAGAACAGCTGCTGTGCATCCAGACATCACATCCATATTCTAGGCAAAAAGAGGAGTGGAGCCAAAGGCTGAGAGTCACAGGCTGTCTGCTTGGTCGGCTTTGCCTTTTTATTAGAAGATGGAAGCTCTCTCTGGGGAGTCCTGTCTACTTCCCAGTGGCCAGCACTTGGTGATACGGCCATGTCTAGTGGCAAGGGAGGCTGAGAACTTGATTTGCCTTCCAGTCTACATTAGAGGAAGGTAGGGGGTTAGACTAGGCTGTTCAAGTCCATCACCTCTGGTTAAGCAGCCCCTTTCTTCTTCCCGTGCACTCTCAAATCCAACCTTCCACCTCCTGCTCTTTGATGCCTGCCTCCTTTTGCTCCTGTTGCTTGTGCTGCCTGGACTCTCCTTTCCCTGCCACTCCTAGCTGTCCAAACCTAAAACAACAGTCAAGACCCAGCTAAAAGGCCACTTCGTCCATGAAGCAGTCCCTGAGCTCCACGTCTAGCCCCCCAGAGAACCCCCCCGCCACACACACACATCTCTTCTTACCCACCACGATGTCGGAGTTGCCTTGTCCACCTCCTGTGTTTCCCACTAGATAAGCCCCACGCCCAGAGCAGGACTGGCTCAGCTCTGTCCACAGCACCCGGCCCAGGGTGGGCCTCAGCGAACACACAGAGCTCCACTGCTGACGCGGCTGAGTCAGATCCGAAACGGTGGTTCCATTCCCTCCCCATCCCCGGCGCTCAGTGAAGCAGGAGGCAGAGGACGGCTGCAGGAGGAGGTTTGCTTGTGTTTTGGTCTTGGAAATAAACAAGGATGGGGCTCTTCTGTATCAGCAGAGGCCGGGACCGATGTTGCCGGGTCTTTCCAGTAATAACATACCCAGTAAAAACAGGAAGTTGGTGCTAATGACTTCTCTCCTCCCGCCACAGGTCCCAAGCAAGCTGGAAGGAACTCAGTCATCCCTCATCAAACAAATGGGGAGACTGAGCCTCCAAGAAGGCAAGCGACACACCAAAAATCACTCAGTATATCAGGGCACAGCCAGGGACTTGCACTTCTGAGTCTAGGACCAAGGTGCTTTTGTCACATATGGAACGGGAAGGATGGTGGAGCAAGAGGCTATGGAACTTCATGCCTCCCAGAGAACCTTGAAAGGTTAATCCCCCGAGTAACTCTGCAGGGTCCTTGTTTAAGTGAGCTGTTCAGAGAAGGCAAAACAAGGACATGGGGGGTTTCACAGGCTCTGAACATCATTGGTCTTCTCTCTTACATTGTACTGTGATGGCCTTGGTCAAAGCCACCAGCAACACTCTGTTCTCTTCTTTCCACCTAGAACGTGGATGTGATGTCCGGATGCACAGCAGCCACCTTGTGACTATGAGGAGACACATGCTGAGAGTGGCAGAGTAGGAATCCAGAAGGAACCTGGCCTCGGCGACTTTCCTGAGTACCCCAACACCCCTGAGTTGTCTACTCCTGAACAAAGCTCCAAGCCTTTACTGTTCCCTGCTTCTGTCTCCCTGCCACCTCCAACCCAGCCAGAGCACAAGGTCTCTTCCTAATGCAGCAGCTGGAGTGACCCTAGAATGCGGGTCCTATCACATCCCCACCCGGTCCTCTGCTCCTGACCCTCAAGTGCCCCCCAGCCCCTCCAGTTCCTAGGTGACCCGTACCCTGACCGCAGCTCCTACATCTTCCTCACTTCATTCCAGGCGGTCTCCTGCCTCTGGACCCTCGCTCTAGCAGCTCCAGGTGCCTGGACACTCATCCCCTGGGTATCCACAGGGACCCTCCCTCACCTCCTGTAAGTCTCTGCTCAAATGTCACCTTGTCAACCATCCCGTTTAAAATTGCCGGCTGAGGAATTCCCTGGCGGTCCAGTAGTTAGGACTCAGCCCTTTCACTGCCATGGGCCCGGGTTCAATCCCTGGTCCGGGAACTAAGATCCCACAAGCTGCATGGCACAACCAATAACTAAATAAAATGCTAGCTCTACCAGCACACTGGCACCCCTAGAGTGACATAGTTTTCCACAGAACTGAGTGCCGTCCACCCCGCTATATGCTTTACCTAAACACGTTGCTGGTACCTGGTATCATCTGAGGCCCTCGCTAGAATGTCAACTTCATGCAGTGGGGGTCTCCATCTGTCGTCCTCTGAGACCTCCCCCGGCCCCCAGAACTGCACCTGGCACCCAGTGGGTGCCCGCTAAATCCTTGCCGACCCAAAGAAGATGGAGATGCAGGCGGGGTGAACTTGGAGGTCAGGGGGTTGTAGCATGGAGTGGGCAGGGACTGTGGCTTCCAGGGTATCTAAGAGCCTGGCTAGCAAACCGGGAGGCTGCCTGGAGGAGAGGTTTTTGGATTTAGACTCTGTTGAGCAAATGCTGGCACTTGAACACAGATTGCCAGGTCCTCTGCTGTCTGGCCGGAGGGTGGCATCCCCGTGTCCTGGCGTGAGGCGGGGCGGGGGGTACCGCTGTGTCTCCAGAGAAGCCAGACTGAGTTCCCATGGCGGCCCCCCTCTCCCAGATGTGAGCCTCGGGAGACCCACTTCCTCTTCTGCCAGGTGGGGGTCGAGGACCTACCTCAGGGCCCCCATAAGGGCCATGAGGCCAGGGAGGGGGAAGCCTGGCACCTGGTCCGGGGGCAGTCAGCCTTTGCAGAGCATGAGCTTGGGTCCGCTCCCAGCACAGGGGGCTTCACGGCTCACCCCCGTGACAGCTGAATGAGGTGTGCTTGTCACCACCTCCCTCCTACAGGTGGGCAAACTGAGGCTCAGAGACGCCAAGCGATTGGCTCGAGGTCACACAGGTAACGAGTAGACCATCCTTCAAACCCACCTGAGGCCCACACTGTGAACAGGCGAGTATTCTTTCTCGCGATCAATAAATAGTACATTCAGGAAGTTTTAGGCCTAAAGGTCATGGTTTCACTAGTAAAGAACACCCATGAACGCTGGCTGATGGGATAAAGATGCAGTGATAGAAAACAGGAAACTGGGAAAGAGGGAACAAAGTGGGAAGTGGAGAGGGACAACAAGGAACCCCCAGAGCCACCACCTCTCACCTGAAGACAGGTAAGAACGTCTGCGAGCCATAAACAAGCTCTTTTTGCCCTTTGCATCAGTCCCCGTCACCCCTCATCCCTGTGAGGTTCTGTGCATCCCCTTCCCCAGCTGCCTCTCACTCTGCTCCCCTTCCTTCCCTCCACTGCACCCCCTGGGACTTAAGTCAACCATGAGCAAGATCCCCCAGACCCTCAAGCTCCGAGTGAACGTCACCTTCACCTCCAAACTGCAACAAGACCCTATCCGTCCCCCAAGGACGCCGCTCCCCCAGTGGGTCCCCTACCCCCCACCTCACAGCACCATGGCCTCCTCGTTCCCCACCGTTGCCCCCAGACCACTCTCCCCCTCGTACCCCTCCTTGTCCCCCTCTCCAGGCCACACTCAGCTGCTTGCTGGAGATTTTAGCCCCTGGATCACTGTCGCCCCCTCCAGTGTCACTCCTAATAGAAGTCCTGGTGATCGCAATGCCCATGGACTTCACCCTTCCAACAGCCTGGCCCCCGGGGTCTTGGGCCCGTCTCCTTCCATGATCCTTCCTCCACCCGACCTCAGCCACCCACTCCCAGGGTCAGGAGTGACGTCAGGTCCCCAGCAACCAGCGTGGCACAGGTGGTGACCCATCAGATAGGCATGGTGCCCAGCCCGCACCGTGTCATCCCCAGTCACCCAAGCCCACGACTCCTCCCAGTGTGAAACATCCCGCTACCACCCACCTTTCCAGCTCGCCCCTCTGGTGCCCTGACTCCCACCATCCCTTCACTCTGAAACTCAGGAGCAAAGCAAATCTTGCAAACAGCAAGGTGGGTGGTGCTCTGAGCTCCAACCCTTTGGGACCACAGAGGAGCGGCCATGGCTGTAGCGGTGGCACGAAGACAATAAGTCTCATCGATTGGCATGAAGGCTCTGGAGCTGCAAACTGTACCGTGGGGTTGCCCCCTACAGAAGGGTCCTATGTAGGCGGGTGAGCCCCGGGGTAGACATTCAACACCATCTCAGGGGAGAAAAGAGTCAGGTTTTCTCACCAGGATGGCATCACCTCTGCTATGTCCCAGAGCAGGGGCTGCAAGCAGATGCCCACAGGGGACCAAAGCCAGAAGATATAGAGACTGGCCTCAAGACAGGGGAGCCAGTCACAGGGGCACCCCAAAGTCATCCACGGGAAGTGTGTATCATTGCAAACACTGTGACGCGATTTTCAAAGAAAAACAAGTGAGAAAAATAAAACGAGAAACTGGAAGCAAGGTTGCTAATTTCCAGAACAAATAAACGATCGGGATCGAGCCACCCAAGCATAAGCAAGATGAAAAGACACCATGGCAACCGTGCAAACACATGGCACCCAGTAGAGAAAGGGAAAGGGAGGGGGAGCCCTAGCATATACAGGAGACAGACCAACAGCCCAACCCAAATGAAATCAGCCAAGAAACAGACTGCTTCGCACTGTAGGACAACTGACCATGAACACGAATTCCACAAAACTAAAACCCACAGAGAGGGTCATTAGACAACAGAATGAGATGGAAGGGAGATGTCAGACCTGAGGAAAGAAATTAAGGACAAAACATGCTTGTGGATGTAATAGATGAGAAGCAGCGAGAACCTCGCCTCCTTCCTGACTTGGTTCAAATGTCTTCTTCTCACCGAGACCGATCTGACCACCTTCCTGCATCCCTGCTTTATTTTCCTCACAGCCCTTAGCAACTTCTCACATACCCTATGATCTATTTATTTGGCCACTCATCTCTCTCCCCCCACAATTTCCAAGAGGGAAACTTTTACTTGTCTTGCTGTGTCCTCAATACCAAGAAATATGCCTGGCAAATGGTAAGCCATCAATGAATATGAGGTAAATGAATGAATGGGCAGAACAGACACTGATGAAAATGTAATTAATGATACAGAGGAAAACCTTGAGATAATCACAATGATTGCAGTTGGAGAAAATAAAGAGATAAAAGAGAGTTGGAGAAAAGTATATGGGTGTAGAAAACGGTACACCACAAGGATAATTGGTGGCCCTGATTCAGAGCCCTAATAATAGCTACAGATCATGTAGTAAACATGCTATCAGAGTCCTTGAAATAAAGAAATTATTGAATCCAAAATTCAAAACAGCATGCCATGGTTCAGAAATGCTGCTACAGAATGCTCCACACATATTTCTTAGCAAAGTTATGAATTTCAAGCATTTAGGATGAAAAAGAAACCTGTTTACAAGAAGGAAAAGAGCTGCCTGCTTAAGGCTTCTGCAGCAACCATCCACTTCATAAGACCATGAAACACCAGGTTTTGAAGGAAAGAAAGTGTGACTCAAGAAAATTATTCACACCCAGGATGCTGTTTGTAAATACGTTCAAGGACAGAAAGGACTTAGGGAACACACACCCATGAGCCCTTCTGGGGGAAAAAATATATAAACAAGTTACAAAAAATCCAGGTAATTAAAGAATGGGTGAACATCCAATCAATTTAAATGTGCACTTGAGAGTAAGCTATTATAGGAATTATGGTTACAGAAAAGAAGGTGAAAGTCATAAACTGTCCAAAATAATAATACTATAACTATAAAAACCATGAGCTGAAAGGAAGGAGACGGGAGGGGATGTGGCATGCTAATTTCATATTCCATAGTAAGGAACTAATGGAATCTATCTGAAATTGGCACAAGTAGGTGAATAAATACCTATAACCATTTTAATTTTTTAGTGTTTTTCACAATCTCTTTTTTTTAAAAGGGATCTTTTAGAAAATAGTTTACTCACAGTTTAATTCCTTCCATTCTTCTTAATTTTACCTGAATGTAAAAATTAAAGATAATATTTTCATTAAAAATCTTGTGTAGTGAGATAATATTTTCTTAAAGTCTATTTCTCTCTTCCTTTATCTGTCTAGAATGATGTTCACTTAATCTGCAGGGTGATTACTTCTGGACAGTAGGATGGGGATGCTTTGTACACTTTCAACGGTGTATTTTTTGTGCTTTATTTGTCCTCTTCGGTAAGGGTGGTGGTAATGCAGGCTGCTCGTCCCAGACCACTCCCTCACGCGTGTGATAGAATTTCACTTCCCTGTCTCCTTGACCCTCGGCATGCTCACATGCCTGCTCTGGCCTACGGGATGTGAGCAAGTGAGGGCTGTCACTTCAAAGACAGGCTCTAAAGTCACTGTTATTTAGGGGATGTTTGTTACTGCAGCATAACCTAGGTTATTCTGACTGATACAATAAGTATGTATCATTTTATAAAAACAACAGAATGGTTTTTTCTATGAGAAGGAAGAAAGGGAGAGAAGGAGGGAAGAAGGAAAGAAGAATGGAAGGAAGGAAGGAGGAGGGAAGCAAGGGTGGAAGGAAGGAAGGAAGGAGAGAGGAAGCAAGGGTGGAAGGAAAGAAGGAAGGAAGGAAGGGAAGAAGAGAGGGAAGAAGAAAAGAAGGAAGGGAGGGAGAGAGGGAGGGAGGGAAGGAGGGAGGAGAGACAGAAAGAAGAAGAAGAAATTCGAAGAAAGTATACCAAAGTGTTAACGTGATTAATTCTGTAAGGTGGAAACCTGTATATTTGTTAGTCCTTTGAAATTTTCACCAGAGACAGTAAAGGAGGAAAATACCTTCTCAGACCGTCAACTGGGGACTGTGGGTTTGGGGGAAGGGGGAGGGGGATTAAGACCACACGAGACCACAGGCTGACCCTTGGAGCAGATAAATGCCTGGTGGTGGAATTCCTGAGCCGGCGTTAAGACCAGGGATGCCCGCTGGGCTGATGGACGCAACTCCCATCTCCCTTTGTCTAGAACTTTCCACACAGTCTGAGGCTTTGGGAAGATCAAGAGCTGGAAGCAGATGGGAACCTCATCTGGGTCAATACAGGTGGAGAGACAGAAAGAGACCTCAGGGAGTGTCCAGGAGAGGTTCCTCGGAAGCTGGAAGCTGAGTGAGAGGAGACCAGGTAAAGTACCAGAAAATCACCCGGAAGTGGGGATGCACCAAAGGCAAACCAGGAGAAGGAGCAGGGGACAGCGGCACCGGGGACCCAGCCTATCTCATCTCATTTCTTTTCAACACGGGGAGGAAAAGAATATAGTATGCCCATAGTAGAGATGAGGAAACTGAGGCTCAGAGAGAAGCGTGATTACCTCCAAGGTCATGCAGCTGCAAGGGGCAAAGCAGGCACCCAGCCCCGGGCAGGGGGCTCTTGTCCCCAAGGAAGGTGGGAAGCCCCTAAGGGTGGGAAGGGCCCAAGGCCCAGGGGCGGGGCCGCTAACAAAGAGCCCTGGCGGAGGTCTCTCCGCTTTGATGACAGCTAGGCAGAAGCCCCATTCTATGAGCGGGATTCTCTCACCAGTCGGGGTCCTGCTATGCTGCTGTCACCCCTTGGTGCCCCCACCCCCACCCCGGGGAAGCCTCCTAGCCTTGCAGCTCGAGGAGGACGCCGGCAGGCGGCAGGACTCGGTCCTCAGCCAACGGACCAGTGGCTGCGCCTAAGGAAGGTCACCCCCACACACACACCAAGTTGCCGTGTCCCAGTCCTGGAGGACTTGAGTGATGACAACCCCTTCCCCATCCGGCTGGAAGGCCAGATGAGCTGACCACCCACAGATTGGAGTGATTCGTCCCCAAAGCCAGGGCAGCGCCAGGCAGGCCCTTCCCAGCCCCCGTCCTCCACACCTTCCCGCCCCAGGGACACTGAGACCCCAGGCCTCCCAGGCGACAGCCTCCCAAGCTGGTATTACAACCCTTTGGAACTACATTGGTTTTTTTGCCAGCCACTCCAGAGCTAACGATACGGGGGCAGGTAGAGGGAGCCAGGTGTGGGAGGAAGCGCTTCCCTTCCCACTGTGTGCTGCAAGCCCCACCTGGCATCCGGATGTGCGGATGGGGGCAGAGACGAAGCAGCAGGAGGCACCTGGGGGCCAACACTGCACGAGGTGGGGGCGGGGCAGGGGACCCTCCCTCCAGCAGTGGCCGCAGTACTCCAGCTGGACAAAGCCTCCGCCCGATAGCAGCTAAACTAGCCCCTTGTTTCTCAGATGGGGGAGAGGAGAAGCCTGGCATTTCTCGGGGTCTGTTACGCGTCTGCAATGAGCTCAGGGTACCCCAACCACCATTGCAAGGATACTGTTGTACCCCATTTTCAAAAGGAAACTGAGGCTCTGAGAGCAGAGATGTCCTGACCCAGACTAGGCAGCCAGGTCAGTGACAGAGAGGATTTGAGCCTGAGCCGGGATTGGGGCTGGGGGAGGGATTCTGGGGGCCGGTCTGGGGAGAGAGTCTCTGCCCCCCACCCTGCCCCATGGGGGTCCCCCGGGTGAGTGTCCTGTGGCCGCTGTAACAAAGGACCACAAACGCAGTGGCTTAAAACCATCCAGATGCATTCTCGTACGGTTCTGGAGGTCAGAAGTTAGACATCAGCTTCCTGGGACTAAAATCACGGTATGGGCAGGACCGGCTCCTTCCGGAGGCTCCCGGGGAGAATCCGTTTCCTGCCCTTTTCCAGCTTCTAGAGGTGCCCATGTGCTTTAGCTGCGGGCTTCACATCCCTCCAGCCTCTGCTTCCGTCCTCACATCTCCTCTCTGACCCTGGCCTTCCTGCCTCCCTCTCGTAAGGTCCCTTGTGATGACACTGGGCCCCCTGGAGAATCCAGGACAGTCTCCCCACCTCAGAGCCTTAGCTTCAGCACACCTGCAGGGTCCCTCTGACTATGGAAGATGACATACACGTTCCAAGAATCAGGACGGGGACATCTTTGGGGGCCATTATTTGGCCAATCACCCTTCTCATAGGAGGGGAGACGGCATGAGGATGCCACTGGCATGAGGATGAAGGAGTGCCAGGCACTTAACACACGTTGGCTCATTCGGTGTCACAAGGACCCTTGGGGCAGCTGTACCCCTGGCTCCATTTCACAGCTGAGGAAACTAAGGCAGGGGGTGGTGAAGTAACCTGCACCAGCCCCGTGCGGGAAGTGGCTGAGCCAGGCTCCCGGGCAGACCGTCACCCAGTCTGTGCCCTTAACCAGCATTAGTAGGAGGTCCTGGGGTAGCATCCGAGGTGACTTCTGACTCAGTGCATCCTTCTAGAAGAACTGGTTTATGTAGAAGGTATCTGTGGGGGTCGTCTTTTCATAATGAGGTTCTGGGATTTGCAGGGTCGTGCTCAGGAACACCCTGGAAGGGATCACCAGACCTTCCGCCACCCTGAGGCTCAAACACCCACCTGCCCAGCCCACACCAGGGCACAGGGAGCCTGCTTCCCAGAGCTAGCCTGGCCCCCATTGGGAAGGCTCCCTCGTGCCGGACAGAGCCTGCCTCCCGAGGTCTCCCCACTGGGACCAGCTCCACCCTGCGGACCTCAGAGCCAGGTGCCCTGCCCAGGAGAGCCGGGCAGAGGGTGGAGCCGCCCTGCCCCCAGCACCCAGCCTCCACTGTCCCTCTGGGGACACCTGGCTGGCTCCCCAGCCCCTGCCTGCAGCAGGGTTCTCAACCTCCGGGGTTTGAAGGAGAAAATTGACTTTCCCGATAAAATATTCATGCTAGGCTGAGCCTAAAATAGGCTGAAAAGGAAGGAGAGTGACTTTTGCCCAGCACAAACGAGGTGACGTGGAACCACGAGGCTGGCTTCTCCACCCCATCAAGGCCCTGAGATGCCCACCCCGACCCCAGCCAGCAGAGCAGACCTCATGGACATGAGACCCGTGCAGTCACCCACGGCCACCCACTCAGAGGGACACGACCAGTGGTTTAATGCTCTGGGGTCGCCATCTCGAAATTCTTAATTCTGGAGGCAGGGCCCACATTTTCCTCTTGCACCACACGCTGCGAATTATGTAGCCGTCCTGGCTGTCGGGAAGATGCTCACGGTCTGACTCTGGGGACACAAATGCCTTCCTCTCAGGCCGGGCCAAGGGGAGGGGACGACCACAGCCCCCCGGGAGCGGTTCCTTCCCACACATCACTTCCTTTCATCCGTAAACCAGACCCACGGGTGAAATCAACACAAGAACAGAACAATGACCGTCATGTACACAGGCTCTGGGCCTGGCAGATCGATGCCCACCCAGGGCACCTCCCCTGACTTTCCAGCAGCCTCTGAAGTGATACCTTCTCGCCCCCTTCACAATGAGGGGCTCATCGTGAAGCTCGCCCAAAGACAGAGTCCCTTGTCCAGTGCTTTGGAGACCGTTAGTGGTGGACATGGAATGTTCTGGAACTGCGGAAAGGCCAGGGTGGCTGGGACAGGAGAGGAGGGGTGTGAGCAGAAGCTGGCAGGGTTGGAGGGGGACCACAAAGGTCTCAAAGCCCAATTTAAGAGTCTGGGTCTTGAACGAAAGGCACTTGGAAACAGCCACCAGCCGGTGCTGTCCTTGGAGGGGTGATGCAATGGGATTTGCAAAGCAAAGAACTGACTCTGGGGGCGGGGAATGGGGGGCCCTTACAGTCCCGCCCACTGTTTGCACAGAAGCCCAGGAAGTGCTTGTCCCCTCCCGCAAGGCTGACCTCAAAGCGGTCCCCCTCCCCTGGCTGTCCTCAGAAGCCCCTCCAGAATCTCTCTCCCCCTCACCCCTCCCAGGAGTCTCTCCGCAGCCTCTCAGGTCCTGAGTGTCCTGCAATAGCTGCGTCCTTCTCGTCCCTTCTCCCTGTACCCCCAGCAACAAGGTCGCTGCAACGCTCGAACCTTCAAGGGCTCCCCACAGGGGCCGGCGTGGCCAGAACCCTGTGCTCTGAGCGACAAGGACGGCAAGGCCACAGCAGCAGCCGGGCACCCGCCGTGCACCAGGCACTCAGCTGGGGCGGCAACCGGAATCGGGCATCCTGGGTACCAGAGTGCCGGGGCTCACCCTCAGGAGGCCTTCAACCAGCCCCATCCCTCATATGGATTTGCAGCCATGAATTTTCACAGGAGGCAGAGGGTCTCTGCCCTGGGCCTCCCACTGAGACCCTGTCTGGTGCCCTGGCTCTCAGGGGGCCCGGTGGTGACCCCAGCTGGGAGAGGCCAGCCAGCTTGCCCCCCTTTCCCGACGCCAGAGTCATGGGTCCTGGGCAGGTAGGGCCCAGGCCATGCAGGGGCTGCATCAACCCCTCAGGGGGGAGGGGGGGCTCCTGGGGCCAACCCTTGGGCCTGGGCTGTTCTACGGGGGAGCACCCACCCCGCGGAGGGGCTGTCCCACCCTGTCGGCCATGCCAGCTCCCTGACAAAGGCAGACACATCTCGGAGAGAGGCAGTGGTCAGCCAGCTCAGGGCAGCCCGGGGTCCGGCCCCCCTTCTGGAGGCACAGCAGGTGAGGCCCGAGAGAGGTGTTTCAGGGACCCTCTCAGTGCCACTGGGGGTTCTGCAAAATCGGTGTGAAGGTGAACTTCGGGGAGGAACGGGAATGACAGCTGGGGAGCAGGGCAGGTTTGCGGTCTTACTGTTTCTTCAGAGGCTGTGAAGCCTGAGTGTTTGGGCAACACTCGTGTCAGCTTTCACTGGGTCCTGACCCCTCCCCCTGGATTGACTAGTGTCTCCCCGATTCAAGCCCACCCAGAACCCGTGAATGGAAACTTACTTGGAAAATAGGGTCTCTGCGGATGTATTCAGGTTCAGATGAGGCCTTCCTGGAGTGGAATGGGCCCTAATCCAGTGACTGTCCTTATAAGAAGAGGGAAATTTGGACATAGGCCCACAGAGGGAGGACAGAGGCAGAGACTGGAGTAGCTAATGTTGACACAAGCCAAGGATGCCAGCGGCCACACCAGGAGCTGGAAGAGGCAGGAAGGAGCCTCCCCTGCAGCCTCCAGGGGGAGCACGGCCCTGCCTGCACCTTGATTTTGGACTCCTGGCCTCCAGACTGTGAGAGTGAGTTTCTGTTGCTTTAAGCCACCCCGTCTGTAGCGCTTTGTTATGGAAACCCCAGGAAGCTCATCTGTCCAACAGATGAGGAGACCCAGGAAGCTCCCAGGCCCAGAGCAAGCTGCGCAGCCCCCCACCGGCCTGAGTGCCCCTTCAGCGCTCGGTCCTCCGCTGTCTCCACCTCAGGAAACGGAACCCACCCGCCGTCACTCAGCCCTGACCCCTGGGACCATTCTCCCCTCCTGTTTCACGTGCCCCACATCCAATCAGTCAGGAAGTACTCTTGGACCTTCTTCAGAAGGTACCTGGAATCCAGCCACTTGTCACAAGTCTGTGGTCCCTGCCCGGCCCCGGCCCTCATCATTCACCATGGATGGTACCCTTCCCACCTCCAACCCCGACTCTCTCTCTCTCTCTCTCTCTCTCTCTCTCTCTCTCTCTCTCTCTCTCGACCCCATGAGACCCACTGTAGTGGCATCCCAGCAGCTGACTTCATCCCAGCCCTGCAGGAGCTTCTCGCCTCAGGCAGAGTAAAAGCCAAAGTCTGTAGGAGGTCCCAGGCCCTGCCCCCCTCAGCCCCCCAGGGAGGTTCACAACTCAGCCCCTGCCTCTCCATCTTTGCTCAGATGCCACCTTAGCACAAGGCTGCCCCTCACTACCAAATTCAAACGAGACCAGGAGATGAAGGGACTGGTCGCGCAGTGCCCTGTGAGAACATCCGCTTTGCCTGGATAAGATGGAGGCGACCCCTGACCTGACTCAGGTGTCGAGGGAGCCGGCTGAGGCCATGGTGTAGGGAGGACATGGCACGGGGACGGGGAGGGGCAGAGAGGCCTGTCTGGGTCAACTGTAATAATACAAGCCAGTGATGAAGACAGCCTGGACCAGGTGATGACCGTGGAGGCGGGAGCT
The DNA here is from genome assembly GCF_963924675.1 of Phocoena phocoena. Lineage (NCBI taxonomy): Eukaryota > Metazoa > Chordata > Mammalia > Artiodactyla > Phocoenidae > Phocoena > Phocoena phocoena. Next base: position 4,889,088 of record NC_089229.1, on the reverse strand, counting down.
GTGGCCTGATTCCGGCGTCTTTTGAAGATGGAGCCCACGGGATCTGCAAGTGGCTTGACTGTGGGTATCAAGAGAGGAGTCAGGGTGACCCCAAGACTTTGAGCCACTGGAAGGAGGGAGCAGTTTCGGGGGGCCGCAGGAATGGCACGGTGCCTGCGAGTCCACTCCGGATGCCCAGGTGCAGACAGCATGTTGACAGGTGCATTCTGAATTTTGGAGTCAAAGGAGAGTTCCGGGCTAGAGAGATGTATTCAGGGGAAACTGGGAGGCTGGGTGGGGGGGGCGGCGCTTCCTGGGGCAGGGGTGTCAAGAGAGAAGAGGGGCCATCAGAAATCAGGGAGCCGGGTTTCCTGGTGGCGCAGTGGTTAAGAATCCGCCTGCCAATGCAGGGGACACGGGTTCGAGCCCTGGTCCGGGAAGATCCCACACGCCGCGGAGCAACTAAGCCCGTGAGCCACAACTACTGAGCCCGCGTGCCGCAACTACTGAAGCCCACGCACCTAGAGCCCGTGCTCCACAACAAGAGAAGCCACCGCAACAAGAAGCCCACGCACCGCAAAGAAAAGTAGCCCCCGCTCCCCGCAGCTACAGAAAAGCCCGCGTGCAGCAACAAAGACCCAACACGGCCAAAGATATAAATAAATTGATAAAGAAAAGAAAAGAAAAGAAGTCAGGGAGCCGAGGCGGAGGCAACGACAGTGACCAGCAGGGGTAGTGAGCTGTACAGGCTGGTATTTTAGGACTCAAAGCCGGAGGTTTAGGGAGGAGAGGACGATGAACTGAAACGTCGGCTGAATTATTGAATGAATGAATGAGTGACAAAAAAATTACAAAATCTGGGGAATGACCGTAAGAGCCACCCCAGGCCCACCCTTCCCTGAGGCCCCTCAGGTGGGGCCAGGCAGCGTGACCCAGCTGTGCTGTTACTGAGACTTTTTCCCCCAGTTGTCACCCCACGCTGACGCTGGAGGCTTCTCCTAGGAGACCACCAAATTATGACGCAAACGTCACACCGTTTGGTCGCTGTTTGTGTTTATCTGCAGCAGTAAGTCTGCCCTGAGCCTAATGGACCAGCTCCTTTCCCGGTGATTTAACAGCCGACCTGACATTTACAAGGCAGGCAGTTAGCCCTCGTCCTGACAGCGTCAGGTGGATACAGCCAGCGCTGTCCCACCTGAGCACACGGGTAATCTCTCCTCCCCAGGAGTGGGAGGGATGGGGGTAGGGAAGCTTGCGGGGGGGCCGGGGACAGGTGTCTGGGAGAGCAGTGGCGGAAGCTTCTGGCTGTGATTGCAATTCCGTTTCACCCGCTGAAGCAGCCTTTTGTGGTTTTAAAATACACCATTGCATTTATGGTCCAACATGATCACAGAAAGGAGAGTGTGTAGCAGGGATGCTGCTGAACCCGGGCCCATCGGGAGGACTGATGGATAAGAGACTAGAGACCCCTGGAAAGAATTCACCCAAATGATGAAGGGAGGAGCCTGTGGTCAATCCGGCCTGACCTGCATGGCCCGGCTTACCAGTGGCCAGGGTCGCTGGCCCCCAGAACAAATCGTACCCTTCACCCCAAACCCAGCCAGCCCCTGCTGGACAAGTCTGGAGAAATATTAACACTAATGGCCCAAGCCAACTGGTACCGGCATAACGACCCCCATCACAGTTGAGAACGCGGATCCTGAGGCCCTGGAGGCAGGGCCCCGTCAGACTTGCTCCCTGGAGACAGCGGACTCACTTCGCAGCAGGACTTACACCGTTTAATCAAGCAGGTCCCCGGCCCCATTTGACCTGCAACCTCATGAGCCTTCCCCACTGTCAGAGCCCAGGGGAGGGGCACCCAGCCCAGGCCCACACCCGAGGAAGGCATGACTCTGATCAGTCCAGCGATGACCTCTCCTCGGCCGAGAGACCCTGGCTGAGTCCCCTCCCCTCTCCCAGCCTCGGTTACCCGACCTGCAGGAGGAGACAATTACAGAATCAACTCCTGGGACATCGAGAGGATGGGAGATGAGTCAACGCCTGAGACAGCACGATGAGAAATGCCAGGTGCCGGGCAGATGTGGGGTATTGTTCCCGTGATTGGGCAGTTGCCATGGTGACAGATGCTCCGTGTTTAGCGGGTGAATATCCACAGCCCACTGGAGCAGTTGGTCCTGTCTCATCTCCCAGACAAGCACGGCCCCTCACCGCCCTGTCTCGGGAGGTGGCTGTGTACTCCCCCTTCCCCCAGAGCACCCCACTTCCGTCCAGAGCCTTCCCCTGGGGACCAGAACCAGCCCTATCTCCTGAGCACAGTTTAAGCAAACTCAGACACAACCCGCCTCCACACCTCTGTCTCCACAGCAAATGTTTCCCGAAAGAGTTCTGGGGGCAAGGAGTGACCCGGACTCCTCCCTGCCATTAAGAAGCTCACAGCCACGTGGCGGATGGGCAGGAAGAGAACGTGACCCCAGGTGGGGTCAGGGCTGCAGTGGACCGGATAGGGGTGGGTGGACATCAGGCCCTCTGGGGCTCCTTCTGATGGAAACTTCCAGATCCTGAGTATATGGGTAATAACCAACCACCAAGAGGGAGAAATAGGGAGAAATTTCTATCCTACAAAGTGCACTCACCCTCAACCACACTGGGTCCTCCCCAGCTTCCTCAGCTGTGAAATGGGGACAATACTTCATAGCCCCCGGGACCATGGGGGATGCCATGAAGCCGTGCGCACAGGGGGCTGGCAGGTGCCTGGCCCCCGACCACACTCAACGAATAGTAGCAAATAAATGTGGTTTTGTAAATCCTGCCAGGCTGATGGAGAGGTGGTAAAGGATAGGGTAGGGGGTCCCCAGAGAAGGAGAACCAGTCATGGCTTTCTTGACATAAGAGAAGCCATCTTGGGCCTAAGCCATTTTGTGATCTAAGATTGGCCACAACGCCTGCCCTGGCAGAAGAAAAAGCCTCAGGAGTTAGTGATTTTAAAGGAACAAAGAATATAAGAACAAAAAGCTATTGCCAGGTCAGGGAGATAACCTAACCATATCGGAGACAATAAATCAGAAGTAAAGACGCCCAGTTCTGTTTCAAAGGTAAAGATTAGCCTGAAGCACATTCTTGAGCTGTTTTGCAGGATCCAACCCCCGTCAAGTGCTCACCAGCAGACCAACTGGAGCCCAAGGAATGATGGTGCTGACCTTTTCTGACCCTCGTGATTTCAGTCAACCAGAGCCTGGATTCTGTCAAACTTTGCCCCAGTTCTAGGCTAGATTCTCCTTTGCTCAAACCCCTTCATGAATATGCAAGAACCACCCAAGCCCCTTCATGAATATGCAAGAACCACCCAAGCCCCTTCATGAATATGCAAGAACCACCCAAGCCCCTTCATGAATATGCATGCCCTCTTATCTTAACACTTCCCCAGGTTTGCTGTGTGGGGAGACACTGCTTTGGGAAAGCTCCGAGGCGCTCTCCTGACTTGCTGCAAGTAAGAAGTCCTTCCTTCTGCCGATCCTTGGCTTGGTTGTATCTTTTGGCTCGGCACCCGCCAAGAGATGAACCCAGTTTTCAGGGGAGAGAGTGAGGCATCACTACGCCCATTTTGTGGACTCAGTCAAGCACGTATTCCAGAAATGCTCACTGAACTTTTCTACATGCATGCCAGAGCCTGCTCTCCGCACTGGGGACCCAGCAGGGAATGGCCAGCCCAGCCCCACTGGGGGAGAAAAAGGACGCCCAGACACACAGCTCTGGTGCACCTAACAGAGGGACCAGAGGGACAATCGCAGAGCAACATATTGCAAATATTTATGACAGACCAAGATTGGAGGAACCCTTGTGGCTCTGATCAAAGACCTAGGAAAAGGAAGCGGAGGGGAGGGAAGGGGAGAGGAAGGGAAGGGAGGGAAAAGAGCTCTCTGGTGAGAGACGATGATGGAATTCCCTGACACAGCCAGTGCAAAGGCCCTGGGGTAGCAATGTGCCTGCCTTAGAGGACGGCAAGGGCTGGGTTGGAGCCAGCAAGGGAAGGAGGGAGGGAGGGAGGGAGGCCAGGTGCCGGGGCTCAGGCCACGAAGGCTCCTGCAGGCCATGGTGAGGACTTGGGAAGCACCTGGAGGGTGTTGAGGGTGACATGACAGGGCCTGTCTTGTGTTTCAGCAGACTGGCTCTGGCCACAGAGAAGCTGAGCATTCGCTACGTTGGGGTATATTTAGAAGACAGGACCCATGGGGCTGGCCGTGGCTGAGGACATTGAGGTCCCGAGGATTGAGGGCGGTGGGGAAACGTGGCCTCCTGAGCAGCGGAAAGCAGACCCTCTGGCCCTAGATGCTCGTTTCTGGATGAGTGGGACCCAGGCTTCAAATCCTGGCAGAGGCAAGGCTGTTTCTGGAGCCCTGATTTGCAAATCATGTTTTAATTACTTGGAAATGATCAGTTCTGTAGCTTTGAAGCCCAAGAGACTCCAATTCCCGCCTTTGGTAAAAAGCCACTAAGCGGCTGTGACACAGAGCAGGAAGGGAGAGAATCTGCACCTCACGGTGCCCGGCCTGGATAGCTCCCAGGGCTCGGACATCCTCCAGGGCTGGGCCTGCCCTTGCGCAGAAGGCTCCAGTGTTCCCCGGTCCCTGCCTCCGGGCTGGTCAGCGTTTGGCAGAACTTTCGCCCTTTTAAATACAGTGTAAGCTGAAATAGGGGGTCCTGCCGACCCCGGAAGCCGCATTTGTTCCCACAGACATTGACTGAGGGTCTACTTTGTGCCAGGGACTGTCCCAGGCGGACTGGTGAGCAGCCCCGCCCGGCCCCCAGCCTCATGGAGCTTGTGATCTAGCAGAGAAGGCAGGCAGCAGGTAATTCCAATCGTGGTGAGGGCCACAAAGATAGACGGGGCCTCGGGGAGGGCTCTGTGAGGAGCCTGGCAGGACAGGAGTGCAGACACCCAGCGGGGGCGTGGTGGTGGGGGGAGTCCGGAGCAGCCAGCAGAGCCGGACCACGTGGGTCAACACTTCAGTCTACAAAGCGCTTTCCCACCATCGCCGGGGAGGGACCCATTTATCTCCATTTAACAGATGAGGAAAGTTGAGGCTCTGAGAGATCAAGTGACCCCTCACAAATCTCAGAGCTGGGACTCACCCCCAGCGTCACTCTATGTCCAGCCATCCCACTGCCTCCAGGGACCTAGAGGGGACTTTGTCCCCCCGGGCCGCTTGGAGAAGGGCCAGCTCTGCCTGGCCAGGGCCAGGAGAAGGCTGGCGTGGTCATCCATCACCCTCTCTCTCCTGGACGGCCACAGCAGGCTCCTCCTTGGCCCCGTGCCTGGGTGAACCCTTGCCATTGGTCCATCCCTGGTTATCATCCTCAGAATGACTACAGGGATATTTCCCCTGCGTAAATCACATCTTTCACGTGCCCCACTGCCCTCGGGAGGGCCTGATTGGGAGGTCCTTCCAGTCCTGACCTCTGCAGACCTCTCCTTCCATATCTCCCTGACCCCTCCTCCCTTAACCCTCTCTGAACCTCAGCCACATCACCTCACCTGCATTGGTTTCCTCTGCTGTAACAAGTTACCACAAACTTAGCTCAAAACAACACTTACGAGCTCACAGCTGTGTAGGTCAGACGTCAGGGTGGCGCAGCTGGGTTCACAGATCGGGGTCTAACAAAGCGAACATCGAGGTGTCGGCCAGCTGCAGCCTCTTCTGGAGCTCAGGGGCCCCTTCCTGGCCCAACCAGCTGGGGCAGAACTCAGATCTTCGCAGCTGTAGCATGGAGTGCCTGTTTCCTTGCTGCTGGTCAGCTAGGACGCTCTCTCTCCCGTATTCCTTGACATATGGCCCCCTCCATCGTCAAAGCCAGCCATGGAGAATCTCCTTCATGTCGAATCCCTGTCTCACTCTGACTTTTTCACCAGGACAGCCCAGTCTCTGTGAGGGACTCACCTGATTAGGTCTGGCCCACCAAGGATACTTTTCTTAAGGTCAGATGATTCAGGGGCCTTAATCACATCTGCAAACCCCCTTCACAGCAGCACCTAGATTAGTCTTTGGTTAAGTAACCAACGGAAGGTGTGCATCCCCCAGGGCCAGGAACTTGGAGGCCATGTCAGAATCCTGCCTTCCACACAGCCCCATGAGGGGATGTAGCCCCAAGCTACCCCACTTCCTAACTAACATTTAAGATATGAAGAGAAGAGCCAGCTTCCCATCAGCTTGTGAACCTTCCCTCGTGTCGCTTGTATATGCCTACGGAATAAGTCACAACACCTAGAAACTTTCTGATTTCTTAGCTGCTGTGATGCTCCAAACCAGTCAAAAATGATTTCACCCCACTCAAACCGTCGTTATACAAACCAAGTAGAACCTTCCCCAAGCTATGAAAACTCCGTTCTAGTGTTGTCTTAATCATAATGTATTAGTTTGCTAAGGCGGCCATCACAAAGTACTGCCGTCAGTGCAACTTGAACAACAGAAACTTACGTTCTCGTGGTTCTGGAGGCTAGAGGTCCAAGGTCAAGTCATCTGCAGGGTTAGTTTCCCCAGAGGCTTCTCTCCTTGGCTTGCAGGAGGCCATCTTCTCCCTGTGGCCTCACGTGGTTTTCCCTCTGTCTGTGTCTTAATCTCCTCTTCTTATAAGGATGCCAGTCATATTGGATTAGGGTCCACCCATATGACCCCCATTTTCCCTTAATTACCTCTTTAAAGGTCTGATCTCCAAGTACCGTCACATTTTGAGGGTCTGGGGGTTGGGATTTCAACACAGAATTTGTGGGAAGACACAATTCAGCCCCTAGCACATGACATACATCTCCTCATTGTTATAGAAGTCTGTCTGTGCTAGAAATACCTAAAGGGCATATAAATGGTCAATATTTATTGCCGGTTGATCTCCAATAGTTGTGAAAGAGGGAGCTATCACACAGGCCAAGATAAAGAAAGGGGTTTCTGTTACAAACAGACCATGACAGAAGGCTAAGGGCCTTCCCCTTGGGAGGAGGAAAAAACGCTTTTTTTTTTTTTTACATTTACACACACAAGAGAACTCGCAGGCTTGGTTTTTCAACTTTAACCGTGAGTCATAAGTAATGCAGGACAAAAACTCTCTGGTCAGTTATAGGAGCTCCATAAACAGGGTGGTGAGAGGCCCACAGCCCTGAAAGGCGGCTATCTGTTCCCATACCCACCAGTTTATTTCTGGAGTGACTTTATCTCATAGGGATGTGCAAACAAGATAAACAATGTAGAAGGTTCCATCCATGATCAAAAAGACTGACCAAGTATCAACACATGGTATAGGACTGTAACCCAGCAGGACCCTATGGGGCCTTCTCGGAACAGACCACCCCCCCCCACCCACCATGTCCTCCACCTACCTCTTCTCTGTAGAAAAACCTTAGCTTCCTAGGCCTTCCCTGAGTTCCAAAGAATAAATTTAATCAGAGAAGTGAGAAAATGCAGAAACAAAGGAAGACATTCAAGCAAGACAAAATAATAATCATTAAGCCATTAAACAAAGTCAAGGACCTTTAGCTCTTCCTCAAGGGCTAGAGATGATATCCTGAGTCACATCCTCTGAGGCAGATGGCAGATGCTGAAACCCCCACCAGGTGGGAGAAGTTAACTGTGCTGCCCGAAAGCATGGAGACCCCAGACTGGTTGGAACCAGAAGGTTGATGACGCTGACTCCTGACGACCTCACCACCAACCAGTCAGAAGAAAGTCCACGGGCTGATCACGCACCTCACAACACCCCTCTCTCGCCCTGTCCTTAAAACCCTTCTCCTGAAAGCCAACGGGGAGTTCAGGTCTCTTAAGCACTAGCTGTCTGGACTCCTTGTTTGGCGCCCGCAATAAATGCTACACTTTTCCTTCACCATGACACCATGGTAGTAGGCTGACCCTACTGCACACAGGCTAGTGGACCCAAGTTTGGTTTGCTAACAGGACAATACACAGGTGTCCTCCCAAGCCCGCCACCATGATTGGCCATCAGCCAATCAACCAGCTGTTGCGGGACCTAGTGCCAGAGGGACAGGTGTCCCTAATGTCAGAACATGGCAGAATCCTCAAAACAAACAGACAAACAAACGTAACAAACGTAAAGAGATAACCAGACTTCCTGCCACCCAACAGAGGGCCAGTCAGGCCACTGAAACCAGCTTCCCAACATCAAAATTCAGCAGCCATGCACCAGTCATAACCGTCAAAAATACACGCCCGCAGGCACGCGCACACACACACACACAGAACCCGTGAGATGCACTTCTGAAACCATGCATTATCAGAGCCCGGAGGGGAATTCTAGTGGCTTCTCCATGGAGCCTCTAACAATCTAAGATACCCAAGAAACTGTTTATGTCCAAAGAAGTTTGCAGACTCAAGGGAGTCCAGACTTACGAAAGATGGCTCAGCAGATAAAAGCCACAACAAATATTTAAAGGAAAAACCAAGACCCAAGATTACAAAGCATGCTGCGTTCACTGTTTGTGACAGAAACACAGCGATTTCCTTCCGTTATCGTCACGTCTGCAAAGGTTGTCGCATACATCCTGAAAGTCAGGAGCAGCAGCAGTTTACGTGAAAGGCTCCACTTCATTTACTTGGGAGGTTAGGAGTAGACGGGGCGGCCCTTTCTGTCTTCGCGGTTGTTTGGTTTACTTCACCTCCGTGGCAAGCTGCCGCAGCCCCCTATCCCAACACTGGGCTGGGATAGCACGCTTTATTCCAGCAGGAGGCAAGCAGGCTGTCAGTTTTGACCTCCAGGGGTCGAGGAAGATAACCAGCCCTGGAAGCTGCAAGACGCTGTGTGCAGGGAGAGGGATGTTGTGGTTTATTTAACAAATGCTGGTTGTCTCCTACATGCCAGGCACCGTTCCTGGGCCTGGGGATATAACAGGGAGCAAAACAGTTCCATCGCTGCTCCCAGGAAGCGCTCAGCCCAGGGTAGGAGGCAGACCGTAAACCGGGGGATGAGATATGGTATCAGGAAGGGCTGAGCACCAGGAAGGTAGGGTCAGGAGGGGGCTGTTTTAGATGGAAAGGATTTCCCATCCATGGATTTCTCAGGCGGTTTTGCCGGTAATCAAGGATTCTAGATGTAGAGCTTGACCGTATTATAACAAACTCAGAAACTTCTGGGGCTTCCCTGGTGGCGCAGTGGTTGAGAGTCCGCCTGCCGATGCAGGGGACACGGGTTCGTGCCCCGGTCCGGGAAGATCCCACGTGCCGCGGAGCGGCTGGGCCCGTGGGCCGTGGCCGCTGAGCCTGCGCGTCCGGAGCCTGTGCTCCGCAACGGGAGAGGCCGCAACAGTGAGAGGCCCGCGTACAGCAAAAAAAAAAAAAAAAAAAAGAAACTTCTGGTCACCTCCTGGACTGTCCGAGTTGGTAGTCCGTCATTGTCAAGTTTGGAGAAATTGCGTCCCAGAAGAGACAAGGATTGAGCCCCTTGCCATTGGGTGAGATAACCACAGAGGCCGAGTGGGTGGGGTCGTCCAGCCCAGGGCCCCTAGAGCTCCGGGCAGCTCAGGTCCTTTGAGCCCCTCCTGGGCTGGGAGAATCCCTTCCCCTCACCCTCCCCGACCGGGAAGAGTGGAAAGAGCTAAACTCTCACTTAATAGCGGGATGCTCCTGGACCTCATTACCACGATGCAAATTAATATTTATTCTGCAATTATTAACCTTTATAATTGCTGGTATTTCAAAGGGAGCACAGAGGCTTTAATTAGACTACTTTGAATATTATTAAAATGGAATGCCGGGAGATGTGCCCCTCTCCCTGCCGCCGACAGCCTGGTGTCACACTGCTTTCCCAAAGGTTCTCAGAACCTGGCTCCACACGGGCTCTGCTTCCCCACCGGGATGCTGACTTGGTGTTTTGAACCAGTTTTTTTGTCTTGACTTTTGGAAAGCTTCTGGGGGCATCTGAAGCCCCAAACAAGACTCAAGGGGCCTGTGTTCATGCAGGGCCCCTTTAAGACGGGCAGCCGAGTGCCCTGGGGCAGAGGGGCTGGCCCTCAGACCCTGTGAAGGGACCGAGTATCATAGGACCCCCACTGGCCACTCCCACAACGGCTGTGCCTCTGTGCCCACCCTGCCTGGCCTCCCTGCCAGCTCTCCCGAAACCCTCGACCCTGGGCCACACGGCTCTCCCTCCCCTGTGCTGGTTCCCCTGGGTTTCCTTCCTTCCCTCCCTCCCTCCTACTTCTTTCTATTCAACAGACATTTGTGGAGCCCTATTAAAGTGTCTCTTGCCCTTTTAGGTCCACAGAACGTTTTCAAATATCGGACTTTTTGGTGGCAACCTAAGAGGATCAGAAGGCGGAAACCAATTCTTCAAAAGCAAGATTCAGGGGCTTCCCTGGTGGCGCAGTGGCTGAGAGTCCGCCTGCCGATGCAGGGGACACAGGTTCGTGCCCCGGTCCGGGAAGATCCCACATGCCGTGGAGCGGCTGGGCCCGTGAGCCATGGCCGCTGGGCCTGCGCGTCCGGAGCCTGTGCTCCGCAACGGGAGAGGCCACAACAGTGAGAGGCCCGCGTACCGCAAAAAAAAAAAGAAAAAAAAAAGCAAGATTTGGAAACACGAGACAACCCCCAGCAGCAGCAGGACCTCCCCCGCAGCCCTGTCAGTGTCACTGTCTGAGCAGACCGTCCAGGCCCTGGCCGTGCTCCTTAAATAGGCAAGAGAGTAGAAGCTGCAGACAGTCAGGAAGCAGAGGCAGGAGGCAGGGAGGATGGTGCGGCCTGAGCAGGGAAGGAACAAAGGGGCTGTTGGTTATAGGAGGACCAGGAGAGGAGGGGGTGGGAAAGGCTGAACACAAGGCCCAGGTGTCCAGCTTGGGTGGCTGCAGTGGCAACACAGGGAAGGGGGCAAGCTCAGATCGGGATGTGCTGAGGGGCCGTGGGCCTGCGTATGGGGATGCTGAGGCTGGGTGATGGAAGTGTGTCATGGAGGGTCCATGTCGTGTGCCACGTTAGAGAGTCACCGTGACAGAGATGCCGGGAGGCCTGGGAGAGCCCAAGATGACCCAGGGAGAGACACGGAGAGAGGAAGCGCCAGGGCACGTCCCTGGAACACATTCTGTGGAGAGGAGGCCAGAAAGGGCTGTCAGAGAGGAAGGGGAGGCTGGGCAAGGCAGGGCCTTGCAAAGGGACTGGGAGGAAGCTTCCAGCCAGCAGAGGGGCTCAGAGTCCGATGCAGAAAGGAGGGGGTTACGCTTGAAACCGGTCCCCCCAGAGATGTTGCCGTCCTGACCCCCAGTACCTGTGAATGGACTCTGTTTGGAAGTAGAGTCTTCGCAGATGATCAACTTAAGATGAGGTCATTAGGGTGGACCCCAATCCAATAGGACCGCGTCCCTATAAAAGGGGGGTTTGGACACAGAGCAGACACACAGGGAAAACAAGGTGAAGACACAGGGAGGAGCCGGCCATTGACAAGTCCAGGAGCACCTGAGGCCACGGAAGCTGGGAAGAGGCCAGAAGAGACTCCCCTGCTCAGGCCTCAGAAGGAACCAGCCCTGCTAACACCTGATCTGGGACTCTGGCCTCCAGACTATGAGACAATAGAGCCTGTTGTTAAGCGGCCCCAGCACACTAACAAAGGGGTCAGGGTGGGACTTCCCTGGCGGTCCAGTGGTTAGGACTCCACGCTTCCACTGTAGTGGGTACAGGTTCGATCCCTGGTCGGGGAACTAAGATCCTGCATGCCACACGGTGTGGCCCCCCCCAAAAAACCCCAAAGGGGTCAGGGGGTAATGTTGAGCCACTGGACGGTGGAGGGGGAGGGTTGTGTGCCCTGCCTGCCACCAGCAGGGAGGAAGACACCTCACATCTGCCCCTCCTCTGCAGGGAGAGTCGACAGGCTTGGAGGTCACAGGAATTGGGTCAGCAGAGGGACAGAGGCACCCGAGCCCAGGTACCCCAGCCCAGGACGGCACCTTCAGCGGCACCCACACCACGGCTTCCCGCCTCATTGGCCCACATGGCAAAATAGTTCACATCCAAGGACCCCAGCGCAGGAAGCTGGCTAAGCAGGGTGCTTGCTCTTTTGTCCCACGGCCCCCAAGCCGAGGTAGCCCCTCCCACAAAAGCCTCTCCAGGGAGAAACCCAGGGGACTGGGATCCCCAGAGAGGGAAAGGGTCCCGTCCCAAGCCAGCCAGGACCTTGGCTGCAGTGGAGACAAGAGGCCGCCCTGGCCTGAAGCCCAAGTTCTCACACCCACCTGCTCTGTGACCCAGGCCAGCTGCCATCCCTCTCCTGGCCTCAGGTTCTCCATCTGCAAAGTGAGCATCGAAAGCCCTCACCCTCCTGAGTCCAGCTCACACGGCCTCTTGAGGATCCCCAGGTCTGTGATGTCTGGACCCCCAGCAGTCAGCTGCCTCTCCCCATCCTGGAGGGACTCATTTCTCCTGTCCACCGGACCTCACTCACCCGGGCCGATGACAAACAGAGCGGGGTGTTCCTAATGCGACCTCATTAACCCTCTTGAGACCGGATGGGGCAGGCCCCCACTCCCGTGCTCCCTGTGCGTGTCGGCCACCACACACAGGACACTCTGCCCTCTGCACCTTTATGTCCCATCTCGGAGCCTGCCAGGTGTGCCCACCTGTGCCCCATCCTCCCAGGGCTCCCACAGACATCCGGCACCTCACACCTGGCAGGGCCCACAGAGACCAACCTCTCCTCTGCTGTGTCACGTAGGCAGGGCCAGACAGAGCAGGTGCCTTTTCCATCATTTTCCAGGGCTCCCAGACCAGCCCCATGCAGCCTCCTGCTTTGAGGCTCAGACTACCTGCCCATCCCTGCCCGGCAGGATTAATATGCATGTATGCTAATCAGCAAGGCCCGGCGATTTGCATGACAATTAGAGGGAATTAATCCCCCCTCCTGAATGGCTTTCAAAAGTGGCTCCATCCTGGCTCCCCACGGGCCAGTAGGGGAGGATGTGAGAGGGGGGCCGTTCTCCGGACCCACAAGTGTCAGACAGATGACCTGGTTCTCATCCTTGGTCCCAGAGGGAGGGGGAGGTGCTCCGTGAGATGCTCACCTGCCTGTCTTTTGAGCTGCTTCCCCTCCCCCAACCCCTGCCGGGAGCCGCCCTCAATCGGCGCTGCTCCCTTGAGGCCTCGGGAGAGCGGAGGAGGGGGTAGAGCAGGAGAGAGAAACGAGGTTGCATCCTCCCCGCTCCGCACACCGGGCCTGCCACCCTGGGGAGGGGGCGCTCAGGGTGCACTCTGTCCTCACTCACCCAGGGACCTTTCTTGAGCCTCAGTTTCCGCGCCTGTCAAATGAGGAATGTATCACGCCTCCCTAAGGAGGGAGTTTCCAGTTGCCATTGATGAGGTGGGGGAGAGAGAGTTCTGGGAGCAGCGATGCCCTGCACAAATGACGCTTCTTGTGATTCTTCCTGGACCAAAATCAACACCCGCCCTCCATGTGCCGTGCTGGGCACACACAGATGCCTGGGTGGGGTCCCATCCCCCAGGCCGTGAGGGCTGCGCAGAGGGTGGTGAGGTCCTGCCGGAGCGTACATGGCCCTGCACGTGAATCCAGGTGGGCGTTTCTTCCCTAATAATAGTAACAATATTAGGTGAATCATATAAAATTGCCATGTTTATAGGTCAAAAATGATCATATGGGGCTTCCCTGGTGGCGCAGTGGTTGGGAGTCCGCCTGCCGATGCAGGGGACACGGGTTCGTGCCCCGGTCCGGGAGGATCCCACATGCCGCGGAGCGGCTGGGCCCGTGAGCCATGGCCGCTGAGCCTGCGCGTACGGAGCCTGTGCTCCGCAACGGGAGAGGCCACAGCAGTGAGAGGCCCGCGTACTGCAAAAAAAAAAAAAAAAGATCATATGTTGGTAATTTCATACAGTTCAATTTAATAATAATAATAATGAAAATATTTTGAACACTTACAATATACCAGACATTGTTTCAAGTTCTTGACCTGTATTTACTTGTTTAGAACTCACTACAGCCCTATCAGTTGGCTTACGACCAGGAAACTGGGCCCAGAGAAGTCAGGTAATTAACCCAAGACCACATCGCTCACGTACACAGAATCAGAATAGCGAAAATTAAAAATAGCGACAACACCAAAGGCTGGCGAGGATGTGAAGAAACTGAATCCCTCAGACGTTGCTGGTACACATGTCATGGTACAGCTGCTCTAGAAAACAGTTGGCAATTTCTTAAAAATCTAAAATGCAACTTCTGTACGACTCCGCATTTGCACTCCTGGGCATTTATCTCAGAGAAATGAAAAGTTATGTTCGTGCCAAAATTCATAGCATTTTTATTTGCAGTGGCCAAAAAACAGAATCAGCCCAGATGTTCTTCCAGAGATGAACAATCAAACAAACAGTTTCTTCCGTCCCAGGGAATTCTGCTCAGCAGTACGGAGGAAAGAACTAGTGGTACAGGAAACGGCTGGGAAGAATCTCCAGAAAATTCTGCCGAGTGGAAAGAAAAAAAAAAGCAACCCCAAAATGTTACATACCGTATGATTCCATTTAAATAACATTTTTGAAGTGACATAACTTTGGAATTGGACAACAAGTCATTGGGTGCAGGGATGAGAGATATAGGAGGGGGTGGATGTGTTTATAAAAGGGTGATCTTGGGCTTCCCTGGTGGCACAGTGGTTGAGAGTCTGCCTGCCGATGCTGGGGACACGGGTTCGTGCCCCGGTCTGGGAAGATTCCACATACCGCCGAGCGGCTGAGCCTGCGCGTCCGGAGCCTGTGCTCCGCAACAGTGAGAGGCCCGCGTACCGCGGAAAAAAAAAAAAAAAAAAAGGGTGATCTTGGGATGTCCTTGTGGTGCTAAGAGTGTTTATTCAGTGTCTTGGCTGTGGCGGTGACACGGGCACCGACACACGTGATGCAATTGTGCAGAACTTACACACACACATAAATGAGTGCAAGTTAAACTGGGACATCCAGATGAGATCATTGGAGGGGGTCAATGTCAACATCCTCGTTTTGGTAAAATGTTACAATGGGAGGGAAACGGGCATCACATACAAAGGATCCCTCTGTATTGTTTCTCACAACTGCGTGTGAATCTACAATTATCTCAATTTTTTAAGTAACGTTAAAACAAATGGCCAAAACAAAAGCTGTCATAGCCCAGAGGAGCCTAAGGAGACCTGACAGCTGCATGTGACGTTATGTCCTGGATGGGATCCTGGGACAGAAAGAGACGTTAGGAAAAAACAAAGAAAATTGGAGTAAAATATGGACTTAGTTAATGAGACCATTATCAATGCTGGTTCGTTAATCGGAACAAATGGACCATGCTGATGTAAGCTGCTATTTGTAGGTGAAATTGGGTGCCAGGTTTGTGGGAACTCTCTGTACTGTCTTCTTAATTTTACTGTAAATCGAAAACGACTCTAAAAAATAAAGTCTATTTTTTAAAGATGCCAAATGACTACTTTACAAAAAGGTTTGAAAGTATCTTCTAAAGCTAAATATAATTCTACCCTATGGCCCAGCAATTCCACTCCTAAATATAGCCCCCAGAGTAATGAGATCACATGCCCAGCAAAAGGCATAGATAAGAATATTCATAGCATCTTTTTTCAAAAGAGCCAAAAACTGAAAACAAGCCCAATGTCCATCAAGGGGAGAGGGATAAATAATTATGGTATATTCATGCCATAGAATACTACAACAAAAGGGAAAAAAAGAACTTCTAGGTTAAAGAAAAAGGGTGGCTCTTTTGAACATAGTGAGGAAGAAAAGAATTCACACAGAAATAACTCTGCTGTGTGATTCCAGTTCTATGAAGCAGGAACCGGCAAAGCTTTCTATGGTGGTAGAAGCTGTAGGACATCACCTGTGCAGGAAAGGTACTGAGGGGGAAGGAGAGATTTGGGCAGTTTGGGTTATAATGAAATAAGAGAGGAATAAATAAGTGAAAACAAATTTAAAAGAAAAGACCACACATGTTGTGGATTGAATGTACGTGTCTCCGCAAAATTCATGTGCTGAATCCCTTACTCCCAGTGTGAGGATTTTAGGAGCTGGGGGTCTCTAGGAGGTGATTAGGTTTAGATGAGGTCGTGAGGGTGGGGTCCCCATGATGGGATCGGTGCCCTTAAAAGAAGAGAAAGATCAGACCTCTCTCTCTCCTTCCTTCTCCCTCTCTCATGTGAGGACACTGTGAGAAGGCAGCTGTCTGCAGCTCAAGGGGGGACTCCTCACCAGAAGTCCGCCATGCTGGCACCCTGATCTCAGACTTCCGGCGTCCAGAACTGTAAGAAAATAAAGGTCTGCTGTGTAATCCACCCAGCCTATGGTGTTTTGTCATAGCAGTCCACGTAGACTAAGACCTAAGACAACTGCATTCGTCAGGGCTTTCCTGAGAAACAGAACCAATAGGAAAATATACGTATTGATATGTACCATATGATATAGTATGAGGAATTGGCTGTGCCATCATGGAGACTGAGAAGGCCCACGGTCTGCAGGCTGGAGGTCCAGAGCCCAGAGGCCTGAGGCCCAAGGCACCCTGTCTGAGAGCAGAAGACGGATCTGCTCTCAGGGGAGGGGAGGGGTCTCTCCTTAAGATTTAAAGGCCCTCAGACCTCCAGCCTCCCCCTCCCGGGCATGACTCCTTGTCCCCCATGTGTCACCTCAGCCCTCCCTCGCAGGCTGGCCGATGGGTTCACTGAAGGGAGGATGGAGAAGACAGCCCAGGTGCAGAGAGGAGCACGTTCAAGGCTGCAGGAGTAGCAGCAGTTGGGCTGAACATGGACGGAGGTGGGTCCCCACGGCTGTCAGACAGCATGCAGGGAGCCTGACCTGTCCCCAGGGACACCCGGGGTCCTGCTTCCCGAGCCCACCAGCCACAAGGGCACACTCCGGCCACCTCCAAGCCTTCGCCACACCCCCCCTGTTGCACGGGCCAAGAAATGGGAAGAGGAAAGAGTGGCCAGGAAAGGCTCTGACCTCTGATTCTAGAATCTTCCACCGCCCCACACACTCACCCCTCTACATGGGAAATGGAAATCAGGACAGGAAGCACCAAGGCTCGGTTGGGGTCAGGGGAAGGCAGTGTTCCCCAGGGAGCCCTGTCCACACGGCCACTTCCTGTCCTCACAGGCCTCGACCTGTGCATCTCCCTTCCACACCTGACCCTGCCGCCACACTCCATGCACACGCGTGCACACGTGCACACTTGCCAAATACACACACGCACACCACACAGGCATGTATGTGCTCACACGCACACACCATACTGAGACGCAGACACCTTCGCATGTTCACACCCACTCTCACCCCAGATGCACAGAAAACTCACACACGCGCTCACCCCAGGCTTTCGGGGGCAGCAGCGAGGAGGTGCCTGCAACTCTACAGGGCCAACAACTGAGATCACGCTGCTGGGAGGCCGCTCTTTAAAAAAGCACTGAAGGAAGCTCTGTCCTTTCAGCCAGCCTGGGACCAGCGCCCCCAGGTCTCTGTGCTGTCTCCCTTCCCCAACGTCCCCAGGCAGGCCCAGGCCTTAGGCCGACCCAGCGTCTGGGGCTTCCCAGTGTCCAGCCCCCCAAGCCCTCTCTGGGCCACCTGCTGCCTCGGGTCCGTGGGGAGGGGGGCAGGCCAGACGTGAGCCCGCCGCTGGGTGCAGGGGCAGGAGTGGCCACAGCCAGGGTGGGGTTCTGATTACCTGGGGGGCGGAGGGGCCGTTCAGGACCAGATGGGGGGCTCCCGTGTGGAAGTGGGGTGAGGACGTGGGAGAGGGGTGCCGAGGGGGGCCGCTTTCCGGATGGTTTCAGAGGACTGGGGGACTCCGATGGGCTGATGCCCCTTTGAGGCAGGGTGCCCACACGTCCCCTTAAATGCTGGAATCCCAGGCTGGGGGAGGGGACTGTAAGAGTGGGTGTCTGTGTAAGTCTACAGTGTGTGTGTGTCTATATGCTTGCGTGTGTCCGTGTGTGTCTGTGTGAGGTTGCATTTCTGTGGGCTGTGTGTGTGTGTGTGTGTGTGTGTGTGTGTGTACACAGGAACCACCTCCTCACAACACCAAATGGAAAAGTTCATGGAGATGGAGCCGGGCTGGGGGTGAACACAGGGTAGGGGGGAGGAAGGGTGGGTCCTGGGAGGGAATCGGCTTCTCACGACCCATGTCCTCGTCCACAAGCCTCATGACGTTCAATAAACACCAAGTGGCAGGAAACAGGCTTGACCCTACCAGGCAGGGGTCGGCCAGGGGTCAAGCAGGACCACAGGCGGAAATGGAGGTTCCCACGACCCTCAGAGCTGCTACTTGTGAGAGGTCTCACACAGCACAGCAACGGGGCAATGCTGTTATTTAAAATGAAGCAAACGGAGGGCAGACCAGATGGCCCCAGCGGTCCCTGTCCTCGGCCTGACCCTCAGCTGCCCAAGTGACCCTGGCTGGCCCTGGTGACAGGCGCGCTGTGCCGCTGGAGGGACCCGTGCACGCGGCCTGTTTGAGTGGTTGCTGGGAGGTTTCCATGGCAACTGACAGGGGCTGAGGGAAGCCTGGCAGCTTCGCACAACCCTCTCCACTGGTGGGAGCTGGGTCCCAGCAGCCCCTCCTGGAATCAGCCACCCAAGAGGGGCTGGGGGTGGCCGGACCCCCGCAGACCCATCATGCAGCTAACACACTGGGAGCCCTGGGTGAGCTGGAGCAGAACGGGCTGAGGCTGGAGAGCAAACAAAGTGGGACAGGGGCTGCGGGAAGGGTGTGGGGGTCAGGCAGTGGTCAGGGTGCTGAGCCCCCCAGGAGGACACCTGCCCCAGCGAGGGTCACCACATGCCGGCACTGCACGTCAGCTGGTCTAGCCACCCCTTGATCTTGTGACAAGGAGGCTGATTTTCCCTCAGGCCACACATAAGGAAACCGAGGCCGCGAGGGCTGAAGGGGCCTGACCCCAAACAGAGCTCCTTGGTTTGTCACCAGTGTGCCCGGTGCTGGCTGGGCCAGGCACCCCTTATGCCGACCACTTGTCCTCCAGGAGTGTGCTCTGACCACCCCCATCTGATGCCAGGAGACAGAAGCACAGAGAGGCCAAGGGCCTGGTCCCAGGTCACACAGCACGGTGTGCAGGGAGTGGGGAAGCTGTCAGGGCATGACCACCTGGTCCTGAGACACAGTTCAGGGGACACACTGACTTCGATGGGGGTGATGGAAAATCATGTAATTGAACACCTAGGAAACAAAGCTGGGGAAGGGGGAGCCTAACGCAGGGGAAGAGGCAGCCATGCGAAAGAGGCGGAGAGAGCTGAGCCCGTCCTCAGTCCCTGGGGTGTAGGCTGTGCCTCCCATGCTCCCCACATGGTCACAAGACCATCTCTTTGCTGTCTCGAAGCAGACCTGGAGGAGGCAAGCAGAGGAGGGCTGAGGTCACCCAGTTTGAGTGGCAGAACTGGCCCCCAACCCAGCTCTCCTGCCTCACGGCCCCACGAGTTTCCACGACACCCTCGTAACTCGGCCCCAAATCCCTGATTGTGTGCCTAGCACCGTGCCAGGCAGGAGAGGGATGGTCGGCCAAGTGTAGGTCTGGACGGGGCAGACACTTGTCAATGGGGAAGGAAGGGCAGTGTCACCATCGCATTTGGCAGACGGTCAACCGAGACTTAGGGCAGGGGCACAAGGGAGTCGGTGGAGGCGGGAGCAAGGGGGCAGATCCCAGGGCCCCTCGCCTCACAGCCTAGGGCTCATCCCACAGCTCCCACCCAGAGAGAGGAAGAGCTCAGGAGAGCAAAGGCAAAGAAAAGCCCCAGGAGATGGCCTGCCAGTTGGTCAGGGAAGAGGCCCCGCCACTGCCTTCCCCTCCCCTCTTCTGCAGGTGGGGAGGCTGAGGTTTCTGCTCCCTCCAAGGAGATAGTGTTGCTATGGTGACCACCGTTACCTAGCAACGAAGTTGCATTGTCCTGGGCACCTACTGTCTCTCCTCCAGCTCTGCGGACAGACGTGTGTACAGGAGCCCCCTTGTCTCAGAAAACCCACCTGTGGGGACAAGCCAGGTAGGCCGGGGCAGGAGGGGACTTGCAGAGACCCTCCTTGGTCTGCGAAAATCAGAAGTGGAACCATCTCGAACAAGGCTTTGTTTTTTTTCAAAACTGGGAATAATTGTATTGATTTATGGAATAGTAATAACATTGTAAAAAAATTTTTAGCAATACAGAAAAGTGTCCAAACGAAGTAAGATTCCCCATCATCTGATTTTGGTGTCATCTCCAGGACATCCCTCTCCGCCAGCTGTACTGGGGGAAAAGGTAGATGTGGATCTAAGAAGGGACCACACACTGCACAGCTCACCCCGCATGCCCACTTAGCACCTCGCTGGATGCGTTCCTGGGTCAGATGCTGCTGGGGTGCCTGCCCAGAAGTCCCGCTCAGGGCCCAGGCTGGGAATTGGGCTCCCGAGTTCTGAGTCCCTGTGCCTGAGGGGGGCACGCAGGCTCTGGGCAGGGAGAGCTGTGACCAGCACACCCACAACCCCAACGTGAGGAAGGGAGTACCCACCCCATGAGAAGGGTCAGGCTCCACGGTGCCAGGCTCAAAGGGGAGAGAAAGCATACTCCACCAGGAAATCAGGGCAGGCTTCCTGTAAGAGGCCCCCTTTTGGCTAAAATTAGGAAGATGAAAGGGATTAGGAAATGGAAATAAAGTAGGAAGAGAAGAAGAAGGGAACACAAGGAAGAAAAGACTGCACGGGCAGAAGCATGGAGGTGGGCCTGTGCTGGCCACCAACAGAGTCCTACTGAGTGCCCTGACCTGACTATTCAGTGCATTTTCTCACGGAAGCCTGGAGGGAGGGAATCAGGAGGGTCTGGGAGGGGAAGACAGGGCACTGAGAGGTGGGGGGTGAGGGAGGGAGGAGGGAGAGGGAAGATGGAAGAAGAATTGGGAACAGCTGATGTGTGGGGGATTTCCTGCGTACTGTCCCATTTTACAGTGTGTCAAACTGAGGGTCTGAAATTTCAGAAAAACTTTCCAAATACAATGGCCAATGTGTGGTGGCACCCTCTCTGACTTCGGTCCCCAGAGCCCACTCTGGCCACTAGCTCAGGGCTGCCCTGCCCTGCCCCATTTGTCTCAGAAATATACCTACTGGGGCCCCAGGCATGCCAGCTCTCTCAGGACTGGTTGTGCTTTGTAGCCTGGGACCTCTGGGACCTCTCTTAGGGGTGTTTGCTTTTTTTTTTTTAATTTTATTAAATTTTATTTTATTATTTATTTAATTTTATTTTTTTATTATTTTTATTTTATTATTAATTTTATTTTATTATTTATTATTTTATTGTTTATTTAATTTTATTAAATTTTATTTATTAAATTTTATTTAATTTTATTATTATCATTTTTGACTGCGTTGGGTCTTCGTTGCTGCGCGCAGGCTTTCTCTAGTTGCGCTGAGAGGGGGCTACTTTTCGTTGCGGTGCGTGGGCTTCTCATTGCAGTGGCTTGTCTTGTCGCGGAGCACGGGCTCTAGGCGTGCGGGCTTCAGTAGTTGTGGCTCGTGGGCTCTAGAGCGCAGGCTCAGTAGTCATGGCACGAGGGCTTAGTTGCTCCGCGGCATGTGGAATCCTCCTGGACCAGGGATCGAACCCGTGTCCCTTGCACTGGCAGGTGGATTCTTAACCACTGCACCACCAGAGAAGTCCTGGGATGTTTGCTTTGTATCAGGGCCTGGGCTGACCACCTGATGCCCAGGGCACATCTGATACAGTGGGCTTGCCCCCCAGAGGTGATGGGCAGGAGGAGGCTTTACAGGGCAGGAGGTGGTCCGCACACAGAAGGAGGCCCTTCAGCGTGACAGATGCAAGAGCCATCCTGCAGCCTGACATCCATCACAGGCAAGAAACCTGGATGGCCAGCCTCCTTCCACTCCTTAAGTTTAAATGAGCATTTAGATTTAACCCATTTAAATGAGCACATAGTAGGTACCAGACTCTGGTGCACTCAGTTCTCTTCAAAGAAGGGTTTCCTAAGTCTCCCCTCCTCCTGCCCCCAGAGAATTGCCCACTGCCCTCTCCTGCCCACCCTGGGCTCTGCACACACATCTACCTGTGATTCTTGCAGCTATTTGCTCCCGCACTGAGCCATGAGCTCCCCCAGGGCACTATGACAGACAGGCACTGGGACTGTGGGAGCACAAGAAGGGCACCTACCACATTCTGGGCATCAGGGAAGGCTTCCTGGAGGAGGCCATCCATTTCTGTTGAGTAGGAGTTGGCCAAGGATGGAGGAAGACAATCCTCACAGCAGGAATGAGGGAACAGCAGGTATAAAGCCCAGAGGCAAGAGAGGTCATTTCAAGAAACTCAGATGGTTCCAAAAGTCTGAGGTGTTGGATGTGAGAGAAACAGCCCAACCGGAAGCTGGGTGGTCAACAGGTGCCCAGTCTCCAGGAGCCAAGCCGAGGAGCTCAGACCCTCCATCGAGTGGCTGGAGGTTATGGGCAGACAGTGAAGCCGAGGGAGACCTCTCAGGGCTGCGGCACCTTGACCTGTCTTCGTGGTGAAACCGCAAAGTGAGTCCAGCTTCCAGAGGGACTGGAGGGCCCTCGGAGCCCCACCTGCCTAATCGGTGCAGCAGGGGAGGGGCCGGATGGGGCCGTCCCTCCAGCTGCTGGGCCGTCCTGGCGGGATGCAGGGCCCTAGCCAGCACAACTGCATGGCTCCTGGTCCAGGGGCTCTGATCCAAGGACCACTGGGGTCCACTCTCTCCATTAGCCCTGACCAGGGCCACAGTGGGGCTCCACGTGGAACCCTCCAAGTCTTCCACCTCCCCAGCCTTGGGGCTCTCTCAGGATGAACCGGGCCCCCCAAAGCCCAGAGGCCCTCGCCGCTCAGCCCTGCACGTGCTGGTGGGAGTCAGGGAGAGGCCCAGAGCCCAATCCCATCTCTCCCCACACCCCACAGGTGCCTTCTTCCCATTGGCCCAGCTTCCTGGCTGCATGGGGTTTTTTCCATTAAGAGACATCCCCCGACCTGGACCCTGTTTGAGATGGTAGTCACGGAGGCCAGCAGGGAGGTGCCCCGAGCCCACCCAGTGCACTCCTCCTAGGAGAAGCGGTACATGTAGGGGCGGGTTTGGCCAGGAGCTCCCACGGTGAGAGTGACCCCCGCCCTGGGGCGCATCAGAGGTCTACCTGGAGGTAGGCTAGGATCACCAGTGGGGAGCTCAGGCCCTCCTGGGGCGATGCCCACTGCCCCCTCTCATTTCCCGGCACAAACACACAGGCGTGACCAGGGAGATGGCGTAAAGCCCCACTCACAGGCTCCTGAGGGAGGCCCAGCCACTGCGTCTTCCTACTTTCAGCCGCACCTGCAGGACCACATTTAATCTGATGAAGCATTCAGTAGGGAACGTTTCTGTTCCAGCCCAAGGGGCCTTCCCTTCCCTTCCCTTCCAGGGCCAACTGCCAACATCCCCGCAGGCAGCCTCAGGCAGAAGGGAGGATGTGGCCCACGTCACCCTCCAATCCTCATGGCGAAATGCGGGCTTCGGTCTGGCAGGAAGCAGGCTGCCCAGAAGAGGAGGCAGGGGGCCAGCGGTGGGCTCACCCCCCCAGGACTTGGTTCACCGTTCAATCCTTCGGCATCCTCTGGGCATCTCCCCAAGGCCAGCAGCGTGGAGGCCAGCCTCCTGCCTGGGGGAACACCCCGTCTGAAGGAGTGCTCAGGGCTGGAGAGAGGAAGCATCTGGGCGCCTGAGAGGGCTTCTAGGAGGAGGCAGTGTGGAAACCAGGCCTTCGTGACAAGCAGAGACAGGCAAAGGGGAGAATGGTACTAGTCTGTCTGTGGGTTCCCTAAGCAGTCTTTCTGTTGTGCCAGGCCTGGGCTCGTGAAGGGCCCCAGAGCCCACCCACAGACCCTCGGAGTGGGGAGGGGACTCCAGAGAACAGGCTGGGATGGGAAGCTGCCAATGCTGATAGGGTGTGATGGACAGAGGCCCCCCGCACAACTGGCCAGGTGGGACCCAGTAGCATGTAGCCCTGGGCTGGGCCAGGTTCCTGGGTTCGGGCCAGCTCTGCCCTGACCGGTTTGGAGATTGCAATGGGTTGAGGTCCGCTTGGAGCTTGCAGGTAGGATGCCCACATCCTAAACCCAAGAACTTGTGACTGTGACCTTATTTGGAAAGTGCTTGTAAATTGGATTATCTGGGGGGGGCCTGAATCCCAGGACAAGTGTCCCTGGAAGAGAGAAGACACAGAGGAGGGGCCGTGTGAAGGTGGAGGTGGAGGCCGGACAATTCAGCCCTGAGCCAAGGAGCACCCGGGGCCACCAGGAAGAGGCAGGAGGGACCCTCCCCTGGAGCCTCGGGAGGGGGCGGGGTCCGGATGACACCTTGATTTTGGGCTTCTGACAACCGGTCCCCGAGAGAATGAACTTCTATTGCTTTAAGCCACCCGGTTTGTGGCAATGTGTCACGGCAGCCCCAGGACACCAACACAGGGACCTTGGGCGGCAGCAGCCTCTGTCCAGGTACCAGCCCTGGGAACAGCAGGAAGGCGATGGGTGGGTGAAGGCGGGCGAGAGGGGGTGCCCAGCCTGGCCGGGAGTGGCACAAGGAGAGCTCGACTCGGCTCTAGAACAAACGCTCCTGCTCCCCGAGCCCTGCACACGGCCGCCACCAGGGCCGACACCCTCCAGAGCCGCCAGCTCATCCAGAGGTGTCACCCAGAAGGCCAGGCCCGCGGAAACGACAGATGAGCCCGACTCGACGCCTCCAAGGACCCTTTCAGGCCTGGCCACTCTCGGGCCAACTGCGGGGAAAGTGGAGGCCCAAGGAAGGCGCGGGGGTTGGGGGGGGGGCGCAGCGGGAGGGCCGTGGCCTGGAGTCTGGTTTCGAGGCTCCCAGCCCTCCGATGGGACAGCGGCGCCCCTTGCTGGCCACAGCGCCCCTCACGTATCCGGCGGGAACCCAGGAGCCCAGTTATTGCGTCAGCCAGGATCCTGGGCCATCCAAGTTCTCAGCGTGTTACGGACCAGCACAGTTACCGTGTGTTTAAACAGCCACGTCACTGTGCGTCTCGTCCTCAGTATCTGGTGCACATTTGAGTGCAAGCCCCTTCCTCGCCTTACTCGTGAATCCTCCCCACCCCACGGAAACGGGGATCTGGGGGCGGGGGGTGGGCCTGCCTGGGCCTGTTTCCTCATCTGTGAAATGGGCATCTGGACGGCCCGCGTCTTTCCCCGTTCCCCCGTTAGGGGGTGCTGTGAGCACGCTGAAGGCGTGGTAGGCGGGTGCTCTGCACACAGTCTCCTGACGGGGCAGGGGTGGGAGCGGGCCACCTTCTGGCTGTTTAGCCTGGGCAGTCACGCAGGTCCCCGTGCTCAGAAGGGCCAGAACGTGGTTTAGGCCCTGCTGCCACCACCTTTAAATTTAACCATTTTTGAACAAGACGCCCTCCCAGTCACGTGGCACCGCGCCCCACAGATCACGTCCCGGCCCTGAGTGTAGGAACCACCATTTGGAGCCCTTGAGCTGATAGATGCACCCCTCCAGCCCAGGCTGCCGGGTGAGCTGGGGCTGCCCGCTGCCCCCTGTGCTCCCCGACAGGTGGAGGCTGTCCCCACTGCCTCCTGTCCATGGAACTGTGTCCAAGCAGCTGGGAAGCCTTCCCGGATCTCTGGGCTGGCAAGACGCCTCCCCTAGGCTCGCTCACCCTGGGCCTCCCTGGGGGGGTGCCAAGACGGTGCAGGTGAGTGTCCAACTCTGCCCCCAGAGGGCCTCAACCTGGGGGTTCATCCTCCAGACCTGTCGTGGATGGTGCCCGCCGAGGCCCAGGTCCTGAGGAGCCCCCGAGATGGGCTGTCAGCTCTCAGGTCACCCAGCCACAAGGCGGCTCAAGATGAGATCCACGGCGCTCTGCTACCATCTCGTGGCTTATTGGGGAAAGACAGCACACCCACCTGGGAAGGTGGCAGGTGGGTGGGGCCGGCAACGGAGGCGGAGACCGGGACACCAGGTCGGGAGGGCCACCAAGACAGGGATGCGAGTTCCAGGGGGACACTGTCCCTGTCCCAGCACCATTCTCCAAGTTACTGCTCTGTCTGCTCGCCCGGTAGACAAGGGACCAAGGGGAAGTGAACACGGCCATGACACTGGTGAGTAGCCGGGACCCCCGGGACTCCCAGGTGGGTGTCCATAAGCCAAGCCCCAAGCCCCCCTATGGAGAGGTGACAGGCTGCTCAGAGGACATTTAGGGTTTGGGGTTCCAGCATCTCCTTCAAGTCCTTCCTCCAAGCGGATGGTCCTCGTCCTCTTTCCAGGTCTTCAAACACAGCTTCCAATCCTCTTTCCTACTGGCCGACCCTCCTGCGTAGACAGACAGGAGCCGCCATGAGCAGGTGTGGGGACTTTAGAAGTGAAAATAGACCTCTAATCCCACCTATTCAATGTACAGATGGTGAATGACGTGAGGGGGAAGGGCAGGAGGACAGGGGGATCAATGTTTAAGAAGAAGCATTTTGCCCTCAGACCCAGATTCAGATTTGTGATGGATTTCATCCACCTGCCTGAGCCTCCGTGCTCACGCCTGTAAGACAGGTGGAGGGTCTTGCCTCCTAGGCCGACCTGGAGAATTAAACAACGTAATATTTATAGACTGCTTGGCCAAAGCTCAGGGTCAAAGACAAGCTCCACAGACCCCGCCGAGCACCTACCATGAATCTGGCTACATAGCAGTCTGCTGGGGGCGAGGGTGGATGCCCACAGCATCCTCTCTGCCCCAAGTGACACCCAAGTGACACCCAAGTGACACCACAATCCACAGGTTCACCCTGGAGATGCCGCTAAGCCCCCGTGGCCCCTGGGGGCCGCCTCCTGAACCACTGCTCAGGACAGGGCAGGTCCTGTCTTCCTCCCCTCATCTCCCAGAGCCCCTCCCAAGGTCAAGTCATCTCCATCTCTGACCTGAATTTTAAACCATAAATCAGAGTCTGGGCTCCCTGCTTAAACACCCCGTGGTCGCTTCCTCTGTCCTGAGATAGAGCCTAAAGCCCTCTCTGGGCTCCGAAGCCCTGGACATTCTCTCTCCCCATCCGGGTCCTCTGCTCCAGCCCCACTGAGCTGTGCTGGGTCCCTCTCCGGGCCTTTGCACGGGCTGTGCCTCTGCGGGAGTGGTCTTCTCCCCGTGCACCATTACCTTCCCCCGGCCTCAGCAGAGCCTCTGTGAGCCCCAGCCCTGCCTCCTCCCAACACTGCAGGCCAGCCCCCCAGGGCACAGCCGCCAGCTTCCCGGGGAGAGGTGTCCCACTGGCATTTGCCCAGGGGTGCCCGGGGGTACCCCTTACCTGCCTTTTCTCATCCATTCTCTGCAGCGGCAGCCCCACCTGTGACCCCTGCTCTGGGCTCCCCAGTCCTGCTGAGGGCTTCAGGCTCATGCAGGAAGCCTGACTCTGGGTCCATTCCCTTGTCACCTCCACGTACATGTGCTGAGTAACCCAGGACCACAGAGATGTCTCCTCTCCAGAGCCTCCAGGAGAAGAGACTCATACCCGATGGACTGTATTAAAAGGCAGAGCAACCAGAGGCAACCAAGACGCCCCTCAGCAGGCGGATGGATAAGTAAACTGTGATGCATCCTGACCACGGACGATTACTCGGTAATAAAAACGGATGAGCTGTCAAGCCGTGAAAAGACATGGAGGAGCCTTAAATGGATATTAGCAAGTGAAAGAAGCCAACCTGAACAGGCTCCAGACTGTATGATTCCAACTCTATGACATTCTAGGAAAGGCAACACTATGGAGACCAGTGGTTGCCAGGGGTTGATGAATAGGGAGAACACAGAGGATTTTTAGGGGGTGAAAACACCCTGAATGATACCACAGTGGTGAATGCATGTCATTATACATTTGTCCAAACCCATAGCATGTCCAACACCAAGAGTGAACCCTAATGTCCACTCTGGACTCTGGGTGACAGGGGTGTGTCAGCCCAGGTTCACTGACTATAACAAATGTACCACCTGATGGGGGATGCTGATAATGCGAGAGACTGTGCGCGTTTGGGGGCAGGGGGCGTGTGGGAAACCTCTGTACCTTCCACTGAATTTTACCGTGAGCCCACAACTGCTCTAAAAACTACAGTCTATAGATTTAAAAGAGTTTTAAGTCAGATTGAGAAGTGCCGTAAAGGGGGCGCAGACGTCTCTGGAAGTCGGGGCCCAAGGGTGTGCGAGGGACCCCATCCCACCTGGTGGAGCCAGGAATCACCAGATGATCTATGGATCCAGCAAAGCCAAGTTCGGTGTCTGCATTGTAAGGTGGGGACACCCCTGGACGGAGTCTCAGGAGTGTCTTGGAAAGGGGAGGTCAAGGGCGGGCCTTTGCAGGGTTGGGGTCTGGATTTGAGGGGAGACCGGCTGGGGCAGGGTCACGTTCCTGCCGTGGCAGGTTGGGATTGGTGGATGCAGCAAGGGGAGGCTTTCCGAGCGCTTTTTGGCGAGCCAGCAGTCACTTCGGGATGAGGAATTTGCCCAGAGTTCAGATAAATGGATTTTCAGGAAGTTCCCCAAACAATAAGGTGCTTTGCAATTTTATCTTCCTGGGCAAGAACTTTCTGGAATGGTCACATTAACATCTTAGTTCTCGGTCCAATGAGCCACGTGCTTGCAGACAGTTTGTTCTCAGACCCAGGGAAAGGGCCAGGGACCGACCAGCAAGAGCAAAAGCTGAGCTGTGAAGTGCAGAACTCGTGGGGGTGGATCTCATGAGGCCTCAGTTTTCCCATCTGCAAAATGGAGCGTGGGCCTGCATGGATTCACAAGGCCCTTCCAGCTCTACTGGGTGGGCCGGTTTGAAGCTGGGGCAGGGGGAGCCTGGGAGATTGCTCATGCGAGGCCACAGTGGGACAGCAACAGGGGCAGAGTTGAATCCGGATGTCCCAGCACCCAGTCCAGTCCCCTCCCTGTGCCACCACCCCCACCAAGAACCAGTGCTGAGAAGGGAAGGAGGCCAGGAAACCAGGGGCAAGGCTGGGGACTGGGGGCTGGGTCTGCTAGAGAGGTGACCCCCTCCCCCTCTCCTTTCACAGCTAACCAGTCCCAGGCCCTGACCCCTCTGCAGCCCCTCCATGGCTTCTTGTCCCTCGGTCCCTCAGCCGCCCCCTGTCCCCACCTCCTCTCCTTACATCTCCTTGGATGGACCTAACCCACCTCCTGAAATCCCTTCTCCACGCTGAGGTCAGTCTTCCCAAAATCCAAGTCTGCCCTTGTCACTCACCCACTCAAAACTCCCCCATGGCTTTCCGTGGCCCTCCAGATAAAGGACCCACCCTATCCAAATCCTAGCTGCCTGTTTTGCAGAAGTTGATCCCAAAATTCATATGAAAAAGCAAGGGACCCTAAAAAGCCAAATAATCTTGGAAAAGAAGAACAAAGTTGGAGGATTCCCACTTCCTGATTTCAAAACTTACTACAAAGCTATAGGTATTAAGACAGTATGGCACTGGCCTAAGGAAAGTTGTACAGGCCAGTGGAATGGAATGAGAGCCCAGAAGCAAACCCACACGTTTATGGTCAACTGATATTCAACAAGGGGGCCACGACAATCAGTGAAGAAGAATAGTCTTTTCAACAAATGGTGCTGGGCAACTGCACATCCACATGCATGCGAATGAAGTTGGATGCCTATCTCACACCATATGCAAAAATTAACTCAAAATAGATCAAAGACCTAAATGTAAGAGGTACAAATCTTTGTGACCTTGGATCAGGCAACGGTTTCTTAGATACGACACCAAAAGCACAAGCAACCATAAAACAAAGAACAGAGATATTGGACTTCATCAAAACTAAAACCTCTTCTGCTTCAAAGGATATAGAGAACCACTACAAGTCAACAGTTAAAGAAAACAAATAACCCAATTTTAAAATGATCAAAGGATTTGAAGAGACGCTTCTCCAAAGAACCTATACAGGTGGGCAACAAGCACCTGAAAAGATGCTCAAGGTCCTTAGTCATTAGGGAAATGCAGAGATACCACTTCGCACCCACGAGGTTGACTTTACTAAAAAGAAAAAGAAAGAAAGCAGACAATAGCAGGTGTTGGCAAGGGTGTGGAGAAATTAGAACCCTGATCATTGTTGGGGCGAGATAAAATGGTGCAGTCATTTTGAAGAACAGCCTTGCAGTTTCTCAAGAAGTCAAACGTAGAGCTACAGTATGACCCAACAATTCCACCCCTAAGTACACGCTCAAGAGAATAGAAAACACATGTCCACACAGAAACTGGTAGCCCCATTATTCACAGTAGCCAAAAAGTAGAAACAATCCAAATGTCCATCAGCTGATGAGTGGGTAAGAAAATGTGGTGTATCCCTCCCATGGGCTATTATTCAACCATAAAAAGGAATGAAGTGCTAATATATGCTACTTCCTGGATCAACCTCTAAAACATGCTGAGTGAAAGAAGCCAGACACAAAAGGCCACACGTTATACGTTTCCATTTATATGAAATGCCCCGAGTAGGCAAATCCACAGAGACAGAAAGCAGATTGGTGGTTACCAGGGGCTGGAGGGAGGAGAGAACGGTGAGGGACAGAGCTTCTTTTGGGGGAGACAAAGGTGAGAATTAGATAGTGTTGATGGCTGCACAACCTTGCCAATATACTTAAAACCACATTGTTTAAAAAAAAAAACAAAACAGAGACTTCTCTGGTGGCGCAGTGGTTGGGGGTCCACCTGCCAATGTGGGGGACACGGGTCCGAGCCCTGGTCCAGGAGGATCCCACATGCCACGGAGCAGCTAGGCCCGTGCGCCACGACTACTGACCCTGTACTCTAGACCCCACAAGCCACAACTACGGAGCCCACGTGCCACAACTACTGGAGCCCGAGCACGTAGAGCCTGTGCTACACAACAGAGAAACGCCACCGCAGTGAGAGGCCTGCACACCGCAATGAGGAGTGGCCCCGGCTCGCCGCAATTAGAGAAAGCCCTTGTGCATCAATGAAGACCCAACGCAGCCAATAATGAATTAATTAATTACCAAAAAAAGCACACATTGTACACTTAAAGAAGGTGAATTTTGTGGTACGTGAATTGATTTCAGGGTTTTTTTTAAAGACCTCCCCAAACTCCTTATCCAGCATCTGGGACCCTCCAGGGAAGCCCCCATAAATCTCCCACTTGAATCCCCCAGTCAACCTCCACAGCCATAGGAAGTCACATCCCAGCCTCACTGGGTACCCCTTGTCGCAGCACTCATCACCTGGCATTGAGGTGGCCCCCGTATGCCTCCATCTCCCCCATCCCGATGTGAGTTACCCAAGGTTGGGGACCAGAGGATACCGCTATGTACACAGCACCCAGCAGGTGCTCCACAGAGCAGGCTTCAGACAAGGAGCAGTGATGGGTGGATGGATGAATGGATAGACAGAGGGATTATGGATGGCTGGATGGACAGGCAGACTGATAGGTGGATGAGTGAACTACGGATGGATATGTGAATGGATGGGTGGATGAATGTGTGAATGGATGGATGGATGGATGGGTGTGTGAATGGATGGATGGATGAATGTGTGAATGGATGGATGCGTGGGTGGATGGGTGTGTGAATGGATGGGTGTGTGAATGGATGGATGGATGGATGCATGTATGAATGGATGGATGGATGCGTGTGTGAATGAATGGATGGGTGGGTGGATGGGTTTTCAAGTGCCTAGAAAGTCTATCCAGTGACCCTGTTTGGGGACAAGAGAATGGCCACCATTCACTCCTGGATCCTCTCTCTCCCTGCTGGCTCCAGTGGCTCCAGGCTGGACAAAGGTGGTGGGAGGGGATGGTCAGGCCAAATGAGCTAAGTTAAGGGGGGTAAGAGTCAGAGCCACTCTGCCCTGGATTTCACAGCCCAGCCAAACCTCCCCTGCTACGGGCACAGGCAGTGAGAGCAGGACCCATGGGAGCACCCTCAGGGCAGACAGGCCAACCCTGCTCTGAGCCAAGTGGAACAAGGGCCCTGGCTGAGCCGGGGAAGGCACAGACTCAGAGTCACGAGCAGGAGAGAAGACAGACACACCCCAAACTGGGCCTTAGCTGCCTAGATCCTCATGGATGCCCCCACCTCCCCACACAGACACACACGTCCCATCCAGCCAAAGGACACTCTGGAGGGATCAGCTCCTAACTACCCCACCTCTACCCTCAGACTAGACCCACTACCTTCTGAGGTAGATGTGAGATCATAGAAAACATACATTCGTCTCTGCTCCCCGGTTCCTGGTACAGAGCTCCTGAAACCCCTGTAAATTCCTACGTGGTAAGAATACTAGGGGCGTCTTTTGTTCTGGGTGGACTTCTGGATGGGGGCTGGTCACCAGAAAGACCAGCCATGAATAGAAGCTTGGAAATTTCAGGTCCACTCCCCATTCTCCAGAGTGGGGAGAAGGGCTAGAAAAGGAGCTGATAATTGCCAACGCCCACGAGAGGAAGCCCCCATAAAATCCCAGAGGTAGGGAGTTCAGGAAGCTTCCAGGTGGGCGAACACATCCACATACCGAGAAAGTGGTGCACCCCAACTCCATGGGGGCAGAAGCTCCCAGATGGCGCCCTATGCATCTCTTCACCTGGCTGTTCATCTGTATCCTTGATCATATCCTTTAATAAACTGGTAAACGTGTTTCCCTGAGTTCTGTGAGCTGCTCTAGCAAACGATCAAATCCGAGGGGGAGGAGGTCACAGCAACCCCTCAGTTTATAGATTGGTAGACAAGTCAGACACAGGTTGTGGGGAACCTGGGGACCGACTTCTTGTGATTGGCATCTGAAGTGCAGGGGAGGCAGCCTCGTGGGGCTGAGCCCTTGACCTGTGGGGTCTGACGCCATCTCCAGGTAGTGTCAGAATCAGGTTAAATCGTAGGACACCCAGGTGGAGTCACAGAAATGCTGGGTGTGGGGAAAACCCACCCACACCCACACCGTGGCAGAAGCGCTGTGAATGTGGCAGTAGCGTGAGCGTAAAGGGAAGACACGGGAGGAAGACTGTAGGTGAGGCAGGGTTCATGGTGCCCATTTCACAGAAAGGCAAACTGAGGTCCCACAAAATGAGTGGCTCCATCTGGACTCCCACTCACTCATCTACATAAACCGAGGACCCCTTCAAAGGGAGCCCTGCAGGCATCTCCATCCCTGGGTGCATCCTCGTCCATCCATCAGTGGCAGCAAAGCTCATTTGCAGTGTGTTCCCAGGGCTCATCCTGCAGATGTTTCCTGAGCACCTACCATGTGCCTGGCACCTCGTCCCACACTGAAGGTCCAAGGAGCAAGCAAACCCATGCCGTGGGCTTGGGTTCCCTTGCAGTTTCCTTCTCACCACAAGGCCTGGAGGGAAACACAGTTGATGCCACCATGGGGATGGGTAGGAGGTGTTTTTCCATGTGAAACCCAGAAGGAAAAAGGGAGGCATCCAGCTAAGTGGAGCAGGGACATGGTAGGGAAAGCGAGGAGAGGGTTGTCCTCAGAAGGAACAGCGCGTGCTAGAAACCTGGAGTAGGTGAGGAAAGAAGGGCTGAGATTAAGGCGGGGTCGAGTGGGGGCAGGTCTTAGTATCTGACACGAGATGAGGGCCCTAGAAGGACCCGCTGTAAAGGCTGGCTTTTAGGGATCAGAGCGTTTTCTTAAATGTTTTTAAAGATTCCATGTGACCAGGGTTTAAAAGCAAAATACACACAGCTATTATAATTGTTTGCAATTTGCTCACCTTCCCCGCCCAGATGTCTAAGCTTCCTCAGTAGCAGAATCTGTGAAATGGGCTAACAGAGACAGAAGCCAGAGAGGTTGGGTTGATTTGAACTGAGCGGACCCAGCGGGGGAAGCCCAGAAGGGGCTCAGATCAGGGAGCTGGAGATTTAAGGAGGAAAAGAGGTCTTGGAGCACCAGAGATGGCAGCAGATCCTGGGCACGGGAGCGATGGGGAGACAATGTTTAAATGTACAGCTGTGAGTGAGGCTCTCCATCCTCATTATGGCGCTTTGGCAGGAGACCGCGGTGGACGACTTGCTTCTCTGTTACTCTGGATATGATGCATGACGGGTGGTTCTTTTCATCTGTGGTGTGGACACTCCCGGTCCACAGAGTAACTGCACTTACGTGTTCTCCCACAATCAAAATCATACATATTTCTTACCAGATGTTGGGAACATGGTAATTTGGAAAACTAGCAAGAACAGAAACTTTCCATATTGTCAGGATCCAAAGATCACCACTGATAGCGACAGAACGTGTGGCTTTGGGATCTTTTCTTCATCTCTGCATTTTGCACCCTCTTGACGCTATCCCATGTGATATTTTGAATCTTAGTGGGGTTTCATTTAATATGATTGCATAAGCATTATCCCATGTCTTTAAAAACCATAAACCTGATTCTAATGGATGCATCATATTCCAGAAAAAGGATGTGTAGTCACTTCATGATTCATTTTTGCTGGGCATTGACATGGCGCCTGTCTTCTTCTCCTACAGATAACACTCTGATAAACAGTGGGAAGGTTTTCCTAAGTTTTGGAATACTTCCTTAGCATGGGTTTCCAGATGCGGAATTATTGAGTCAACTCACTTTCTGAAATAAACAGCCAAATTGGTCTCCAGCAAGTTTGTAGACGTTTATCAATACATTCCCCCCAGAGGTACCTTGCTTCCCCTGCCAGCATCTCTCATACACACGTGTTATCACCTGTGATGTTGCCGACTTGAACCTGGAAGGCGCTCCCCGAGCCCGAGAGCCATCCTCCGACCACCCTCAAGGATAAGAGTGTGTCTCTCGCCAGATGTTCCTGGTGCCCAGGGCATCGTCTGCTCCGGGCATCACTGCTCCGGGCCTGGCTGGGGTCGGGGGGTTATGGGACTGCGGGTGGACACTGCTTGCTTTGAGAAGCCCACAGATCCAGGTCTATGGCCTTAGGCAGCGGCTCCCTAACCTGTAAATGGGGACACTGGGAGGGTCACAGGAGGGCACGTGCACGGCGGGCACAGACGCTGAGAGGCCACTGCGTTATTGCCTCTCGCAGCCTGTCCCCTTGCAGGCCCGCTTCGGGGGGACGCGCCATTCCCTGGTCCAAAGCCACTCTTGCCTCTTCCCAGAACAGCAGCGGATCAAACGCACGCACGGGGCTCCTGGACTTCGTTCGTCTTCATTAGACTTTATTTATTTATTTCTCTTTGCCTGGTAGAAGTTTCCATTTAACAAGAGAAACCTTTTGTAAATTACACGTCCCTTCCACCAGCCACGCGGCTTGAAGGCTGAGACAGATGGGGTTTGTCAAGATCCGCAGGTCTCAGAACCTCTTCCTACTTCGGAGGTCCAGGGCCCCGTTTTGGAGATGCCCACTCCCGCTTCCAGAAGCTTCCCCCAGCCCAGCTGCAGAGCCGGGGGCCCGGCTCAGGGAGGCCCCAGCCACTCGTCTGCTCACTCATTGGCCCTCTTTCCTCATGTCCTCAGCAGTGGGGCTGGCCTGGGGCTGGGGATGGAGAAATAAGTCAGACAAAACCCTCTTGCCAAGTGACCGTCAGGCTCTAGAGAAGAGATGGGCGCTGGAACGTGTGATTACATTCAGACGGTTGTTGAAAATCTATTTTCTGAGCACTTATGGGAGAGCCGCATTGTAAGAATTCTGTGAGCTGGGGACTGAATTTGTCCCAGGTCCTTGCTGACAGAGACAGATAAACGTCCAGTGAGGGCCAGGGCTCACCCAGGGTCAGACCCAAGCCACCAGCAGGAGCCCAAGACCAGCCTCTCTGGCTCCCCGATGTTCCAGTGGGGCTGGCAGGGAGGCCAGGATGTTTCTGCTTCCAGGCTTCCCTGAGGGTCACCGACAAGGGCCCCCGAGCCCCTGGGGCAGGGTCAACCTGAAGAACATGTGACAGCACCTGTCCTGGGGGAGACGGGGAAGGCTGGGTTTCTACAGGCAGCCCTGGCAGGAAGCAGCTGCGAGAAGCTGGGAGGGGGTGGGGCTGCGATCACCTCCACAGCCCAGCCTCTGCTGGGGAGAACCCAGGGCAGGGACTCTGCTGCCATGTGGAACCACAGTGGCTGAGGCCCAGCCCGGCTCCAGGACCTGACGGTCCCCGCTGCTCAGTCACTGCCCCATTCTTGACCTGCTCCAACCCAATGGCCACAAGAGGTGACAGTTGGCGGACATGGAGGCTGTGAGCACCTCTCAGAAGTGGCTGTGTACCTGTGTCCGGTCCTGAGGATGAGATGGAGATTTCTAGGGAGACAGGGTGCAGGATACAAAAAGACAAGCCCACCACAGAAATACCAAGGCCAGCTTTTAAAGAAAATGGAGTAAGAGGGAATTCCCTGGCAGTCCAGTGGTTAGGACTCTGCACTTTCACTGCCGAGGGCCCGGGTTCAATCCCTGATCCAGGAACTAAGACCTCACAAGCTGCATGGCACAGCCAAAAAAAAAAAAAAAGAAAAGAAAAGAAAATGGAGTAAGAATTGGCAGGGTTTCTTCCCTAACTGACTTCCGTGTGTGCCAGATCCATCTTCCTGCCTTAATTCTGTTCCAAACTGAGGCACCCAGCCTCCAGCCCCCAAGAACCCAGCCCCTAGGTGGAGAGTCCAGCTGAGACAGCAGAGGAAGACAAGAAAGGTGGGCAAGAAAGCTGTTTTTCCAACCTGAACCCCACAATGAGAGCTCAAGCGACAGCTTAGTGTAGTGAGCCCACCATCTCTAGAAGCAATCAAGCTGCTCCAGACACTCAGGGGCCAGAAAGCCAAGGAAGGCACCTATAAGTATGGGGGCGGTGTGTGTAACAAGGTATCAAGGGGTTCCCTGTGGGCAGTACTGTGTGCGGGGATCAGAGACACCTGAGTCCTCTAGATAGACCAGGTGAGGACCCCAGGAGCCCACCCAGGCACCGGAAACAGCAATAAAGGGTGAGCAACTGCCACAGTTCTGATGCCTCGGCAGCCAGGAGC
Source organism: Phocoena phocoena (assembly GCF_963924675.1). NCBI lineage: Eukaryota > Metazoa > Chordata > Mammalia > Artiodactyla > Phocoenidae > Phocoena > Phocoena phocoena. Next base: position 4,852,199 of record NC_089229.1, on the reverse strand, counting down.
TCTGCTGTCATCTAAAACCATGTCAACACTTGCAGAGCATGGATTACTCTCCCCACTTAAGAAATGAGGAAATCGAGGACCAAGGAAGTGTCGACTAAAAAATTATTCACAACCTAAAGTTGAGAGTTATGTTTTATTCGGTGGGAATTTTTTAGGACTTCAAGCCTGGGAGGAAGCATCTCAAGTAACCCTGAGAGAACCGCTCCAGGAAGGCAAGGGGGGAGCCAGGATACATAGGAGTTTTGCAACAAAGGGCAGGTAGTCTGAACATCAAAAGATTATTGTTAATTAAAGAAAACCAAAAAAAAAAAAGAAAAAGAAAACCAGATATGTCAAGTTAAGGAATTTTGTGCTTTTCTGTGTATGGGAAGATGGGAGAGTCTGGGCTCACTGAAATCATTCCTTTGATATGCACCTCAGCTATCTGGGGCTGGTATCCTGTGTTTTCACATCCTGAGTTTCCTCAGGGCTCACCCTCAGGAGTGGCTGCAGTCTGATGGCGGCTAGATGGCAGGTATTCTTTCCTTCCTGAGTTTCCTCAGGGCTCACCAGCTCCTAATCGATGGCTACAATCGATGATGACTGTGACATCCTTTGTTTACTAATAAGGCAGGAAGTATTCCATTTATCAGAGGTAAATGAGTTTCTCAAGATCACACAGCCCTCTGGGGGCAGAGCCAGGATATGGACCCAGGTCTGGCTGACCCAGCGCTGGGCGGAGCCCTCCCCTTGCAGCCATCATTCAATTGAGAAATCTTCGTGGAGCGGCTGCCCAGTGCTGGGTCCCAGGAGGACGCGCGTCCGTGGGGGAACCGACCAGGTGAGGCTCTTCCTCCTGTCCACGAGCCAGGCTCTCTCTTCACTGACTTTGCCAAAGCATTTCACATGTTTGCCTAGGTTGCTGATGTCTTTACGTTTTCTTGTATTCAACAAACTTTGACCAGAATATTCAGTCCATTTCTCTCCTCCTTCCTAAATTGCATTCGTTCCGTCACTGACCCAGGCCCAGGGGTCGGGGCTGGGAGTTGACCAGCAGCTAAATCAGATCCCGGGACCACAGCCCCAGAGGGGAGATGATGCTGGGCTCCAGTGAGGAGGGGGCCCGAGAAGGGCCTGCCGGGACTGGGTGCCAAGATTGGAGCACGCAGCAGCCCTATAGAAACCCCGGCACCCCGGACGGGCTCCACGCCCAAGTTGGGGGGATTGTTACCCCATTCTACAGCTGAGAAAAGTGAGGCATCAGTTTTTCATCTTCGGCATTGAATGTTTGTCAAAGCATTTCACACCCAATAACCAGTCAGGGACCAACAACAGCTATATGGAGTCAGTAAGGAAGCAAGTGGGCGGCTTTGGGCAAGGGCTGGCTCCACAGTAGGCAGTCATTCCTGTCCCCAGGAGATCTTTTGCTCAAAACTCAGAACATCAGAATCAGACAGAGGCTATTGGGTCCAAATAATACCCCCTGGAGCTCTGGGGGTCCCAAAGGTGGAGGAAGCACTCAGGGGGTTCTTGGGTTCCTCTTATAGTAAAACAGCTCCTCTGGGCCACGTCACATGTAAGCCAGAGGCCAGCTCTTCCCAGGTCCTCCAGCTTTTGGGGGCTCACCCTATGCTCACGTCCACCTGGAAGCAGATTCTAGCCCCATCTCAGGCTCACTGCCCTCCCTTCCCCCCCACCCCAACCCACTCTGTCCACCTGCGTGCTAACACTAGTGAGGGTGAGAGCTTGACTGAGACTTGGGGGGTGCCAGCAGGGGCTTTGCATTGCCTGCCACTCAGCTACGGGGCTGCCTCCTTGGGCACCTGGCCCCCCAGGCCTTCCTGGGCAGATCTTCACAGGGGCATCCTCTCCTCCTTTTTTCTCCTCCCAGGCCTCGCCTTGCTGCATCATCTACTCTCTTCCTTGATTCTCACCGCACGATTTGCACACCCCCTTCCTCTGTATTATGCTGAGCCATTCACTCAGCTGGAAGTTCCACCCCGTCAGGAACTGGGACAGTTGGAGATTTACCCTACTTGCAAGCTGACAAGTGAGCCGCCACAGTTCCATGGAGGCTGGAAAAGACGTGAGATGCCTAGATCAGAAGCAAAGGATGGTTTGCGACTCACGGCAGCAGCCGGAGCCAGCTATCAGCATTGTCATGGGCCAGTTCCCCAAGCTCCGAACCCCACAGAGGGTCAGACGGCACCTGCGTACTCAGTGGTTGTGTTACAGGAGAGGAACCCTGACCTCAGGGACCCTGAATCTTTCCTGGGAGGCAGTAAGCATGCCTGCCCTTCGCTCTGGAGGGAGAAAGGAGCTCTATATTTCCAGGCTGCTCACTTACACTATGTTGAATAGCATCTTTCCAGAATTCATGTCCATCAGGAAACTGTGAACCTGTTCTTATTTGGAAATAGGGTCTTTGCAGATGAAATCAAGTTACCATGAGATCATACTGGACTAGGGTGGGGCCTTAATCCAATATGATTGGTGTCCTTGTAAGAAGAAGGAAGTTTGGACATAGACACAGAGAGGGAAGGCAGCCATGTGAAGACGGAGGCAGAAATTGGAGGGATGCTGCCACAAACCAAGGAGTACCAAGGACTGCTAGCCATCACCAGAAGCTGGAAGAGGCCAGGAGGATTCTTCTCTAGAGCTTTCAGAAGGAATGTGGCCTTGCTGTCACCTTGATTTGGGACTTCTGGCTTCCAGAACTCTGAAAGAATAAATTTCTGTTGTTTTTAATCCACCCAGTTTGTGGTAATTTATTACAGGAACCATGGGAACAAATACATCACTACCCAAAAGCCTTGAAAAGATGGTCAGGAACAAAGGGCAGTGGTGTCTTGATCACAACATACACAGAACCATGGGGAACCCACGGAGGGTCGTCTCTAAGGCCCGTGATGCTTTTGATCATCAGAACTGAAGACCCACCCACCTTTTCTTGCCCTTGACGGGGGTCTCACCTCTGTCCCAACTGTTCACCGTAGCATTTCCCCCCTCCTTGTAAAGGAAATTTTTTACCAGCTAATAAGAAAGATTTTAAATGCTTATATCATATCATTGCTACATATGGGATTTCCACCGAAGATTGTTTGAAGAAAAGCTTCTGTGGATTTCAAAATTTTTAAAGCTGGGAAGACTGGGCCCAGCCCTCTCAGCTGGCAGCTCAGAGAAGGGCAGGGGCTCCCCCAAGGCCAAGAGTGAGTCAGAAGCAGGGTTAGTCAGTTTGCCGAACTGCAGCCCTAGGCACGGCCTCCGGAGTTCGTCCCCAGTTTCCGCTGATCAAAGAGAGGTCAGAGCAGAAGAGAGAGATGTTGGGCAGAGCAGGAAACGTGGACGTTGCTGGGGCCCAGAGGGGTCTGGCAGGGCTCACGCCCCTGCTGCCGGGGACAAAAAGCGTGTTTTTCACAAGCAGCATCCTTCGACCATCTCCTCCCGTTGTCTCCTGTCTGACGGCGGAAAACTCAGCCACATTTGTAACACCGTCCCTCCTATCCACACCACTTCCCTCAAGATCTCCACCATCGTCTTAAGAGCTGTCGGGCCAACATGTTACCCAAAAAAATCCTGTTGAAAAGGGGCCACCTCTTCGGTGGGAAGGCAGGGATCTCATCCGTCTTGCTCCCCAGGCTGGCAGGTACAACACAGTATGTGTGTGTGACCGGCTGTGCTGGTGCCGGGGACCACCAGCTCCACTCAGCCAACCCACCCACTCGTCCCACACGCTCGGGGCCCTCACCAGGTGCCAGACACACTGCACCAAAGGCTCTGCAGCTGGGATCTGGCTTAATCCCCATGACAAGGTGACATCTGCCTGTTTTGCACGTAAGGAGCCAGAGGTTGAGAGAGGCAGATCTACAGTTCGAAAGCAGCCAAGCAGGTAAAATGGGGGTGGTATCAGGGCGGGGTGGGGGGAGTGGGAGGTGGGCAAAAAGGAAGGGAGGGAGGGAATCACTAGATGCCCTTTCAAGAGACGGCTAGGTATATTCTAAGCACACTAGCTAATCCTATAAGCGTCTGTATCTTTCATTTCTTGGAGCAAGTTCACAACTCTGTAAGTTGTAAAAAACTGATAGTAACGCCAAGATTTTTATCCATAAAGATGCAAATGAATTTCATCAGGTGGAGGGATGCTGGGTCCCCTACCCCAGGGAAGTAGCCAGTTTTGCATCTGTTAGCAAATTCAATTCCGCCTTTCTGATTTCCTACACATGTGTCTGCTCTTGGCTTTTTCCTCTGAATTGATTGTAACATCTTACTGGTCTCCTCACTAATTAATGAGCTAAATACAATCTTTGGTGCATGTTCATTTAATATTTGTATGAGAGTCGTGTGTTTACCCTTCAACCCAGGGGCCCCCTATCTAGCTCCATGCACCACCTCAAACTGAAAGTGTGCCTTGGAATCACCTGAAGGGAGGGCCCCTTACCACCCAGACTGTGGCCCTACCGGACACTTCTGATTCAGAAAGCTGGGTGGGCCTGAGAGTCTGCATTTTTTTTTTTTTTTTTTTTTTTTTTTGGCCGCACTACACGGCATGTGGAATCTTAGTTCCCTGACCAGGGGTCGAACCCGTGCCCCCTGCAGTGGAAGCACGGAGGCCTAACCACTGGACCGCCAGGAAAGGCCCAAGAGTCTGCATTTCTAACAAGGTCCCGGGACTGGGGCTGCAGACTTTGAGGACCACACCTCTCCCTTGAGCTCACCCTGCTTCCTCCATCTGACCCACCCTGTCCTGCCCTCTCCTCTGGGGTAAACCCCTCAGCCCTCTGGCAGAGAGGATTCTGAGTCCTGTCGTCCCCACCCTCCCCGCAGAGGCCCTCTGGGATAGATAGACAGAGCCCCAAGCCTGGTGTTGGTTCTCACATCCAGGGGCTCACTCTGTCTTGGGGTTGGGGTGTGGCTCAGAGGCAGGGCTCCTGTCTAGGGATGGGAGACCAGCAGAGGTGGCCCAGGAGGAGGGCCAGGCAAGCAGAGCCAGGTCGTGAAGGACAGGAGCCTCACCCGACCTCCCTGCAGCTGTTCCCATGGCCCCAGGATGGCAGCGCTAACCCTCCTGAGCTCCCTGAGCCTTCAAACCTGACTCCCAGGACTGGCTTGGAGGGGCCAGCCCCGCCCCCTGCCCATCTAGGTAGGGGTCGGGGCCCCGGAACTCAAGCTGCATTGCCCTCTTAAAATTCTCCCGATTGGCTTCTGCTGGTGGCTACGAGGATGTTCCCACCTGAGTCTACTTTTCCAGCTCCTGTGCACCAGGGAAGGACACGGGGGGCCCCAACGTCCAGCCCCTGCAGGCTGAGTCTGGGTGGCTCAGTGGGAGTCTCTGCCCGGGGTCTGGCTCTCCGCCCAGTTCTCCCAGGTTCCTCCCATCCCACAGGCAGGGAGATCCCCTCCTCGAGAGGCAAGCGACTTGCCCCTGGCCACACTGAGGAATTCTGGCAGAGGCGAAACGGGTGCCCACTAGTCCCCTGACTTCTCCTTCTGGACTTGACTACACCGCCTGGGCTTTCTTGGTAGATAACCAGGCGTGTGTGAGAGGGGTTGCCAGGAGCTGCAGTGACACATGCCAGCAGACAGATGGGCACAATGAATGTGCAAAGCCTCTGACAGCCCAGGCACAGAGCACCCCGATAAAGCTGCTGGGCTCACCCCTCCCTTCTCCAGGAGAGCTCGTGTCCATTGCTTGGGGACAGGAGCTGGGCCAGGAGGACGGTGGAGAGACTGGAGCCAGGAAAAAATGGAGGCAGAGAAGGAAGGTCCCTGGAGAGAAACGCTGCCCACATAAAGCCACATAAAGTCTTTCAAGTGCTAAATAAGAAGATGCCTGTTATTTGAATTAGAAATAGAATATGTAAACCTCTACTCAGGCGTTAAAAATACAGTAACACTAAATAAAATAACCTAAGATAAAGTGAGGAAAGCATTAGAAGTGCCGCTGGCTGGTTCTCCATACAGGCATTTTTATCCACCTTGAATAAACTCAAGCCCCTCCCCATCCACTATGGACATCTAAGAAAATGGGACTCTGAGGGTGGGCATATCAGAAAAGACCCCGGACTCCAGCTCTGGCAGCTGGCACTCACACCACACCAGGCCCACACCCGGGTGCAAAAAAAGAGACACTTCACGATGCCTCTGTGTCTCACAGATTATTTTCTGCATTTCAGGTAAGTGTATTAGGGCCCTGATATCCATCAGAAAGGGTGGAAGATTCATCTAAGGAAACGATTCTTGTCTAGGGTTTGATTTAGGGGTTTTGGTAGGTTGTTGATGTCTTTTTGGTTTTGCACTCATTTATACTTTTTACAAAAGTATTTTAACAAGTTAGAATTACCCTGATAACAAAACTTGTCAAGGACCTTATAAGAAAATTACAGACCAGTATCACTTATGAACATATATGCAAAATCCTCAGCACAAGTTTAGCAAATCGAATCTAGCAACATATACAAAGGATGATGAATGTGACAAAGTGGGCTTTTCTTCACAAATGCAAGGTTCGTTCAATATTCAAAATCAATGGGGGCTTCCCTGGTGGCGCAGTGGTTAAGAATCCGCCTGCCAGTGCAGGGGACGCGGGTTCGAGCCCTGGTCCGGGAAGATCCCACATGCCGCGGAGCAACAAAGCCCGTGCGCCACAACTACTGAGCCTGCGCTCTAGAGCCCACGAGCCACAGCTTCTGAGCCTGTGTGCCACAACTACTAAAGCTGCGTGCCTAGAGCCCGTGCTCCGCAACAAGAGAAGCCACCACAATAAGAAGCCTGCGTACTGCAACGAAGAGTAGCCCCCGCTCGCCTCAACCAGAGAAGAGCCCGCGCACAGCAACGAAGACCCAACACAGTCAAAAATAAAATAAATTAAAAAAAAAAAATCAATGGGCTTCCCTGGTGGTGCAGTGGTTAAGAATCCGCCTGCCAGTGCAGGGGACGCGGGTTCGAGCCCTGGTCCGGGAAGATCCCACATGCCGCGGAGCAACTAAGCCTGTGCGCCACAACTACTGAGCCTGTGCTCTAGAGCCTGCGAGCCCCAACTACTGAGCCCACGTCTCACAACTACTGAAGCCCATGTGCCACAACTACTGAAGCCCGCGTGCCTAGAGCCCGTGCTCCACAACGAGAGAAGCCACCTCGATGAGAAGCCCACGCACCGCAACAAAGAGTAGCCCCCGCTCGCCCCAACTAGAGGAAGCCCACGCGCAGCAACGAAGACCCAACGCAGCCACAAATAAATAAATAAATAATGATTCACATAATTAACAGAATAAAGGATTTAAAACATCATATGATTTCGATAGATGCAAAAATCACATGATCAAACTCATTCATGCTAAAAAGATGTTTTTAATTTTCATCAATACAGGAATAGGAGGGAACTTCACCAACCAGATCAAGAAACTGCAAGAAAACCTACAGCTAACATCACAGGGGAAGCGGGGGAGACTGAGGCTCTTCTCAAAAGACCAGGAGAGAGACAGGATGTCCACTGTCCCCACTTCCATCCAGCTTGGCCCATGGTCACAGCCCACCTCTGTGTGCCAGCAACATGGTAGTCCACACTGAAAACCCTGCAGAATCCACAAAAGGCCCCCAAGGCCTCTCCCCGGTGAGGGAGGTCCGGTCCTTGCATTGCGTTGGGGGAACCCAGGAAGACTGAACCTGGGGAGGGGGCTGCAGGCGCCTTTTCTGCTGAGTTATTTCAAGGCAAATTGGGCCTGTGTTTCCTGCGGAGGCCAGGCTTGCTCTCTGGGAAATCCGAAAGCAGCAGTTGAAGACAGATTCTTGGCGGGCCTGCGGGGTTGCACTAATTCTGCTCGCCAGCCCCGGGTGCTTCGGCCGAGCGCAGGGGGCTGGCTGCCAGCTTCTCAGAGTGCGCATTGGAGGAGTGGGGTTTTGGCGGCTGGCTGCGTGTGAAAGGCCTCAGCCCAGACCCTTTCATCGGCAAGTTATCCCCGCCAGGGGAGGGAGTGTCAGTTGTGTGGTCAGAGCTGTTCCCAGAGGGAGGGTGAGAGAGAGGGTCTCTGGAGGAGGAATCTGGCCCACAGGGCTGGCAGGCTGGGTCCTCCGAGCCCACCCTCTCAGGCACCCCTGGCTTGCCTCAGCACCTGGACCTGAGCCCTAGACCGTCACAGGCAGGCACCAGGCCTGTGGGGTGTTCCAGGTGGCAGCCTGCAGGATGCATATTCATCCCAGAGTCCCGAGCCGGGCTCTGCCCTTGGTGGGTGGGAAGCTTCCACTCAACTCCCAGGAGGGGGTGCGGGAGGTACCTCCAGTTCCAGCTCCCAAGACCCTTTCTGGGCTTCCAGTACTACAGTCCTCGGCCACCACCTGGCAGAATTGGTTTCTGGCTCTGGTTCCCCTGCCTCCACCTCGGAGCTCCCCAGGGCTCCCATGTACATCCAGGCCCAAACACAGGGCCTAGCACGGATGAGACACGTGGAAACACTCCTTGAACTGAACCAGACTCGGGGCACGAACCCGCGTCCCCAGTATCAGCAGGTGGACTCTCAACCACTGCTCCACCAGGGAAGCCCCGGAAGCCTCGTTTTTGATCAGCTCTGTCTGGTGTTCTGTGCAAATGTTTATGTTCCATGGGAGCACACACTGTTTGTTCTGGAGAGGGAGGGCTCCCCAGGGAAGGGGGAGGGCTGTGTGGAGCAAGGCCCCTTAAATGTTCAGGAAAATTCCTGAAGGCACCTCATGCTGGGGTGGGAGGGCTCAGGTGTAGGTGAGGCAGAGGGGCCAAGCCCTGCACTGATGTCTCCCAGGGCCCCTGGATCTCCTGTAGGGCTCGGGGGCCAGGCAAAGGGACTGCCAGGCAGTGTAGCAGCCGCCTGGAAGTCCCAGGGACCCTGGGTGGACAGGCCAAGAGGCAGGACTGGGCATTCCCAAGCTGAGAAGTTCGAGGTTCGGTCACTAGGAAATAGCCTCTTGACACAAGCTTGCCAGGGTGGGTTCCATTCGGACCATGACCCCTGGGATGCAGCTGGCACTTCCAGAGTCCAAAGGAAGAGTCTGGAACCTTCTAAGAGAGACACAGTCAAGCGTGAAGCCTGGGCTGGGGAGAAGAGTGTCAGGTCCTCAGGCCTGACTGAGTCTGGGTCCTTCCTACTTGCCAGCCTGTGCCTGGTACACAGGTGTGATGCCCAGATGTAGGGCCCAGGTGAGGTATGCATTTACCAAAACGTCTCCTGGGTGCCGACCTTGCCCCGCTCTCTGCAAGGTACGGCCATCATTTGCCATTCACTGAGCACCTATGATGGGCCAAGCCCTGCACTGCACGCTAGGGACCCAGAGTTGAAGGCCAAGCTCCCTGCTTTCCAAGACTTTCCAGTCCAGGGAAGAGGAGGAGGTAAGGAAGGGACCCCAACAGTTACTCCTGTTTATCAAGGCTGCTCGGCCACGCCAGCTCCTTAGTGAACAGGCGTCTACCTAGGGGACAGGAGGATCCACGTGCTCCCGCAGTGCCATCAAACGCAAGACCCAAGACAAAAGGTCAAGTCTGAGAAGCTAAAATGCAACGTGAGGGCTTCCCTGGTGGCGCAATGGTTGAGAGTCCGCCTGCCGATGCAGGGGATGAGGGTTCGTGCCCCGGTCCGGGAAGATCTCACAGGCCGCGGAGCGGCTGGGCCCGTGAGCCATGGCCGCTGGGCCTGGGTGTCCAGAGCCTGTGCTCCGCAGCGGGAGAGGCCACAACGGTGAGAGGCCCATGTACTGCAAAAAAAAAAAAAAAAAAAAAATTCCTTTTGCCATGAAAGGTAATATCCACAGGCTCCGGGGCTTAGGACGTGGACATCTCTGGGGAGCCATTACAAGCCTGGCACACAGGGTGACCTGAGGCAAGTCACTGCACATTGCTGGCCTCCATCTCCCTGTGGGCAGTCACTGGGTAGATGTCTCCAAGGGTCTTCCCCATGGAGCAGAGGCTCAGCAAGCCCTTGGAATCTTTGGGCTATTACCCCATCCCACAAGGGCACCAGAGCCCCTCTTGGCCAAGTGGGGTGTAGGAGATCCCAGAAGGGACCCCAGATCCACAGGGGCAGTGTTAGAAATAGGCAGACTCACCCATCAGAGAACTGAGCTTTGCCCAGGGCTTTAGCTAGATTTGCAAAGCGCTTTTCTTACATGCCGGGCAACGAGCAAAAGCTCACTAAATAATGTTCAGTGACTCAACCAATGAATAAATAAATAAACGAACAAACTTGTGAAATTGGCAGGTATGACCATCCCCACTGTACGGACAAGGAGCCTAAGGCTCAGAATGGATGGGTCACTCGACAAGCGACTCAGCCTCGGTCTGCTAGCTGCAGAGCCTGTGCCCTTCCGCGCTGGGACAGTCCTGGCACACAGTGGGGCTGGCCTCCACCAGGGCGCAGGGAAGGAAATAGGAAGTTGGCTGCCACTGCGGGGCTGGGGCCTCACCTGAACCTCCCACCGTTTCCCACAGTCTCTCGTGACCCGCAGAGCAGCTCGGAGGTGACACATGTGCGTGCTGGGGTTTCCTGCCAGGCCCGGGGACACACTCAGTTCTCACCCTTGGAGGAGGTGGATGGGGCTCTGGGGTTCAGTTGCCTCTGCATCCCCTTCATCCCCTTCACGTTTACCCCACAGTCCTGGGCCCCTCAGAGGAGAAGAGCTCAAAATCCCCCAAAAGCCAGATGTAGACTTTGAACCAGGGGTCTTGGGTTGGGACACTGGCTCTGTTGTTCCTCACTGTGTGGTCCTGGACATTTTTTTAAGACTTTATGTTTTTGGAAGAGTTTTAGGTTTCCAGCAAAATTAAGAGGGAGGTGCAGAAATTTCCCATATACACCCTCCCCCCACTACAGTGCATAGCCCCCACCCCACTATCAATATCAGATGCCTCCTCGTGGCACATTTGTTACAACTGGTGAACCTACACTGATACGTAGTTGACATTAGGGTTCACTCTTGGTGTTGGACATTCTATGGGTTTGGATTAAGGTATAACGACATGTATCTACTATTACAATATCATAGAGAAGTTTCACGACCCTAAAAATCCCGTCTCCACCTATTCATCCCTCCCTCCCCCCACCCCAACCCTTGGCAATCTCTGATCTTACTGACCCCATAGTTTTGCCTTTTCCAAAATGCCATAGAGTTGGAATCATACAATGTGTAGCCTTTTCAGACTGGCTTCTTTCACTTAGTAACCTGCATTTACTTTCCTCTGTCTTGGTGGCTTAATAGCTCACTTCTCTTTAGCACTGAATAATATTCCATTGTATGGCTATACCACAGTTTTTCCACTCACTTACTGAGGGACACCTTTGCTGCTTCCAAATTTTGGCAAATATGAATAAAGCTGCTATAAACATTTGTATGCAGGATTTGCATGGAAATAAGTTTCAACTCCCTTGGGTAAATACCAAGGAGAGTGATTGCTGGATCGTACATATGGTAAGAGTATGTTTAGTTTTGTAAGAAACTGCTAAGCTGTCTTCCGAAGTGGCGGCATCCTTCTCATTCCCGCCTGCCGTGAAGGAGAGTTCCTGTTGCTCCACATCCTCGCCAGCATTTGGTGATGTCAGTGTTCTGGATTTCGGCCATTCTAACAGGTGTATAATAGTATCGCGTTGTTGTTTTAACTTGCATTTCCCCAATAACATTAGATGCAAGGTATCTTTTCATATGCTTCTTTGCCATTTGTATATCTTCTTTGGTGAGGTGTCTATTAAGATCTCTGGCTGGGCATGTTTTATAACCTCTCCATGCCTCAGTTTCCAATTCTGTAAAGTGTCAAAAATCATATCTATCTGTTTCAGTCACGGTCCCAGCAGAAGACAGAATTTACCCCAGGTGGTCCAAATAAGGCACGTGACCAAAGGGACTGCTTACAGAGGTGTGGGCAGGTTCAGGAGCACCCAGAGACTGGCAATGGCGGGAAGATGCTACCATCCCTGGGGCTGGAGGAACAAGCAGAGGAGATGATGCTTCCAGCAGAAGCTGGTGGGAGCTAGAGTCACAGAGGGCCTCCCGGCAGAAGCTGTGGTCATAGAGAGGTGAAGCTGCATCCAACCTCTGTCCCTGGACACCGAATTAAATCTCAGAGACAGAGTTTGGGGTGAAGTAGAAAAGAACAGCTTTATTGCTTTGCCAGGCAAAGGGGGTCACAGCGGGCTAACGCCCTCAAAACTGTGTGTCCCACCTTGGAGAGGGTAGTGAGAAGTTTTATAGTAATGGTTCAAAGAGGGTGTGATCCGCCTGTGGACATTCTTCTGATTGGTTGGTGGTGAGGTAAGTAGGAGTCAGCATCATCAACCTTCAGGTTCCAACTGGTCTGGGGTCTACGTGCTTGTGGGCAGCATACCTTGGTCAATTGTTCACTTTTCCCACCTGGAAGGGGTTTCAGGATCCGCAAAACAGCTCAAAGATATTGTATGTATATGTTGATGGGGACCCAGGACCTTGCCCCAAGGCTGCCCTATTGTTTTTCTTGACCGTTTGTTTCTCCCTAGTCTCCCATCCCTTCCCTTTGGCTCCCGTCGGGAAATGGAACCAGGGTCTCTTGCACGACAGGTGGGAGCCCTCTTTGAACCATTACTATAAAACTTCTCACTACCCTCTCCAAGGTGGGACACACAGTGTTGAGGGCAGGAGCCCGCTTGGCCCCCTTTGCCTGGCAAAGCAATAAAGCTGTTCTTTTCTACTTCACCCAAAACTCGTCTCTGAGATTTAATTCGGTGTCGGGGGGCAGAGGCTGGATTCGGCTTCAGGGGCACCGACAGTGTCAGTGTACAGCACATGGCAGTGGGAGGAAATGCCCCATCCTCTCTCCCTCTGATCTCCAGCTGTTGCCCCCATTGGCCAGACCCAACCAGGCACCAGTGGGGGACGCAGCCCACCAGGGTCGGCACAGAGCCAGCAGCGGATGGATCTGGGGGGCAGGGGATGCCACAAGTGAAAAGTGACCAGCGCTGCTCACGATGGGGCCATTCATCCACGTGTTCTTTCAACAGACAAACACTGTCTTAACCACTGGGGACCCTCTGGGGGAAGAAAAGCGACAAATCACCCCCCCTCAGGGAATTTACATCCTACTATGGGCGTGGGGCATGGGGTGTGGGCTATTTCCACCAGAGCAGAACTTCTCAAACTTCACAGGAGCTTGGGAATCACCAGGAGGGCTTGTTAAAACCTAGATTCCCAGGCCCCATCCCCAGTTTCTGTAGGTCTGGGGAGGCCCGAAAATTTCCATCCTACCAAGTTCCAGGGTGCTGCCCATGGAGCAGTCGCGCCACCCTTTGACAGCCATGGCCCTGGGATATTTAGATGCTGGAAGCGTTTGTTTGTCCCATCCCTGACCCCTCGGCCTCCCTCAAGACCACAAGCCCCAGGGCAGGGACTGAATCTGAGTGTCTGATTTTTCCTCCGGGCTACCGGCGACCCCCACAGGATGGGGCTTGGGGAAGGGGCGCTCCGTGGGCGTTAGAGGGCCGCGGAGGAATGCTTACTGGCCGGAGAGCCGATCTGGGCCGCCAGGGTGGCCGGGGACACCCCCTTCCCCGGCGGGCACCGCCCACAGCCTGCGCAGCACACCCGGGTGGGGGGATCCCGGGAGGGCGCCCCCGGCCCCCGGCTCCCAGCTCGGGCGGGCCCCGGTGGGTGGGCGTACCCGCGACCCAGGTGGCTACCTGCCGCGCGTCTCCAGCAGCCCAGGAGTCCGGTGGCTCCGGCCGCGTCGGGCGCCCTACGCGGGCCCGGGGGGCGGGGCGGGGCGGGGCCTCCGCGGCCCCCTCCCCCGGGCCTGGGCTCCGGCTCTGCGCGGTGGCAGCGGCGGCGGAGGTGGCGCGGGGACCAAGGTGAGTGGCGGGGACGGGTCCCGGAGGCCCCGTCGGAGGAGGGGTCCGGGTGGGCAGGGGGCGGCACGCGTGCCCCTCGGAGGGCGGGGGCCCGGGCGGCGCCGGCGGAGTGGCGTGTGTGCGCGCGCGCGTGTCCCCGCCGAGTGCGGGGACATGGGTTGGGCGGGGGTCGGGCCTTCCCCTTGGTTGGGGGTCCAGCCCCTCCCACCCCCGTCTCCTGGGACCTCCGGAGCGCATCCTCTCTCTCAGTCTCTCTCTCGCCCACGCCCCGCCCCCCCTTCTCTTCTCTGTCTCTGAGTTTCTCTCTGTCTCCGTGGGTGGGTCTCTGCGTGTCCGTCCGGCCGCTCGTCCAGCTGCCTTGTTTCCTGATCTTCCCCTCCCCCGACACTGCCCCTCCCCATCGCAGCTCCCCCCTGTCTTTCCACTGCCCCCCCCTTAATAGAGCAAACAAAGATGGTCAGAAGGGAGACACCTCCTTTCTGAGCCCTGTCCTGGCTCGGCGTGCGGCCCCACCCCTCTGGCCTCTGGCCTGGGCCGCCCGCCACCTTCCTGCAGGGAGCTGGCCCTGCAGAGCTGTGCGGGTGCGTTTGGGGCAGCAGGCACAGCTGAGGGCAGAGGCAGAGCCTGTAGAGGTTCGTGCCCTCAACCTGGTGAGCCCCCTCCCGTCCCTTGAGAGGTGGCACACGGGGCAGGTCTGCCCGGTCCGGGGTGTGGGCCTCTGGCAAAACCTCATCATGCAGAGAGCCCGTTCACATGAGCAGCGCCTGACGCTTTCTAAGGTTTTCTCCGATGGAGCCAAGGTAGGGGAGAACTTGCTGCGCTGGGGGAGGGTCCCTGGCCCGAAGGTCACAGGGTGTGGTCTCAGCCCTGCTCGGCCAGGCCACTTCCTGAGGGCGAGCTCCATTTCCCCATCCGTGGCTCAGGGCAGCCCTGAGAGCTGTGTGCAGCTGCTGTGAGAACCCAGCGTGTCCAGGTGATTAGCGATGCTCTTGGCTAGAGCGTGGCTGTGCCTGAGTTCCCAGGGATCCCAAAGGCTGGTCCCTGGACTGCATCTGGAGGGGGAAGGCGAGCTCTCTGTCGCCTCTCAGACCTGCTGCACCAGGCCCAACCCAAGACCCTCCCTAGAGGAGTAAGCTGGGGGCTCTGGGGCAAGAGCCAGGGACCACCAGACTGTCCTCTTTAATGACAAGGCTTGATATAACGCGGATTCCTGGACTCCTATCCTGACCGCTGATGGGGCACCAGGAATATACATTTTACCACTCCTCCCCCCTCTTCTGGTGCGCGTTCAGGTGTGAGTGCCGCTGGCTGGTGGCCTTGGGTGATCGGACAAGGTCATATTAGCTCCCTCTGGCTGGCAGGCAGTGGAGCGGACCCAAGAGGAGTCCATCCTGGGGGCATGGCCTTGCTGTGTCCCTGGGCAAGCCACTTGCCCTCTCTGAGCCCACGTCCCCGTCAGTCAGAGGAGATTAGGGCCTCCCTAGGGTCTCTCCTGCCAAACGGTCTGGCATTCTGAGCCATTTGTTTAAATGGTGGTAAGGGGTGGGTGAGGGCTAGAGAATCAAGCTGACCTGGGTTAGCACCTGGGTCAGCATCCACCACTGGCTGGCTGTGTGGCCCTGGGCAAGTCACTGCTTCTCTGGGCCTCAGTTTCCTTATCTGAAAACTGGGAACCTTAAAATTACGAACTCCTTGTGGGTAGTCAGGATGCAAAGAGGCACAACGCCCGACATATCACAAGCTCACCGCAAACTGGCGGTGGGGGTGGGTACCCGTTTTGAGAGTGGCTGGCACTCCGTGTGTCTCGACTGTTTTAACTCTCTGGTGATGGGGACAGTCACATGAACTTAATTTCTCATCAGCAGGGCGAGTGGTCTGTGCAGAAACATTTGTTAGCTGATGGATTTTTTGTTTCTAATGGGTGGCTTAAAAGGCCTGAGGACGGGCACGTGGAATTGCCTCGCAGCCTCAGGCAGCATTTTTATGGCATCCGGCTGTGCGCCGGTGCCAGCTCTCTTGCTCATGGCAGGCACTGGGAGACAACACCCTTGTCCCCCGGCGACTCCCGGCAGATTCTGGAGAGGCTGGGATGGGAGAAGGAAGGCGAAAGCCCCGGGCCCTCACCAGTTTCCCCAAATTGTGGACATTCATGGACGTGAACAAAATCATCTTCTGGGACATCTGTAAGGAGAGCAGAGCTCTCGTGACACCCAGAGAGGAACAGGAAAAGTCATTCATTCATTCATTCGTTCTCGTTCGCCTGGAGGATGGCAAGCGTCCCCAGGGAGGCAGAGGGACCCATGCAGAAAGGGGGAGGCCACAGAAGCAACCTGGATGGGGAGCTGTTGGGTCACACGTGCTGTCAGTGGTCCTCTAGGTCAAAAGCGGAGTCAGGACGTCCTGCTGCGGGACTCACCCCATAGCCCAGGGTGGCCCTCAGGGGTACGGATGCTGAGGAGGACCAGAGTTAGGGTCGGGAGGTATGAATTAGGACCATGGGCTGTGATGAAGACGTGGGAGAGTGAGACAAGGAGGTGACTTCCTGGTGACAGTATAACCTTCTTTTTTTTTTTCTTTTAACCACATCCCTCTTTTATGTCTCAAAATCGAACCTCAGTGGGGGAGCACCTGGAGGCACAGGGACTTTGAAACTCTGTGTGAGCAGAGTTCTAGTGACTCAGGAATCCAGATGTCTCAGGGGAGCAGCCCGGGTGCCGCTGCGTAGAGGACTTGGCTCTAACCTCAGACCCTGGACTCTGGGTGGCCTGGAAGGGGAGCCAGCAGGGGCCAGGGAGGGGCCGCAAAGGCTGGAGACCCCAGAGTCAGGTCCACCTGCTGAGCTTCCGTGCTCTCATTTGTATAGAGTGGATTGGAAAACACACTTAGGTGATTAAGACCTGGGTTCTGGAGCCCCAGGCTATTAGGGTTCGAATTTCAGCCCCACCTCTCACCAGCTATGTGATGTTGGCAAGTCACCAAACGTCTGTGTGCACCTTGGTTTCTTCATCTATGACGTGGTGATTATCGTAGCACCTACCACATAGGGTGCTTGTGAGGACAGCATGGCTTCATGGGAGGTTTCCAGGACAGTGCCCTGTGTTGGTGTGGTAGAGTGGTCGTGCAGTGACAGCGGCTTGCGGTCAGGCTGACCTGGCACCGGCCCTGGAGTTCTTATCAGTATTAGTGTTAATGTTGTTGTTGGAAACTCACTTGTGGGGTCACGTGATGACTGGGTGAAGCCATGTACAGGGTCCCTCGGTGCACAAGGAAGCCCTCAGGTGATGCTGGCGCCCATCTGTACCCTCTAGGGAGAGCAGAGAGGACAGAGGTGACATTTGCTACTGCATTACCACGTACTACACCCAGGCGCAAGTGGGGAGGGGCCAGGGCCAGCTCCTTTCTGAAAAGATTTTCAGGAAAATCTATGTAGCTCATTGCACCTGGGAGTATTGCTCTCCTCAGTTCTGACTCCAAAGCCTGGGTTTACCTCTGGAAGGAAGCAGGGGACAGCCATTCCCTGAGCACCTACTGTGTGCCAGGCCCTGTGTGAAGTCTTCCCCAGGCACCGTCCCACTTACTCCTCCCAGCAGCCCAGAAGGTGATCATGGCCATGCCCAGTTAACAGATGGGCAAACTGAGGCCTGGAGAGGCCAAGGGCTGCCCGGAGACACAGGGCAGCAAGGAGCAGGGTTGGGGCTCAAACACCAGGGTCTCTGGCATGAGGTGTGCGTGCCCACTTTCCACAATGCTACGTGCCTTAAGGTGAGGGAATGTCACCAAGATGCCTCACTGTCAGGAGCTGCCACCGTGGGCTCCTCTGACCCCAGCAGAAGTCCTGCTCACTTTCTGGAAGGTTCTTAAGGTTTTGCTTTCTGTGCCATCAGCTGGGCTGGCTAAAGGCCTTCTTTGTGTTGCCAAAGCAGTTTCTCCAGCAAAAACAATCAGCTTGGAGTCACTTACCTCCCTTTGAGTCTGAGGGGGGTTACTCTCTGTGCTTCAGTTTTCAAATCTGTGAAATAGGAATTTTTATTTCTGTCCCACTTAGCTCCCGCAAGTAGGTAGGTAAAGCTGTGAAGTTATAATAGTCCTGGACAGGCACCTGGAAGGCATCTTACATATTTGCTCTCAGTTAACCCTCTGAGGCCTTGTGAGGTCATTGTATGATCCCATTGTACAGATGAGGAGGGCAAGGCACAGAGAGGTCAGTATCTTGTCCAGTGTCACACAGCTGGTAAGACTTTGGGTCTCATTAAGATGGACTGAAAGACAGCCATTGAGGCCACGTCTTGGTGGAGAGACATGACGCTCCTTGCTTGGTTATTCCCATGACAGGGAGCTCACTACCTCGTGAGCCCCTGTGATTGTTAGTCTAGGACCTGAGTAGGTGGTGGTGGTGGTGATCCCTGGTACAGTTGACTTAACGTGGGAGAACATCCTGAGCGTGGCTTTGGCTGTGCTGGGTTTGAGCTGCTGACAGGCCCAATCATGGAGAGATGGGGAGGGTGGCCCCAAGTTCTTTGTTACTTACAGTGGTGTCCATCTCATTCCTCCCACTGACTAAATCTGAGAGAGGAGGAAACTCTCAGCAAGGGAGGGCAAACACTAGGTGCTCAATAAATCCTTGTGGTGGACCAATCCTACTTTTTTTTTTTAATTTATTTATTTTATTTATTTTTATTTTTGGCTGTGTTGTATCTTCCTTGCTGCACGTAGGCTTTCTCTAGTTGCAGCGAGCGGGGGCGACTCTTCGTTGCGGTGTGCGGGCTTCTCCTTGCGGTGGCTTCTCTTGTTGCGGAGCACGGGCTCTAGGTGCACAGGCTTCAGTAGTTGTGGCTCACAGGCTCTAGAGTGCACAGCAGGCTCTAGCTGGGCCTCATGGCCTTAGTTGCTCCGTGGCATGTGGGATCTTCCCAGACCAGGGCTTGAACCCGTGTCCCCCGCATTGGCAGGCGGATTCTTAACCACCGCGCCACCAGGGAAGCCCCCCAATCCTATTTCTAAGGAAAATTTCAAATTATAAAACCAACATAGCCACGTTGTACAAAGTCTGGAAAATAGGCTCCGATTTTACCCGTAACCTCAGCCTCTGAACATTATCATCTTGTGTATCATTTCCAGTCTTTTTTGAATCAGTACATCTTGATGTAGAACTGTTTTCACAGGATGTCATCACACCACACGCAGTTCCGTATCCTCTTCCTTTTCACTTGCTGTAATTTCACTTGCTAGCATTTCCCCTGTTCCCTCAGTAGTCCACTAGCTCCTGAAGAGCAGTGACGATTTTTTACTGGCTGCGCCGTATCCTGAGCATCTTCATCATTTGACTTGGACCATCCCCCTCTCAGTGGAGCCCCCACGTGGACAAGGATGTGAAAAGCAGGTGTTGACCCCGAGGGCACGCCCCAGAGGTCCAGCAGGACAGCTGGTCAGCCCCCCCAAGCTGTGTGACCTCAGGCGGGGTCCTGCCCCTCTCTGAGTCTCAGGTTCCTGCCGTGCTGTGAAATGAGGGTGGGAACCTCATATCACAGGGCTGCTGGGAGGAGTAGACAAGGGGATGTGATGTCAATTATCTGGCAGTAGTGGGGGCTTGAAATGTGGTAGCTGTTATTACTGTTGCTGTTATTATTATTATTACTATTATTATTATTATTTAGGTCCTATCTCCACAGTTAAATTGTGGAGCCCTGCAAGCAGGAGCCAGGCCCTATACGTTCCTGTGTCCCACCCTATGCCCTATGATATTTATTGATTTGATTCCAAATATTCAGGTCCCTCCAAAAAGAATGAATCCATGTGGGCAAGGAGCTGGGAGATCCTTTGTTTATACAGTCTCATCTGGTCCACCATGAGTGGGGACCACCAGCCCCATTTTAGAAACAGGCTCAGAGAGTGTGATGGGCCTGCCCAAGGTCACACAGTGGGAAGAAAAAAGCCAGGAATACTTCCTGGAGGAGGTGGCAGTGCTCTGGGCCAACAGGAATGGGTGTCTGACCAGGCCAAGGTGCAGAGTGCTGGTGTTCTGGGGGCAGTGCAGAGGAGCCTGGGAGCTGTCCAGGGCAGAGTGGAACCCAGCACCCACACAGTGCAAGGCAGATTGTGGCTGAGGCTCAGGGGCGTTTGCTGGGCTGAGCTGACCTGAAGTGACAGCAGGGCAGGAATGAGCTAGCTATCTGGGCTCCTGACCCCACCGGCACCCCACCCAGCCACTTCCTTCTGTCCAGGCAGGAAGGGGTGCCCTGTGGGATCAGAGGCTGCAGGCACCTTCCTGGGGCCTGCCTGCTCTGTGAGCCGTGATAAAATATTTATCAGAGATGCCGGCAGCCGGGCTTCCCTGCACAGCGTACAGCTGGGGGCACCTCCCACCCCAGACCTGCAGCCTTGACGAGTCCCGCTGAGTCACGCGCGAGCCCGAGCCCTCCTCAGCCCCTCTGCCCTTTGGCCACGTGGATGCCTCATAATATGTAAGCCATTCGGGTGCACACAGGGCCAGGACATCCAGCTTGGTTAGTGCTGAGGGTTTCAGAGCTCATTCGGCGGCCAAGGTCATAGGCAGAGGAGGCCAGAGGGACGGGATCTCCCCTGTACCCACCCCTGCGGGGTCCCAGCTCCTTAGTCCTCACTGCACCCACCCAGCAGGGTAGGTCCTCAGCACCTCCGTTTGGTGACGGAGACACCGAGGCTCAGAGCAGGGGCGCGACGGGTCCAATCTCACGCTGTTAGTGGCCGAGTGGAGATTTGGTCCTCAGCTGTCTGACCCCTCCGCCGAGGTGCTGGACTCTGTTCTAGTCCGGGGTCAGGGGCTGGGGGTCCTGCCCGCCCCGAAGTGACACAGCTGTGAATTCAGGTTTGTGCGTTTGATTTTCAAAGTGACAGCAACAACAAAACACAGTAGCAGATGGCTCCTTCCTGCTGCTGGAGGTGTGGGTGGAAGGACAGGGCTTTTGGATTCTTTCGTTCACTCATTCATAAAATACATTCTGGGTGCACTGGCCAGGGCCAGCGTTCCAGGCCCTGGGGACCAATGGGGGACACTTAGGCCGTGGTTGGGGGCGCCCTCGGAGCCAGAGAGGGCTGGCTTCTGTGCCCGAGCCCACTTACTGCTTGCTTCCGTGCTCTGTGATCTCTGGTGGGTTGGTCTCCAGTTTGTGAATGGGGGGGTAGAATCAATCACACCTGCGTCCTTGTTCTCCGTCACATCTTCACGTTGGCCTGATGGACATCGATTGGCCTTTGGGACAGGTCTGGTTTCCAGAGAGATCCCGGCAGGCCTTGAGGTTGGCCCTCCCAGGAAATAACCCGGAACCACTGCCCCAGGAGCCTTGCAGGTCTGATGGTTGAAGGTGGAAGTTTTTGCCAAGCTTGGTTCTGAAGGGAACTGGCCTCTGGAGCCACACTCGCTGCCCACAGCTGTGAGAGGGAGCCCTGTGGGTGGCCCGGGTCATCTCCCCGCTCAATGCCTGCAGGTCATCTCATATTCCTGCTTGCTGTCCGCCTTTCCCTCCTCTGGACCCTCCTCCTGCCATTCCTCTATCTGGAATTCTTTTCTTCCCTTCTTCACTGGGGGCTTTTGTTGGTTCTTCAAGCCCCCGCTGGAAGATACCCTCCTCTTCCAGGAAGCCCTCCTGGCTGCCCTGCGTCCACCCCAGGCAGGGTGGGTAGGCGCCTCTCCCGTGCCCTTTACCCTGGAATCTTTGCTCATATCTTTGATCCAGCACTGGATCAGCTACCCGGTCTCCTCCCCTCCAGCCTGGGGCTCCAAGGGCGGAATTCTGCTCGATTCATCTCTGGGTCCCAGGGCTCAGCTCGGGGTTGGCACAGAGTGGAGCCCCAAGATTGTCTGAGGAACGAGAGAGAATGTCGGACATGAGGGCGGGGCTGGGGTTTTAGGAACGTGTGGTAAGGGGCAGCCGCAAACCTGTAAGGTATGCTCCACGTGTGAACTCCCTGTGTTTCTGTGAGGGACCCCTGTTTTCTTGGTCTTCACAGACGATGGACGTTCAGCTAGACAGCGGGAAATAAGGGCTTCTGGGGCTGAGACTCTTGTGGGGCAGCGGGCGCTGAGTCCTGGGGGTCGGGAGGGCTGGGCCCCTCCTTTTGGAACTGCATGACCCCAAGCGACTCAGCCCCTCTGTCAGGCCTCACTCCCATTCTGCAAACCCAGCATTAATTTGTGGAAGAGAAGCGGACAGGCGGCAGGCTTGCGTTCCTGGGGTGCTCACGGGGATGTCCGACAGACACTCACAACCGGCACAGAAGAAAGGCTGGAGGGAAAAATGCACCAAGATGGTAGCAAGAACTTTCTCTGGTGGTTTGTTTCCTCTTCCAACTGTTTTGTGTTTTTCCAATATTCTCAAGTTCATTCAGTGACTTTGCATGGGTGTTGAGAGCCTTGCGCTGAACCCTATGAGGCAACAGAGCCCGTGCTGCTGGAACGCTCAGTCTGATAGAGAGGTAACCCCTCTCCAACAGACTGACCCTACATGGTCTGATGGACCCATGGTGTGATGGAGCTGTCATGGTGGGAAGCCCGGAGGAGGCCCCTGGCCCAGCTTGCAGGCTTGTGAAGTTGGGACCTTGCTGGGGAGTGGGGGAGGGCGGGGAGGTGTGCAGGGGGTGGGTTGCTAGGGAGGCCGGTGTGCTGGGACTGGGGAGTGGTCTTCGGCTGGAGACCTGGATGACGGTGAGGTGAGGATGGTGAGAGACCCTGCAAGGAGAGGGTCTGGACCAGATCCTGAGGGATGGGGGGAGGGGTGCTTCTGTTAGAATCACAATGGCTGCATCCCCTGAGGGTCCACCCACCAGCCTTTGGGGGGTGGGGGGAGGCACTGTGCGCTAAGGAGCCCAGGCGACCCCTACCCCTATAGGGACCCTATGGGACTGGCACTGCTGTGTCCCCACTTTACAGAATGGGGAAACTGAGGCCAAGTACAGTGAGCGACCAAGCTGCACTTCAGATCCAGGTGTGTTTGTCCCCAGAGCCCAACCGGGACCATCTGGCCTCTCCTGCAGCCCTTGCTTGTCCCTGAGCCTTGGGGCCTCTGTTTTGTCATCCGTAGAGTGGGGATTAGAACCTGACATCTTAGACCAAATGAGCACCCTTCCTATAACTGTCAGGTCCACCCCTTGAATATTTGCTGAGTTCATGATTTCTGTCATCTATGGTTAGAGCATTGCCCAGGGTGGCAGGTTAGGGGGACGAGACACAAGCACAGGAGGCACCTTGGGGACGGGGCTCTGAGGAGAACCCACAGAAATGGGAGATGAGTTTGATTTCACAAGACCAACCGGAAAGAACTTCAGGCAGCCAAAAGGAGGTCGACGTGGACAGTCCCAGGACCAGACCCGGGGGAGTGTGGGCCGCGGGCCCCCGGGGGTGGCAGAAACAAAGCAGGCCGGTGGCTAGGGAGCCGGTTCAGAATGCTCTGGGCCGGGCCAGCTGAGGACTCAGAGGCAGGTGGGGAACACAGCTGCCCACCGAGCCACAGAGGGGGCAGCCCCCGTGCAGGTGAGGTGTCCTCTGCTTTACCTGAAGCTGCAGAGAAGAACCAGCCAACGAAGGGAAAAGGCCTCCGTGCTGATGGTCAAGGTCACCGGCCATCACCTTGGTCTGTGGGCTGCAGGCCTTGGTGCTGGGCAAGGTGTAGGGGGGATGTCGCCGAGCTCAGATGGGTTTCCTCCCTGCATGTATACTAATACAGCGGGCTCTGACGGGTGCTGTAGGCAGTAGGTGGGCGAGAGGGGAGGAGGGGGGAGGGGGAGGGAGAAGTCCGCCCAGGCCCCAGCCAGGGCCCACCATTCTCTTCCCTTTGCTTCACCAGCAGAGGGTGAGGGGCCCCTGCTCTCTGTGGCTTTCAGCTGGGTGGGCAAGGTGGGCAGAGAAGGCAATGTGCGGTGGCCCCCCCAGGGGCCTGGACGTGTGCCCAGTGTAGGCCTCTGTCCCCTGCTGGAAAAATGAGGACAGCCCCCTCCCTCCCCCACATTCTAGCTTGCTCCCAGAGCAGTTATGAGGCCAGACAGACACTGAGGCTGCCACAGGGTAGAAGATTTGGCCAAGGTCAGGTTCAAATCCAGCGCTTAGCTCAGGGCCTGGTACATATTAGATTCGCATGAAATACTTCCTGGAGAGAAAGTGCACATGGCCTTTGGCAAATTGTGTGGCCCTCTGAGTCCCTGTGTCCTCAGGGAAGGGGGCTGCCGAGGCCCACCCCACCCAGGAATGTTGTGCAGACAGGCCTGGTGCGGAGGGGAGTACTAAGCTGCTAGCCAGGTTAGGACCACAGGAGCCAGCTAAGGAAAGAGGCAGGAGCATGTCCTTAATAGTGAGGGATCTCACTCTCTGAGCTTCCTGGGGGAAAGTGCCACACTGCAGCAGGTGGCCTGGGCAGTACTGTCCTCCAAATGCACGGGTATGTGTGGTCGGGTGGGGCTTGTGGAGAAGGCTTAGGTGGGTGACGTCACCCTGAGCAGGGTTTTGCAGGATGAATAGGAGTTGGCCAAGCAGCCCAGGCTTAGGGAAAGGTTATCCCAGACAGTGGGACAAGGGCAAGCATGTGGACGTGAGCTGGGCCTGGCCTCCAAGGACTGCACCTTCCACCAAGAAGCTGACTTCTGCTTTCATTTGTTTGGGAGGCTTCAGGAAGGCTATTGGCTCCCTTTCGTCTCCCTTCAGACAACCCATGAGCTGACGGCCTCCCTGTAAGGGGCTGGGAGCTTGTGACTGACTGCTTACCCTCTATCTCATCCCTGCAGCAAAGCCCAGGAGACCCCGCTCCTGTCACCTGCCCCCGAGTCTGGGGAAATCCCGTGGGCCCGGCCAGTGCAGGAGGCACCATGCAGCTTTACAGTGGAGCTGGCGGCCTCAGCTCCCAGGCAGACTTCTCACCTCAGTCCCCCCACCGCATCTGCCACCCACACCAGGAACCACAGAGAAAGAGCCCAGGCCTCCATGACTCAAAAACAGAAACTGCTGAGCCCTGAGCCGCTTGGGGGTCAGGCCGGGGGCTGGGCAGGGCCGCACTCCCACGCCCAGCACCCCAGAGGGGGGCTCCAGGGAGAATAGGTGCCAGGACGCTGTGTCCCCATGCCAGCTCCTGGCCCTGGCCCTGTCACTTGGGTGACTTATGGGCCCGCGGGGAGTCCCTTCCCTGAGCCCATCCAGCCACGCCCCAGGACCCCTGAAGGCACAGTTTCAATACACTCACACAAAGAAAGCAAAGTCACAAGAGTCACTACTTACACATCCCAGAAATGGGGCTGGGGGAGCATAATGAGGGGGGAAGGGCAGCCCGTCCCAGGTCACCAGCAAGAAGGACACATAGAGAGCAGGGCGGCAGCCTCCGTGACTTAGAAGGCGTCTGGGGCGGAGGCCACTGGCTTTTCTCAGCCTCAACTCTAAGTGCGCCCGGGGAAAGCAGAGCCCCTGGAAAAGCAAAGCGCGGAATCCTAAGCTCACGCCCTTCCTCGTCTAACTGTCCGATCTCGGCGTGAACCGGGTGGTCACGCTGTAAAATCCCTGGGCGGCAACTCAGACTCATCACGGGGTCTTCCTGAAACCTTTCCCCCCAAACCCCCTCATGCACCCCGAGGTGGCATCGTGGCACCCACTGTCCTCCCAGCCTTTGGGGCCCCGGGCTGCATCTCCTGCCTCTGCTCTGTGTTTGCTCTGCCCTGCCTCTGTGATGCCCTCCCCTTCGGCCTGAGAGAGACCTGGCCCATCTGAGCACCAGCCATGGCCCATCCCCAGATGCCCCCCACCCAGATGCCCCGGGCAGGTCTGGGGCCTGCAGCTGCAGGGG
The DNA here is from genome assembly GCF_963924675.1 of Phocoena phocoena. Taxonomy (NCBI): domain Eukaryota; kingdom Metazoa; phylum Chordata; class Mammalia; order Artiodactyla; family Phocoenidae; genus Phocoena; species Phocoena phocoena. The sequence continues at coordinate 4,826,596 of NC_089229.1, read as the reverse complement.
GCTGAGGAGTGCTGAGGAGAGAAGGGGAGGCCAGAGGGCCACCTCCTGCCTTTGCCCTGACCGTCCCCTCCAGAGCCCAGAGTCTCTCCCGGGGACCGCTGAGTGCAGGGCCTGTCCTCTATTGATGGCTCAGCCCGTGTCCTCATCGATGCCGCGGTCCGTCCAATTCCTGCCACCAGGTCTGCAGCCCGCCCCGGCCCTGCTGGGCAAGGCCATCCTTCCAGGCTTGTTTGAAATGTCACTGCCTCTGGAGGCACTTTGGAGCTCCCCAGGGCAGTTGGTGTCCTCGGGGTTCTCATAACCCTCCACCCATTGCCTCCTCTGTTCCTGGCCTCCTGCGACTCCAGGGAAGAGGAAACGTGGCCTCCTCTGGGGACAGGTTCCGGCCTGCAGTAGGTGCTCACAATCACTAATGACTTGATGGGGGCAGAGGGGGTCCCCCAGAGTGACAGCGTGTAGTGCGGGCCCTCCAGGTCAGAGCTGGGCTCGATCTCAGCACTTCCACTTACCTGCCGTGCAACAGGGTAGGTCAGTTCCCTCAGAACCTCAGTTTCCTCCTGAGAAAAATGTGGGTGGAAATTCTGACCTGGCTGCCCCAGGAGGGAGGGAGTGGAGGGCCCAGCACCCAGTAGGACCTCAGTATTTGCTCTTTTCGCCATACGTTAGGACAGTCCTGCTCTGTGTGTGACCCTGAATGTCCCACCCCTGCTCCCGGCCTCCGTCTTTCTGTCTGTAAAATGGACAGCTGAGCTACATGAACTCCGGGAGCCTTTGGACCTAGCCTCCTGTGGGAGAGAGTGGGGTGCAGAGGGCCTGGGAAGCAGCGTCAGACACAGGTCATCCCCTTCTCTTACTTCCCCCTGCGTTTATTGTATTGACCGGCCTTTCTTGTAGGAAAGGAGGGCCAGGTGGATTTTGTTAAATGCTGTTTCTTAGCTGCTTGTGTCAGTTACCAAACTTAAACCACATTCACGGCCAAGAAAGTGTAGGAACTGCAGACTCAGGTGTGTGAGGAGGGGAGAGTAACAGAGGGCTGGAGGGTCCGGGACTCCAGGGTCCTGGGTCCCTTCCCTCCAGACACCTCTAGGAGTGGAATCCTCCCAGTCTCCTATTCCCCCCACCCCCCGTCCACCCCTGCCCCCAGCCCCTCCTGAGACAGCAGAGCCTCGTTGCTGCTGCTACCCTGCTATGCAGGCTGCCAGGGGAAATGCCCTGTCTGAGGCTCCACTGCTCTGATCTCACCCTCCAGGTGCCGCGGGAACATCACCGCCCCTCCTGCAGCTTCATTAGCCCTGTCTGCAGAAGCGGGAATGGCGATACCCGTGTGAGAGGGTATTGGGACTGTATGATCATATGGTACACCCTTCAGGCCTGTGCTTGGCTATTAGAAAATGCTTATAATGTAATAACTATGGTTGTGTTATTGCTATAATCATTATCAAGATGTTCCTGGATTTAAAAAAACAAAAACAAAACATGCTAGGAGATCTAGTACATGTGTGAGATATGGACTGATTTTTTTACTCTGAGCTTCCTGGCAACAAAAGCAAAGAGGGAAAGTGGATCACTCACTAGATTCATAATGCCCTTAAGATGAAAACGCAGCCTTTCCTGGGAATGAAATCCAAGGGATGATCCTCCTAGGTGCCCTCCTAAAGGGCTCCCTGTGTGATGTGAACAACACCCTGGCTTGATCCAAGGAGCTAGTATCTGGGGCAGGACCCTCAGGCTTTCCTAACTGCAGGGAAGATGGAGAGGGGCATCCTCAGGTGGTCTGCAAGGGGGACCCAGTGAGGCCCATAACCTTGAGATGACTGAAGCTTCATGTGTTATCTTCAAAATCCATGAGGATTTCACCTCAGTCTATAATTAAGGCATCTGTATTAACTCTAAAAATAACGTTTTCCCTCCTCTACTCAAAATCTTTGGGTACCACAGACATTCCCTACAGATGGGCCATGCTCATTCCTTGGCTTTGCCGTAAGGTGGGGTCCCAAGCCCTTTTAGAGAAGCCCATGAAAGCCACACTCCTCTCCCCGACAAAAGGCACACTCACATTCGGGAGTTATGCAGACAATTTCAGGGTTTCACAGATCCTGAAAAACTCCCGGGCCTCCAGGACCCTGAGTTGACGGGCTCTGATCTGGGGTGACAGGGGTAAGTGCATATCTTCTGAACCAAGCTCATGAGAATTTTTTCTCCCCGGTGGGCTTCTGTTAGACATGGAGCAGCTCCAATTGATGTTGAGGCTGTGTACTCTGTACAGAGCCAGATGTTTTTACTGTGGCCCAAACAGGAGTAGACCTGGTGCCTGACAGCCTCCTGGACACGCCAGGCACTTGAGTCAGTGAGGACTTTTACACTGACTGCAGAACACCAGGGAAGGACGGGGAAATCAACGCAGAGACCGCGTACGACGCTCCCTTGTCCTGGGTCCCATCCCCTTTTTTTTTTCTTTTTTTCTTTTTTTTTTTTTTTTTTTTGCGGTACGCGGGCCTCTCACTGTCGTGGCCTCTCCCGTTGCGGAGCACAGGCTCCGGACGCACAGGCTTAGCGGCCATGGCTCACGGGCCCAGCCGCTCCGCGGCACGTGGGATCTTCCCGGACCGGGGCACGAATCCGCGTCCCCTGCATCGGCAGGCGGACTCTCAACCACTGCGCCACCAGGGAAGCCCCCCATCCCCTTTTACACCTGGTGGGTGCCCAGTAAGCTGGTACCTGGCTTTTATAACATCTTGTTATATTCATGCTTTCTTTTCTCTTTGATTATGTTAAGCAAATTCATTTTACAGTCTCTTTCCAATAGTTTCGTGGCTGAAGTTTTAGGAATTTCATCCTGACATTTGTAGCGTTTGCTCTCCTTTCCCGCATAGCGGCTGTTTCTCCGTGTGTCGCATAATTTGAGATCATGAGTTTATTTCCAGCCAGGCTTTATCTGTGGAAACCCCAGGAGGCCTGGCTTGTGCGCTTACCCCTCCAGAGCATCTCTGTGGTCGCTCTGCTTGGCAGCCTAGGGCTGTCACAGCCTGGGGCCACATCTATGTTAATCAGTTTACGCTCTCTCCACCGTAACCCAGCAGCGTGTGAAGGTGGGCTCTTGGCTACAGATTATCAGGAGCCCTGCATGCTTTTTCCTACCTCGAGTTCAGGTGGTCAGAGACAAGTTTTCTTGTCATCTCCGTCAATGGGGAGATCTTTCTCCCGGCTACCCATTTATTAGGGGTGCAGCCCCTCGAGACCCCTGGCTTTCTGTGAAGAGCTCAGTTGCATCTCCCATCGTCCTGCTTGCTGGTGTCTTATCTCCTGACTGCTGGGTTTAACCTCTGTCTCAATATCCCTCTCCCTACCCTACAAGGCACCTTCATTTAACGTCTGGGTTTTTAGTTCACAGTATTTTCCTGTGACTTAAATGTTATGCTAATTAGAGTACAGCTAGAAGAGTGTAATAGTTAAGAATACAGACTCTGGAGCTGGACTGCCTGGGCTTGAATCCCAGCTCCACCAGCATGAGATGTGCTCAGTTTCTTCATCTGTGACATGGGAATAGCAGTAGTTGGGGTTGCTGCAAGCGCTAGAGGGCGTTGACGGAAAACAGTAAAACACCTGTTATTTTACCAGCAAAAATGGGTTTATTCAGGAACGGCAAAGAATTGCAATTCAGGATGCACAACCTATGGTGACACAGGCGAGTCCAGGGTACCATTCTTTTATAAGAGAGAAGGGGAGCTGGGAGGGGCTGTTATAAACAAAGAGTCCATTGGAGGAAACTGGGAGTTTGAAGTGTAATGGCTTTTCATTGGCTGAATTGTACCAGTCTCTCATTGGCTGGGCTGTTGCCAGGCGAGGAGAAATTCTTCCTTCCTCCTGCTGGCAAGTAAGTAGTAACCTTCCTGTTGGAGATGCAAAGGTACGTCTCTTCCTGTTGGGTCTGTGGTTGACCAGAAGTGATGGGGTGTGAGAGCTCCCCCTTCTGGCCTCCCACATCCATTTTAAATGAGGTTTCTGTTTATTAATTTTCACAAGGGCTTGATACATTAAGACACTTGAGAACATCGCTCCTTATTGAATTATTGCATATTGCAAGCATTATACTGGCCTTCAGTAAAATTAATATTAAATATGATATAAGTATACTGATAAGATTATCTTAATGATAATCCTAATATTATTCTGGCCCCTGGTGATCATCCTCATTTTCTTACTAGCTCAGTGATGCATTGAGATGTGTGTAATTTTTTTATCCAGCATTTCTAGGTGCTATGTAGGAAAGAGCTGTCAGGTTGTGTAGTTCTCTAAATTGACCTTTCAGTGGTTAATGCAAAATAATGATCATACTCTGCAGGTATTACTACTTCTGACCAAGCACTTTCAGAGCCTGTAGATACCTGTCTCTAATTCTCCTAGTAAGTTGCAGGCCACCTTTGGAGTCCGGCGGAATCCAGCTCAGCCGCATACCTGCCAGCTCTGTGACACATCTGTGACACATCTTGCGGTCTGTGCAAATCTTGCATCCTTTATCCGACTGACACCCCCAGGGCCAGATGTGACTTTGGAATTCCTACTGTTTTTGAATGATAATACAGTCTGTTGCTGCCCTCTAGAAGGGGTCAGGGAGGCATCCTGGGGAAAGTTTTGCACAGGATCTCCACTAAGTAGGGTAGACAGAGCTCTAAATAACTTCACTTCTGGTCAGGTCAGGTTTTGTGGCCGAATGAGACCTGAAAAATCTGAGTTTTCAGAGCTCTTTGCAATTCTGAATCACAGATGGAGTCTTGCAGTCGGGGCGGGTGATTGGACTTGACTCTCACTCCAACAAGGAGAAGTGGGGATTTATAGCCAAGGAGCAGGGCGGGGGGTCAGTGGATGGGAAAGTAGGAAGAGGAAACATCTGGGGAAGGAGGATTCTTGCTGACCCACTTAGCCGAATCCTTGCTCAAGGCCAGCCAGGGTGGTGAGACGGCGGGGGGGGGGGGGGGGCAGGACGAGGGGGGTCTGACAGTGGCGAGTAGAGGATTTTCCCTAAACTGACAGGATTCTCGCTCACAGTGGATCCTACAAGGACAGAGAGGGAAGCCCACGGTCAGGCCTCGTCCAGCAGAGGCTCCAAGGAGACTGGTAACAGTTAGGTCAAGAAGAAAGTTTTTGTCCGTGTCCGCTGGGCGTTTGCCCCTCACCTCAGCTTGCAGAAGTCTCGGCCTCCGAGAGCATCTGATGGAGAAGGTAGGCCCGTCCCGAGATCCTAACGCAAGACAGAGGGAGGACGACGGCCTGGGGGTTGTCGGCTGAGGGGAGAAATGTCTGCATCACTGGGGTGGGGACCCAGTGCCCAGGGGAAGCCAGAGGACTGGGAGTGGAGAGCGGGAGGCCAGCTGGTGGTAATGGCTAAGGCTGCTGAGGACCTACTGGGTGCTAGGCCCGTCCTAAGCATTGGACGTCTGTGAATACATTTACAGCCTTGAGATCTCCCAGGGAGGAAGATGTTATTCTGACTCTCATCTTACAGATGAGGAAACTGAGGCACAGTTCAACAGAAGTACTCAGCCCCAGGTGGTCAGCTGTCAACTAGCGAAGCCACGTTCCAGCCCAGGCCATCTGGCTCCAGAGCCCATGCCCCGAATCACAATTCTTTACTGCCTTTTACTATTAATATAATCCCTGAAAAAGAAACTAGTTGGAGGGAAGGGAGGAAAGGCACCCAGGCAGAGGGCAGAGGCTGGGTAAAGGCCCGGAGGTGGGAAGCAGGCAGAAGGGCTGTAGGACAGTGGTTGCTTTGTCTCCTCGGGGGCTGGGGGTGGCAGGACGGGGCCTAGAGGGGCTTCGTGGGAGACACAGCAGAGATGGGAGGATGAGTGCCACGCCCAGACTGTGGAGGTCTTGGACACCTTGCCGGAAACGTGGAGTTCATCCTGCAGGCTAGGGGCCTCGGCTGAAGCCGCTGAGCAGACGGACAGGTCACACCTGGGGGGCAGAGTGAGTGTGCCAGCAGCAGGGTGGAGTCCCGTAGGCTGTGAGGCCAGGAGGCCGTGTCTGGGGCAGGGGAGGTGGTGAAGTCTGGAGCCTTCGAGGCCCAGAGGTGGGCAGGCTCCAGGGACAGGGACGGGGCCTACGCTAGCTGGCCCTGCAGGGGCTGGGGGACAGCAAGGGGGTGCTACCCGTCCAGGCTTCGGGCGGGGATGGTCCCAGTCTCCTCCAGGAGCAGGCCTGGGTTCTGTCCACGGCCCACCATGGAAGAAGCCGGGGACTGGAATAGGGACCCCTGCATCTATGCTGGCCCTGCCTCTCTCAGCCTGTGTGACCTGGTAGGTGACACAGGATCTGTGGCCTCAACGTCCATCTGCAGTGGAGGAAGAGGCAACCCAGCTGGCAGGGTTGCCATGGGGACCGTGGGCCAGGCTGGCCGGGGTGAGCCCTCAGTAAGGGGTACCTCTCACCCCTAGGAGGAGACGCTCCCCCACCAAAACCTTACAGCAAATCTCCGCAACCGTTTCTCCTGCATTAAATGCATCCCTTCGTGGACTGTGAACTTCGGCCTTGGAGAAGCGGGAGGATGGCGAGAGGAGCACCGTCCTGGGGGGATGCCCCTCCCCTGGGAGCGAAGCCTTAGACTTGGCAGAGCCCAGCTGACCCCGCATCACCTCCCCTCTGGGCTCTTTGGGCTTTGTTTACAAAGTCAAGAACATAGCCGCCACCACCCCCACCCCCACTGGAGCTAGTCATTCCTGCCTCACGGGGCTGTTTGGAAGAATACGTGAAAAGGCGCTTCCAAAGCTCCCATGGCCACCAACCTGGTCCACGATCTCAGGCTCCTTCTCCTGGGGCTTTTCATTATCAGTGTGAGTTCTGATGTCCTGAGCGGTACTTGTTCTTTCCGATTCTTCTAAGAAAAGGCTGCTGGCCAGGAAAGTGCCTGGGGAGGATATAAAGCTGGACATCAAGCCCAGTCCGCCCAGCTCTGCCCTGTGTGCCCTCAGTCCACCTATCTGCACAGTGGGGACGGTGGCAGGGCCGCCTTGCAGGGCAGCTGCATTTATCCAGGTCAGGAATGGCAGATGCGGACCCGGCTCTGTTATCCTTCAGGGGCCACACCACGATGCCTTCGCCAGAAGTAACCTGTCACCACCCGTCTCCCGGAGTTTGTGTGCTCCTGTTAAAGAAGTCGGGAGTAGGGAGATGAGGGTGCCTCCAGTTTGCTGAGCTTTGGGGCCTGACCTTTCCACGTTTGGATGTGGGAGTTTTCTGGACATGGAGGTCAAAGCCAGAGTCTGGGGGAGTGCAGGCCCTGTCTGGGGAAAGGCAGTATACTGGTGTCTTAGGGCTGCTTTCACCAGTTGCCACAAACTGGGTGGCTTAAAACAGAAGTTGATTTTCTCACAGTTCTGGAGGCTGGAAGTCTGAAATCAAGGTGTCAGCAGGTCAAGGATCGCTCCTCGTCTCTTCCAGCCTCTGCTGGTAGCTGCCACCACATCGCTGTCTTCCCTCTGTGCCTGGATCTCTGTGTCTTCAGGTGGCCTTCTCATAAGGACAACAGTCACTGGCTGCAGGGCCCACCCGACTCCGGTATGATCTTGTCTCAGTTTGAGCACAGCTGCAGAGACCTACACCCAGATGAGTTCACAGGCACCAGGGGTTAGGACTCCAGCGTGTCTTTTGGGAGCAACAACAACGGGTGAGCAGTCTGGGTGCCCCAGGACTCAGCCCAGCGGGCAGATTGCTTCTCCTGTCTTCAAGTTGGTCGTGCAGAGCTGGACGGGGCAGGTGGGGTCCTTTTCCGAACAGGAGGCACCTGGGTGGTGGTGGCCCCCCTGCGTCAGTGTTGCCTCTTCTCGTGACATCGCTGAAAGGAAGGAAGTAGTGGCTGCTGCTTTTTCGGGGCCTGCTCCGCGCTGGGTCCCGGGCAGACATGCACATCCTCATTAGTGTAGGAGGTCACTGAGCAAACGTCCAGACGCCGAAGCCAGCTGGTTTGAATCCCTGGCCGGGCCGCGTGACCTTGGACCCATCGCTTTTTCCAGGGGCGCCCCTGGCTCACCTGTAAACTGGGTTGATGAGAGCAGCTCCCTCCCGGTGGAACTGCTATGGAAATTGAAGGGTGGGTGCCGCTCACGCTGGGAGGGACATTCTGCAGAGGAGTCCAAGGCTCAGGGGGCTGAGGAGCTTGCAGGGGAGGTGGCCGAGCAGGGAGCAGACCCGGTTCGGGGGGCCGTGGAGCCTGGCATCTCTGCTGTGCCGTGCTTCTGCTCTACTCCCCTCACTGCGCCACGGCGCACCTATTTATAGACCAGAATCAGGGTTACACAACACCCGCCCGGGAGGGGCCTTGAGGACTGATTGCTTGAGACCTCGTTTACAGATGGGAAACTGAGGCTTGGAAAGAGTCTCCCGTGGATGCCCTGTGGGCTCTAAGAACAGGGACCTCTGCTGATCCGAGCCCCCTGACCCACCCCAGGAGTGGGATCCAGAGTGAAAGGAAAGGGGAGTGTTCTGAGAGCAGAGGACGGAGACCACTGGTGTGGGGAAGGGGCTCCAGGAGGGGTCCTGGTGGCCGTGGGGTGGGAGTCGGGGCTCAGCTGGTAGAGAGAAGACTTGAGGGGACCATGAACATGTCAGGAGGTGTCGGATGACAGAGCTAGGATGGGATGGCGAGCTCACCCCATGACGGCAGAGACCCTGTCTTTCCTGTCCCCTGCTGTATTCCCAACACCAAGAACAGTGCCAGGCATGTAGTAGGTGCTCAGCGTTTATTAAAGCACTGGGGAGGTGGGCTTCGTCCCCCGGGAGCACAGTGTCCCCGCTCCCACGCTTTCTAGCTGACAGCTTGAGCAGGTAGCTTAACCCCACTCGGCTTCACTGTCCCCATCTCTGAAGTCGGGGTGATAACGGTTGGCACTGGCTCGGAAGCCACTGGAAGGGACTTTTCCTCCGGAGCACCGTGAGGGCAGGACCCACCCACCTTTGGTGTTGGTGTCCCCAACCCAGGCTTGGCACGGGGAGCATCTGTAAGTCCCCCCATTCATGAAATGCCACACATGTTGCTTCTGGTGGGCCGATGCCCATCCAGCCTTGGAGGAGGACCGGCCGTCCAGCCTTGGGACAGAACCGGCGCGTTGCAAAGCGCTCGGAGATGACCAGGCTGGAGTCACCGAGGGTGACGTGGGCTTAGCCCTGACTCAGGAATCTTCTTTCTGCAGTGCGACCGTCACAGCCGGCAGTAAGCAAGCCCTTGGCATGCACCCCACGACTACGTGAATGGTCTCGTCCCACCTCAGCCCGTCGTGGGGCAGGTGTGTCCCCATCCCCGTCCATCCCAGAGAAGGGACGGATGGGCCGAGCACTCCCCGCATGGCTCCCTGCGCCCGGCACATTGCCAAGCCCCTGCCTGGGTGTCCAGGCCCTGGGGGTCCCCAACCAGCAGGAGGGACTTTCCCAGGCAGCTGTGGGGAGCACCAGCCTTCGCCACCAGGGGGCGCACGTGCCCCTCAGAGTGGGCAGGCCTGGGGCGGGCAGGGAGCGGCCGGCTGAAGTCAGCGCCCGAGAGAGGGACAAGAGGGTGACAGAGCTGGTGGCTGTCTCTTCCCCGCTCGTGTCCTCACCCCGGTGGCCTAGAGGTTTGAAGGCCTGGATTCCAGAGCTGCACGGACTTACGGCAGTCCTGTCCCCAGGCGTCAGGCTGTCCATCCGTGACGTGAGGGGCTGAGCCAGGCTCGGGGGTTTGCAGACCCCAGGGAATCACGCAAGAGTCCCCGAGATGCTCCTGAGCGATCCCAGGTCCCACTCCCAAAGATCCTGACTGGGGTTTGAACCAGCCCCAGGGGACTTCCTGATGCAAAGAAAGTCCCAGTGCCTTGAGCCCATCCTAAAGGTCATTGCCAGTCCTAGCGCGGTGCCCATGAAGACAAAACCTCTGGCCAGCTCCCCAGCACAGTCATACCTCAGACCAAAGACACCTAGGTCACCATCTCCTGCCACATCTACGGGGAGCACATGGCCTCTGAAAGGCTTTATGGGGTCTCATTTCCCCTGTCCCTCAACTCTCTACCCCATGCATCTTACAGACGGGCAGACCGAGGCCCTAGAGGTCATTTGACTTGGTGGCAGGGCCAGTGGACCCCAGTTCTGGTCCCCCAACCGAGGGCTCCCTCTCCCAACAGAAGGAAGAGCCCTGCGGGGGGCGGTCCCCCTTAGTGACCAGGGTCCTGTACCAGCTCCTGACACCCCACTGGTCGGGGAGGGGTTGGAATGAAGTTTGGATCCTGAAGGAGAGGACATGGCTGATGCCGTCAGGCCTGGCACGGCTCTTGGAGCAGGGTTACTCTGGCAGCTTTGGGGGTGCATGATGGGTACCCCCGTCTCCCAGTCCCTTGAATGGAGGGCATTTCCCATCCCTGAGTGCCAGACACACATGGGCCCAGCGCAGCATCCCCCTCCCCCCATACGGTTGCTCAATCCCCAACCCCTTATCTGGCCTGGAAGGCTCTGTGAGTGGAGGGCCCGTGCCTGCCTGCGGGGCAGCAGCTCAGCCAGAGCTGTCACGTGGGGCCTCAGGCCCCGGAGGCCCGGTCATCTGATGCTTCCCAGGAAGCCAGAAATCAGGGTTTCTATGTCAGCCTCTCCATTGTAAAACCTTGGCTGCATGCAGTTGGGGTTTTTTGTTTTCTTTCCCCGCACTGCCAACTGTGTGGAACACGTTTAAGGGCTGGACTTGGCCATCGGCCATCCAGTTGCCCCCTGCTTTGAGGGGTGGGAGGGTTTGTCTCCTTCTGGCCTTGGCCTCAGATTCTGGCCCTGGGGGCTGGCTGCTCCTCTGGCTGTCCAGCCCCCCCCCCTCCCCGCCCCGTGCCCCTCCCTGCCTGTCGCCAGCCCAAACACAGGGCAGTGGCACTTTTGCCTGGGTCTCCACTACACCCCCAGTACTGGGCTGTTGGGTGTAGACGGATCTTACAGAAGTCTGCAGCTGGCTTCAGGGGGCAGCTAAAGCTAATTCCTTAACACTGAGTGTGCATGGCTTTTAAATCCCTCAGCCATCCCCACCTCTGGCATTTCTTGCTTGCCTCTTCTCCCAGCCCCTCCTCTTCTTGTCTTTTCCTGCCCTCCCACCGTGGGCTGCCCTTACCACGCACCTCCATTTTTCCCTTGATTCCCCATCCAGAGCAGTCCAGCCTCCCTCCGCTCTCAGCTGGCTGCTTTGGCCAGCCAGGCCCTCCCGGTGGTTGAGTGTTTCGCACCCGAGGGTGCCAAGCAAACGAAGCCAGCCCCTCCCCCGAGAGTCTGCCTCCAGTTCGGGAAACCATCCTTTATCCCGTCCACCCGGGGTCTGAGCCAATCCCGGGGGTTCTCTGCTGCATTTACACCAGCAGCAGTAACAGTGGTTCTATCTCTGTCCAGTGTGGCACCTTTTACAAAGCATTGAATCCCTTCCTGCCTGTGAGACAGATGCTTATCCATCCATTTAACCAAATATTTACTGCGTGTCTACTGCATGCTGGGCTCAGGAATGTACTGGTGAACCAGTTAGTACAGTCCCAGCCCTCCTGGCTTATGGCATCGCATGGAAAACTCACCAGATGACCAGAGGGCAACCCCTGAGCCTAACCCAGGGTGAAGGCAGTCAGATGGGGGAGCCAGGAGAGGCAGGGAAGGCCCTCCAAGCTCTGGCTCTGGACTCCAGGCTCTGGACCTGATTCTCGGGGCAGTGGGAACACACAGGAGCTCTAAGCACAGGGGCGTGTGAGTGTACCAAAGACCACTCCAGCCACCACCCAGAGGATGGGCTTGTCCGGTGACCTGTGTGGCCCCGGGGAGAGAGGTCAGGGAGTGTCTGTTGTCCTGGCCTGGGAAGGTGACAGTGGAAGTGGAAGGAGTAGACGGGGTCCACAGAAGTTTCTAAAAGGGCGAGAAACCACCAGGGGCTTCACTGAGAGTTCAGTCCTTCCTGGTCTGTCACTCACACCGAGTCACGCAGGTCTCGGCCTTGGGGATTATGGGTTCTGGGGGAGTCAAAGGTCTCTGTTCCCTCGATTTGGAGCTCAGGGTCGGGGTTTGCCAGGCATGACTCTGCCCCCCTAGGATGAGGGTAATGTCTGGCACGCAGTAGGTGCTCGGAAAATGCTGGTTGATTTCACTGGACGTCTCCTCATCAGGGTCTCATACACCTTATATGAGGTTCTCCTGGTTCCTGGAGCCACAAAAGAGGCTCATTGGCTGCTCGGCCTGGCCTTGGCAACCCACCCTGCCTGGGGCATTCAGCAGAAAGAGCCCCGGCCTGGGGGGCTGAGCCAGGCCCCCTGCACCACCTCCTCCACACCGAGGAGCAGATCTCTGTCTCCGAGTGGGGACGATAACATCGACCTATGCTGTGTCAGACTGAATTAGCAAGCCCCACAAGGCCCGGGGGGCAGGTGCTTTGATTCTGCCCTTGGGGAGGAGCATCTCATGCACACACCCTGGCATAGAGGACACCGGGAACCCAGTGGCCTCTGGGCCTCCGTTCCCTCTTCTGTACAGCATGGTTGGGGGGCCTCAGAGCACACTTCCCATGCTGAGGTTCTAGGATTGGCCCCTCCTCTCCCCCTCTGATTCACGCAGGAAGCATTTATAGGAAGACACGAGGCCCGTGCTCTGGTGACACAGGCATTGCTTCAGGAAAGAAATGAAGGAAGTAGGGGAGGGCGGCAACACTGCCTTGCTCTGTCTGATGGAGGGGGCAGGGAGCCCCACGGGGACCCCGGAGCCGGAGGGGTGTCCTGCCGTGTGCTCAGGAGGTCTGAGTTAGGTCCAGCCTTGCCATTTGTGGATTGCATGACGTTGGGCAAGTTCTTTCACCCTCTGAGCTTCAGTTTCCTCAACTGGAAAATGGGCTGAAGACCTCGACCCAGTCTTCGTGATAACCACGGAGGAGTCTGTGTCCACGTGGCGGGGTCCTGAGGGATCTGTGTGGGCACAGCCTTTGTGGGGAGGGATGGCAAGAAGGGGAAAGATAACCACTGCACTAGGGGTCTGGGAGCGGGCACGAAGCTGAGCGGCGTGTGGGTGTGGCCGCAGGAGCCGGCGCTGGGTGGGTGCTTGGGGTTGGATTGTGCGGTCGTCCGTGTTGGTTTCCTGTGGGCACTGGTGGCCCTCGGAAGGACAGAGGGGGCCAGAGTGCGACCCCAGGAGGGCGGACTCGGGTTGCCTGGGGGAGGGGCGGGGCGAGTGGGATGCGGCGGCCGAGGCCGCGGAGGCCCCGGCCCCGCCCCCAGCTCGTGGCCCCGCCCAGCTTGGTCCCGCCTCTGCGCACGCCCTCTTTCTTGAGGCCCCGCCTTGGCTCCGCCCCTCTCCTGCTCCGCCCCCGGGGCCTGCCGTGCTCCGCCTCCGGCCCTGAACCCCGCCCCCGGGCCCGTTTAGCGCCGAGTCCGCGCTACCAGCTGCGCTCTGGGAGCTCCACGCTGCGGCCGCTCCGAGCAATGATTAACCTGGCGGGGCGGCCGGCGCGGGGCCCGGGGCGGAGGTGTGGGGCCGGGGCGGGACCCTGGAGGGCCGCTCGGCTTCCTGCTTTTGCCCAAGTCTCCTCGTAGAGGGCGCCGCAACGGCCGGGGCCCGCGGCGCGGCGTGGCGCAGGGCGGGGTGCCGGGCGCGCGTGGGCGCGGAGCCTGTCGCCGGGGTCACCATGAGGACTCTCCGCAGGTTGAAGTTCATGAGTTCGCCCAGCCTCAGTGACCTGGGCAAGAGAGAGCCGGCCGCCGCGGACGAGCGGGGCACGCAGCAGCGCCGGGCCTGCGCCAACGCCACCTGGAACAGGTAAGGCCGCGCCCTCCCGGCCGGCCCGCGGGCCGCTGGCCCCGGGTGCCAGAGCCAGGGGAGGGCGAGCCCTGGAGCAGGTCCGCGGGCGAGGGCCTGCCCCCTGCGAGGAACTGTGCTGGGGGGCAGCGCGGCACTTTACAGTTAGTAGAGAACTTGCTCCGCCGGAGTTGTGCGGACGGGAAGGGAAGTTTAGTGCAACGTGTTTCTAGAACGGAGGGACGAGACCGCGGACCCGGGGCTGGTCCCAACGCGCCCAGCGGGTGGGTGGTGGGGTGGGCCTGGATCCTGCGAGCCAGCCTCCCCCGCCCTCCCCCCGGGGTCTTCCCACGTCTTCGCTCCAGTGCTCATGGCAACCTGGGAGGTAAATAGAGCAGGAAGTATTTATCCCATTTCGCAGATAAGCCTCGAGGGCGCAGTCGGTGGGTTGCCGCTGCGCTTCCTGTTCTGCGTTTAGGTCCCTTTGGTCGGCAGTGGGCGGGTGGCTTTCCCTTGAGCGGCCCCCTGCCCTCCCAGCTGTCAGCAGGGGTGCAGCAGCTGCCCGGCATTCTTTAGACGACCTTCCCCCCGCGGGCCCTTCCCAGACAAGCAGGGGCGTGGGAAGTCCCACCACCCCCTCCCACTTGGTTTGAAGAGCAAGGCTGGGATCTCCGGAAAAGAGACGATTTATTTCGTGGGATTCCCCACCGTGTTTGCTCATGAGCTCTTTTCAGCAATAGATATTTCCACCAAAAGGAAAATGGGAGGGCAGGAGAAGAGAGTAGGGCAGGCTATCCAGGGGGCTGTGGATGCTGCCCCCGTCACCGCACGCACCCGGCAGTACCCTGCCAGATGCTCCACCGTCTGTGCTCTTGGCCATCGGAAAACCAGCTGTCAGTGTGGACACTCATTTATTCTGTCCATCAGTCGTTTCATGAGCGTCATGGTGGGCACAGGGCTGCCCGCCTGAGACCCTCCTCTGTGCACTAGGCAGGACGCCGTCGTCCAGTCGCGTGCTTGTCTTCTGCCCCCTGCCAAGTTGCGAACTGCTTGAGCGCTGGGACGAGGCTGCCTCAGTTTCCCTATCGGTCAGCGGGCGTGCACATTCCTTCTTACAGGACCGGTGTGGGGACAGAGATGGAAGGACTCTCGCTGGGTAACATCAGCCCGGTGACTGCACACTGCCTTCGGAGGCGTTTCCTCCTCTCGCAGAATTGCGGAGAGAAGCGATCTCCCTCCTCATTTCTCTGCCGTGGTTTAGAGCAAGGAGCCAAACAGACTTAGTTCAAATCCCAGCTCTGCCTCTTCCCTGCTGCGTGGCCTTGAGCAAGCTGTTTAGCCTCCCTGGTCCTTAATTTCCTTTTCTGTAAAATGGGCCATTGTGGGGATTAAATGTGAAGATCTCTACTGAAGTCCTCAGCACGTGCCTGGCGGTAGGGCCTTCGTAACGTATATTTCAAGCTCAAACTCGTGCTGGGGACAAACTCGTGTCAGGGAGGGCCTGTAGGGACAGGGTTTGGGGGGGGGCCCTCAGGTGTCTGCTGGTCCCTGAGCTTTCACCACCAGCAGCTTTCTCCTGCTGAGGGGTTCTCCAGGCAGAGGTGGGGGCACCCTGGGGTAGGCTCGGAGTCTTCTGGAGCTCAGGGAGGTGCCTGTAGGGAGAGGCCACCTGGGTCCCCCCCACTGCTTCTCACTTAAAGGAACTTTCAAACTTCAGTGCCATCCTGTGCCTTGCCGGGCAGACTGCAGGGCCTTGGCCGGGCAGACTGCAGGGCAGCGGCCTGGCCCACAGCCAGCGTCTCTAAGGCTCTGAGCCGCCCAGCCCTTGGACCCACGTCAGCCCCACTTGCCATGCTGCACTCCTGTGTGCCGGGCCCCTTCACGGCCCTTGGTGCCCTTCGTAGCCCAGGGAGGGAGTTATGACTACCACGCCCCATATAGAGGTGCAGAGGGGGACGCAGAGAGGACCAGGAAGCCTGTCCGTGTGGACGCCGCAGAGCGGAGCCACCGCTCTCCCTGGGCAGAGGGGGCCCTGAGCCAGGGAGGGGCAGTGCCTTCCCTGCCAGCGTTCCGCAGGTACCATGGGGAGGTCGGGGCCTCTTCTGGTCGCTGCCTAGCTGCCCAGCCCCGATCCTCGCAGTACTCCCTGCCAGGGCCCCCCAGGACACAGCCTTGGGGGGCGGGACAGTACAGGTCCTGCCTTGCTAGGTTGTAGACTCCTTATTTTGAGTCCAAGATGAACCCCCTTTTTCCACGTGACCACGTTAGTCTCCCAGGGCAACCGTAACAAATTGCGGCAAACTTGTGGCTTCAAACCACAGAGGTTCGTCCTCCCACAGCGCTGGAGGCCGGAAGCCCCACATCAGGGCGTCGCCAGGGCCTCGCTCCCTCTGGAGGTTCCAGGGAAGGCGCCTTCCTGCCTCTTCCAGCTCCCAGTGGCTCCTTGGCCTGTGGCTGCATCACCCCGTTCTCCGATTCGCTCTTCATCTGGCCACCTTGTCTGTGTCCAAACCTCCCTCTCCTTTCTCTTAGAAAGTCATTGGGCCACCTAATGTAGGGCCCACCCCAAATCCAGGATGACTTGGTCTCAAGGTTCTTAACTAATTACATCTGCAAAGACCCTGTTTCCACATAAGCTCTGGGGTAGCAGGTGGACATGAATTTCTAGGGGACACTGTTCAACCCACTACAGTGGACCCTGGGTCCATCCCCTAAATGCCTCATTCATCTGTTCCCTCATCTGGACACAGGGCAAAACACATAGCTTGCTCCTGTGATAGTGGAATCCGCGCACTCACCTAGCCACTCGTTCATTCGTTCATTCGTTCACTCTCCGGCACTGGTCCGAGCGGGTGGTGTTGAGCGCTGAGAGGAGGATAAACCGGGGGAGCGCGGGTGCTGAGCACACACAGAGGGGGCCCGGGCTCCCTTCTGCACGTGCGCAGGGCAGGTGTGAGTGCTGGGTGCCGGGCTGCCGGCCGGCTGGGCCACGCTCACAAACCGGAAACTAGAACAGAACCGTCAGAAGCTGTTTCCTAAGCCCCTGCTGCTGCTTTACGGGGCGGGTTTGTCCCCTGTGCCCGGCCCAGTGCCGGCACTGCAGAGGGGAGGACACAGGGCTGGCTTAGAAGGCTCACCTGTCACTCCCACCTGGAGCCCCTGATCCCCTCCCTCCCGAATGGCCCAGGCATGGCATGTCGTGTCCCTGTCTGTCCCTGTGTTGGCCCCAGTTAGCTCCTCGCCGGGTGTGCACCCCACGCGTGTGCCAGGGCTCCAGCTGCACGAAGGTCATGTACTTGAGCTGAGGGGCCCGCTGGGGGGCGGGCAGGAGTCCCCTGTACCTGCGTTTGGGCCAGAGGGTGTAGACCATTATGGAGCCCTACTCCTTGCCAGGCCTGGATCTGCCCGAATGCCTGGGGCTTGGTGAGCCTGGCGCCCACCCGCCTTCTGGCTGTGAGAGCAGAGGCCCCGCGCAGGTGGAGCGCGCGCCCTCTCGTTCCCACGGGACCACCTCCGAGGCCGGGCAGATGGTCCTTAGCATCCAGATAGAGAAACTGAGGCCAGAGAAGGAGAGGGACTTGACCAAGAGCCCCTGTTCACGTTGAGCCTGAACCCTGGCCTGACTTGAAGCCGCTGCCCAGGGACACGTGTGAGTTGGTGTCTGCTGGGGCCGGGCGGGGCGGGGGTCGGTGGTGAGAGCCCGAGGTGCAGCCCTCCCTCCTCGTCTGCTCGTCCCTGGTCCTGGACGGGGCCACTGCTGGCCAAAGCCCACAGGGCGTCCTGCACCTAGATATCCTCCGGGCCTGTGATTGCTCTATCCCCTGGACGGCGGTGCCCACCGACCCTGACCTTTGCCGGGCCCTGTCCCAACCCCAGGCGTGGAGGAGCTGCTTTCATCCCCGCAACGGCCTTCAAGGTGGGACTTGCTACCCCCATCTTGCAGATGGGGATACTGAGGTCCAGAGGTGTGGGCACTGCCCAGGTCTAAGTCCAGAGCTTCTGCCACCGCCTCATGGGGTCTCAGGGGCCGGAGGAGGTTGGCTGAAGCCCTCAGGGTGACCAGTTGGTTGGGAGTTGGGGGGTGGAGGCCAGTGGGGGGCCGGTGCTTGGCTTCCCGGCCAGCCCTCACGAACAACCTGCTCTGAGTCGGGCCTGGGTCCTGAACCCCCTGCCGCTCTGAGGCGGTCTGGGAGTGGTCAGCAGAGTCACGGCCCTCAAAGATGTCTGGGGATCTGCGAATACATTCCCTTACGCGGCAAGAGAGACTTTTCAGATGTTAAGTAAATGATCCTCAGATGGGGAGATGGTCCAGGTGGGCCCAGTGTCACCACAAGGGTGCTAATGGGAGGGAGGCCCAGGGGTCAGAGTTCAAGAAGGAGACGTGAGGATGGGAACCGAGAGGTTGAGGACACCTCACTGCTGGCTCTAAGGATGGAGGGGGGAGTCCTGACCAAGCTGGAAAAGGCCAGGAAACAGACTCTCCCCCGGAGCCTTGAAGGAGCCGCACCTTGATTCTAGCCCTGTGACACTGACACAGCTTCCGGCTTCAGAGCTGTAAAAAGCCAACTTTTGGCTGCCTTGCAGCCGCTGTGTGTGGGCTTTGGTTACAGCAGCCAGAGGACACTCGTATGCTGGGCTTCCCTCCCTCCCCGCCCTGCGCCTTGGGCCTCACTTCTCCCAGCAGTCGGGGCTCAGGGCCATCCGCTCTCCACCTCCCGGCCCCCAGCCCAGCGTCCAGAACCTGCCCTCCAGCAGGACGGGTGGGACTGTGTGGCCAGGCAGCCATGGGGGCGGCGTGGGCACCCAGCTGTCCCCCTGCAGCCTGTCGGGACGGGGGGGTCAGCGCAGTCAGGCGTCTGCCTTGCTGGGCAGGTGGGGCTCTGGAGAAAAGCTCTGAGTTCTTGCCTGGAGCCCAGGGAGGAGCAAGGGTGGGAATTGGGGGGCGTGTAAGCCAGGGCCAGGGCACTGAAAGCAGGGTGAGCATGGGAACGGCCCGCAGGCCTGAGAGTGGTGCCCTCAGGTACCCACATCTGCCAGAGGGTCACCTTGAGGCCAGGCAGGGGGTCGGATTGGGTTCCGAGTCGCCTGCCTCCCCTGTGCCTTCACCTGGGCGTGAAGAGGACGCCCGTGGATGCTTCCCCCAGGGCGACCGGAGCAGAGCGAAGCAGGGCTTCATCTCTCAGGGCTGGCCGTGGGCCCCTGGGTTAATGATGAGGATGCTGGAGGCCCCGGGCCCGAGTTGCACTTCTGTCTGGGGGGATAAGTCACATGAGGGCCTCTCCTCTGCCCACCCCACCTCCTCTCTCTCCAGTGGCTCACAGCAGGGCTTTGTTATCGACCCAAGGGTTGATCACCCTTGGATGGACAGGGCAGAGGGGGGACTAGAGCCTGGGCTGTCCGGGGTGGGAGCCCAGGCGGGCACACCGGTGGAGCCCAGTGCCTCCGCCCACCCTCGCCCACCCGCGCCCACAGGCCAGCTCCTGAGAAAGAGCCAGGCCTCGACACCAGGGCGACGGGCTCGAGGAAGTGCCAGCCCCTCTCGGGGTCCGGGTCGCCCTTCTGGGGACACCAAGTAAGAGGGTGAGGAGGGCACCTGGCGGAGGCCTGCCCCCCTCTCTGATTTCTGAGGCTTCAGAGGCAGCTCCAGAGCAGGGTAGGGCCTGAGAAAGGGCAGAGCTCCACCTCTAGGCCTCTCCGCCTCTCCGAGGGTTCCTGGAGGTGTCTTGTCTGTCCCCCCAGAGGCCAGGCTTTGGGGTCCCCCACGCACTGTCTGCCGGACCTTCTTGCGTGGGCAGGTGGGCAACACTGAGACCGGCAACGGGGCCAGGGACCCGCCCCGCTGGGGTCCCACCTGCTTGCAGCGCCACACCGGCCCCAGCCGAGCCAGGGCTGCTACAGGCGGGTCCCCCCAGAGGCCTCACCATCAGCCCTTCCTCCCCAAGCCTGACCACAGGGCCCCCGGCCAGCCCTGGTGGCAGCAGGCCTTGGCACTGTCCTGCATGCCATGGATCCCCACTAAGGGTCCTGGGCATCTCCCCTCACCCCGTGCTCAGGTGACAGATGCTGAGACTTGTCGCTGCCCTCCTGTCTCCCTACATGGGGCAGAGCGACAGGCCCGGAGAGAGGAGGTGATGGGTCAGCTGCTGCTCGGCCCTCACCCAGAAGTGCCCCGGGGCGCCTGCCGTTTCCAGGGGGCCGCTCCCAGTGCCCCCGGCTGGGCCTCGGTGTGGGAGGCCCCGGGCCGGAGTTTCACTTCTGTTTGGGGGGATAAGTCACATGAGGGCCTCTCCTCTCCCCACCCCTCCTCCTCTCTCTCCCATGGCTCACAGCAGGGCTTTGTTATTGACCCAACTTGGACTTTGGAAAGAAGGCTGCAGAGAAACGGGAAGGAGCGGAGCCTTGCCTGTCCACCAATCCCAGGTTGAGCAGCTGTTGGGGGCGGGAGGACTGTGGGCCCCGGGCTCCCTTCTGGCCCTGCCAGGCATCGAGCTGTGTGACTCTGGGCCGTCCGCTGGCTTCTCTGAGCCTCAGTGTTTCCTTCTGCAGCCTGGGCTGTCACAGTCCCCACCTCATGGTGTGGTTAGAAGGAGATGGAGAAACCCCGGGGCAGATGGTTGAGCCGTGGTGGATGCTTCCGGGGGCACATATCCTGCCCCCCACCCACAGTCACTGCTGCTGATGCCATGGCACACGTAACCCCACAAGGGCTGTGATTGAGTCCCATTGTATGGAGGGGGAAGCTGAGGCACTCACGGTCCGGTCTCCAGAGGCGGGCAGCAGGGAAGCCCAGAGCTGGGATTCAACCCCAGGCCCGCACCTGAACGAGCCTCGGGGCTGGAGGTGGGAAGGGCAGGGGCAGGGTCCACCAGGGTGGAGGCCGGGCTGGGTGGGGGTGTGGATAGGAGAACTCAAGGGTGACCCTAGGGCTGGCCGGGGCGCGGCTCAGATACACGTAGGGTGGTGCGAGACCCGTGCCCTAAGTGGTAAACCAAATAGACCTCCCCTCCCCCGAAAGGAGCTGAGATCAAATGCTCTCTGCACACAGGTGTGAGCGGGGAGGGACCTGACGTCACAGTGAGCCTCAGGGAGAGGGAACAGCAAGGATGATGGCCCTGAGGCAGGAGGAGGCCAGCACTGCTCAGACCCAGGGGCAGGGCAGTTCAAGTGACACAGATGGTGATGGACGACCCCTGAGGGCCTCGGGGAAAGACTTGTCCAAAGAGCCCGTCTTCCCATCCAAAACTGTGGGTTAAGGTGCCTCTGGGCCGGGGACCAGAGTGGGCTGCCCTCCCTCTGGAAGGCTTACTGGAGGAGGAGGGAGGAGGGACTTGGAAAGGCTGGTGAGAAGAGCAGGGCCAGGCCTGGGAGGCTGATGAGGGTCCCCCACGCTGTCCGCTCGGCCTGGTGGAGGCCTGGTCCCCAGGGAGCACTTGGCAAGGCCCCTCTGAGCCTCAGCGGGGGCCGGGCCCACGGGGCCATGCTCAGGACGCCCTATTTGCCAGCTCCCAGGCTCCTGCAGGTTTGGGAGGGTCTGACCTCTGCCCCCAGCAGCCCCCAGGCTGGGCACGAGTCCCCATCTGTTAGGATTTCAGGGTGGCAGCCATTAGACTTCCCGTCAGACTGTAAATGGAGAACAGCCTTACTCTGACTGTTCGCCGGAGCCCACCAGGCACTTTTTTTTTTTTTTTTTGCGGTACGCGGGCCTCTCACTGTGTGGCCTCTCCAGTTGCGGAGCACAGGCTCCGGGCGCGCAGGTTCAGCGGCCATGGCTCACGGGCCCAGCCGCTCCGCGGCACGTGGGATCTTCCCGGACCGGGACACGAACCCGTGTCCCCTGCATCGGCAGGCGGACTCTCAACCGCTGCGCCACCAGGGAAGCCCTCACCAGGCACTTCTGACAGAGCTGAGCACAGTCCCGGCCGTGGCCACACACCAAGGCTTGGCGCTGGCCGGGCTTTCATCCTGACAGCAACCTGGGGGCGGGCGCATTGGCGGCCTCCATTTCACAGGCAGGAAACCGAAGTTAAAGGGCATGTACGCCTGGACACGCGAATAAGTAGCATTTCAACACCAGCTTCCTGGGTAGTCAGGCATCGTCGGGTCAGGGGACAAGGCCTCTGGCCTGGCCTGGTCGGGACCAGCTGGGAACCCCTGGGGCGCGTCCCTGCACTGCTCAGAGCTGCCTTCACCCACCTGGGGTGCGGGGCCCTGACCCTGCCCTGCCCCTTCCAGGGTGCGGAACTGGAAGCCCTGCCCACACCTGGCTCCGTGGGGAGAGGGGGCAGCTGTCGGGCGAGCTCTGTGGCCTCCCAGAGCTTGTTCCCTCCGAGCCTCAGTTTCCTCATCTGCAAAGTGGGCGGCCAGTCCACATGGCTGGGAAGGGTGGAGCTGGTGAGAGCAGACAGGGGCAGCAGGAGCTTGGTGGCCCCCACCTACTCCATGATGTGAACGGCAGCACGTGTCCAGCTGTCCCTGTACACCAAGAATCACACAGCTCGTCTGCAGTGGTGAGTTTAGAGCAGCAACCCAGTGCTGAGTGGAGGGCGGTGGAGCCACCCAGACCCGGTTCTCCCCCTTGGGAGCTCATGGCTGATGGTGAGGGCTAACATGAAAGTAAACCGGCAGAGTGCCAGGACCTAAGTCTGCACGGGGAAGGGAGGCGGTCAGGAGGGCTTCTGGAGGCAGTGGCCTCTGAGCCAGGGCTCCAGTATGAATAGCTACTTGCCTAGTAGATAGCATAAGCGCCCCCCCGCCCAGGTAGGAAGGGCAGTGGGTACAAAGACCCTGAGGTGTGGCTCCCCTGGCGCTCCAGTACTCTGTGAGCATTGGGTGCCCAAGAACCCAATTCCAGACGAGCCTTGAATGCCACATTCAGGCCTTGGGCTGTACCTGCAGGGCCCAGCGCAGGGGGCACTGAGTGCAGTGAGGAGGTACCTATGCGATCAGAGGTCAGGCGAGCATGGAGGAGAGAGAAGGATGCAGCAGAGATCTAGCGGGTAGAGACTGGTGGGGCTTCAGGATCTGTAGGATCTGGAGGGCCAGGGAGAGTCAGGATGAATTTCACCAGATAACTAACTACCAGGCTGCTCCTCTGAGCCAGGTGAGAGCACACAGTCATAGACGGCACGGGGCCCTGCGCGCCGAGGTTTATAGATAGCCGTGGGAACCAATCAATCAAACGAGTCACGGATAAACATGTAGGTGCACACTGACAAGTGTTGTAAACGCTGTGACCTCTTGTGACCTGAAGGAAGGATCCATGTAGACAGGAGTGGGGGGTGAGGGTGGGGACCAAGCAGAAGAAAGGACATGTGCAAAGGCCCTGTGGTGAGGGCAGCTTCCCCAGTGGGGCCAGGTGCAGGAAACACAGGTACCCAGTTCAGTGAGGCAGGCGCTGGCTCACAGGCACCTGGAAGCACAGGGTGAGAAAGCCAGTTGGACTTGGTTATGTTTGGGGGTGCGAGAGACCATCAGAGAGTGTCCCCTAGTTTCCAGCCTGGAGGCAGAGGGTTCAAGAACATGGGAAGGGAGGCAGAGTGTGTGGAAGGTAACCCAGTGACAGCCTGGAGAGGTGAGGTGACCGGTGGCAGGCCTGGGGCTCCAGGGAGGCCGCGGCTGGGAGCCCAGGATCTGGCGCTCAAGATGGGAATTGAGGCTCTGGGGCGGATGGGGTCTGATGGGGCGGCCAGTGCCTGTGCTCCAGGCCTGCCTTCGAAGAGAAAGGACTGGCGCCCTGCTTCTGACCGGGCCCCTTCTGTTCCTCAAGGAGAGCAGGAGGGGCAGTGGGAGAGGGAAGGAGGGGAGGGGTCTTAGGGCCTCTGGACAGCAGCACTCTTCTTGCGTCCCCCACGCAGCATCCACAACGGGGTGATCGCCGTCTTCCAGCGCAAGGGGCTGCCCGACCAGGAGCTTTTCAGCCTCAACGAGGGCGTCCGGTGAGTGGTCGTTTGTCCCATCCAGGCCTGGGTCTGTAAGTGGTGGGAGGGCTGTGCCAGGTGGGAGGCCTGCCCCCCCCACCCTGTGGGTCCACCAGCCTCAGGTTCTGCCTTTACAGCCCAGGTGGGCGGTGACCACCGCATGGACCTTGACCCCAGGCCCTGTCCTGTGGCCTTCACCCCCCACCTTCCTGAAGACTCCTTTTCAGGGGAAACAGGGAGAGACTGGGACAGTGGCTCAAGATAACGCCCACATGCCCCACTGGTGTTAGGCATCACAAAGGGTATTTGTTCTGTTAAAAGAGGAAGGACTGGAACTTCCCTGGTGGCGCAGTGGTTAAGAATCCGCCTGCCAACGCAGGGAACATGGGTTCGAGCCCTGGCCCGGGGAAGATCCCACGTGCCACGGAGCAACTAAGGCTGTGCGCCACAACTACTGAGCCTGTGCTCTAGAGCCCGCGAGCCACAACTACTGAGCCCGCATGCCACAACTACTGAAGCCCGCATGCCACAACTACTGAAGCCCGTGCGCCTAGAGCCCGTGCTCCTCAACAAGAGAAGCCACCGCAATGAGAAGCCCGTGCACCGCATCGAAGAGTAGCCCCCGCTTGCCACAACTAGAGGAAGCCCGCGCGCAGCAACGAAGACCCAACGCAGCCAAAATTAAATAAATAAAGTTAAAAAAAAAAAAAAGGAAGGACCCACCTGCCTAATGATGGAAGTGTTGTTCCCAGAAAAGCAATCACAGCCCCGCCGAGTACCCCTCATTTCCTGTGAATAGCTGAGAATTGAGCGCTTGTGAAGGGGCCCAGGATGGACCAGCTTTGAGGGAATCTGCGAAGCCGAGGTGTTAGTCCTGCGTTTTAGTGGAGGAGGCTGAAGCTCAGAGAGGTCGAGAGACTTGCCCGGGGTCACAGCTGCCGCAAGGAGGCATTTCCTACCTCTGTGCTCTTTCCCTCACGCCCTGGCCTGTGCCACCCTGTCCCTACAGCAGAAGAATATCTGGGACAAACAGGCAGCAAACCTCCTCATCCGCTTGGGGCAGGAGTAAAAGGGTAATTGGGGCAGGGTCCCCCCACTCCAACCCTAAATGGCTCTTACAGGCAGATAAACAGGCCCGGGGAGGGAAGGGGGCTGCCTGCGGTCACAGCAGGGGCTTGTTGCCTCTCCCAGGCCTGATGTGTGTGACCGTTGCAGGGGGTCCTGCTTTTTTTGGGCTCATGTGGCCACTCAGGGGTGGGGCCCCAGGAGCCCCATTTTCCTGATACACCTCTGCATCCCTCGGCTTTGCCCAGCCATGAGAAGGGCCGGGGATGGTGCAGGGGTACAAAGCTCTGATGTCTGGCCGTCATTCTTGTGTTCTGCCATTTTATACACGTGTGTGTGTGTGTGTGTGTGTGTGTGTGTGTGTGTGAGAGTGTGTGTGTGTGGTTTCGTGTATTCACGAAGTTGTGCAACTGTCTTTAATTCCAGGGCTTTTTCATCACCCCAAAAGGATACCCCATATTTATAGACAGGTAGTCCCCATTCTCCTCTCCCCCCAGCCCCGGGCCACCACCAAATAGCTATAGACATAGATTTTGTTTTTTTAAGATACGGTTTATCCTTTGACAACGTACAGTTCAGTGGTTTTTAGTACATTCACAAGCTGGTATAACTATCACTCTTTAATCCCACAACATTCTCCTCGCCCGCCCCAAAAAAAGCCTGTACTCCTTAACGGTCACTCCCGGTTGGTTACCCGTCCTCCCCCAGCAGCCTCTGGCCGACGCCAGTCAACTTTGTCTCCGTGGCTTTGCATATCCTGGACATTTCATATAAATGGAGTCGTACTATGTACGTGTGGCCTTTTGCATCTAGCTTCTTTCACAGCGTGATGGTCCTCCATACTCGGGGGTCATCCAGGCTGGGGCAGGTGTCAGCGCTTGGTTTCTTTTTATGGCCAGAGAAATACCCCATTGTGTGAAGAACACCACTGTGTTTATCCAGTCTCATCTGTTGATGGACATTTGGGTTGTTTCCCCCTTTTGGCTGTGGTGAACAGTGCCACTGGGAGCATCTGTGTAGGAGACCTTGTGTGGATCTGCGTATTCACTGCTCTCGGGTCTGCACCTAGGGGCGGAATGACTTGGTCATATATCGGCTCTACCTTTAATCTTACGAGGAACCGCCCAGCTGTTGTGCACAGAGACTGCACCATTTTACGTTCCCACTAGCTGTGAGCGAGGGTTCAGTTTCCCCACATTCTCACCGACACTTGTTACTGCCCGGCTTTTTTCTTTTCTGCCATCTTGGGGTTTGGGTTTGTGTCCCCCTGGTTACTCACGATGGGGCATCTTCCCACGCGCTTATTAGCCATTTGTGTATCTTTGGAGAAATATCTAGTCACGTCCTCACGTCACTGGGCTAAGGGAGTGGGTCTCCTGCTGCAGGCGGCCCCCAGCCCAGTCCCCAGCCCTCGCTGGCACCGTGGGGTCTCTGACTCCTGCCCTCCCGCCCACAGGCAGCTGCTGAAGACGGAGCTGGGGTCCTTCTTCACGGAGTACCTACAGGTGGGTGCTCTGTGCTCTCCTGAGGGGTTGCTTCCTGAGCTGGCCAGAAAGGGCGGGGGTAGGGGCCACTGGCTCCCGGTGGGTACGTGGAGCTCTGGGTTCAAGGTCTCCGCCTGGCCATGACTCAGTTTCCCCCGTCTAGCCAGTGTGGGTTGTTGGGTAGGTTACACGATGAGATGCAGGTGAGGACTCACCACTCTGCCTGGCACGTGGCGCGGCTCGAGGTCAGTTTTGTGATTGGTTGTCCACCTCCTCCTGGAGCATCGGTGTGGGTCCCCAGAGCCCACGGGTGGGTCATCTACAAACCCCAGGGCCCTGAGCCGCGTGGTGGTGATATTAGCGTGGCACCAGCGTCGCCGAGGCTGAGCTGTCCCAGGCGCTGCGGCCACAGGCTTGCAAAGTGGATGAACGCATGGAACCCTGGGGCTCGGGGAGGGGAGAGGACCCCCGAGGTCGCACCGGCAGGAAGGCGGAGGTGCTGCAGGCAGGGGCATCCTCACGCAGCCTCGGAGCATGGCGCCCACCCTCCCGGGAGAGGGGGAAGTGAGGACCAGCCTGCGGCTCCTCCCGTCCTGTGGGTTTAGGGTTGGTTTTAATTGAACAGCCTTGTTGAGGTGTAATTCACCCAACCATACCGCACACCCACGGGAAGTATGCAGTCAGCGCTGTGTAGTGTACTCGCGGAGCTGGGCAACCGTCACTGCTCATTCCAGGGCTTTTTCACCACCCCAAAAGCGAAGCGCGCGTTTATAGATAGGTGACCCCCCCTTGCCCTCTCCCCCAGCCCTAGGTCACCACTAGTCCATTTTCTGTCTCTCTGGATTCACCTGTGTGGACATTTCACGTCAGTGGGATCTCACAGCGCGTTGCTTTTTGTGTCTGGCTTCTCTCGCTGAGCACAGAGTTTTCGAGGTTCATCCATGTTGTGCCTGTATCAGAACCTCATCCCTTTTTACGGCCAAATAGTATTCCACAGTGCGGCGAGAGCACGTCTTGCTTATCCGTCCATCCGTCTGTGGTCCCCGCCTTGTTTCTACTCTCTGGCTGCTCTGACGGCTGCTGAGACCACGTGGTGTCACTCAGCCACGCCCAGGGTGAGAGTGCAGGGGGGCTGCCGTTTGAGCCTCGTGGCAGTGGGTGATGGCAGCGCTCAAGCCAGGCCTTTGGTCCCGGGGCCCCTCTTGCCCGAAAGTCCCTCCTTCCTTGTGGGATGCGGGGGCAGCTGCCTGCCCGCCTGCTGAGCCTGAAGCAGGAGGCCCAGGCCTGGCCTGTCTCTCGGGGGCGGTGAGGGTGGGGTCCCCGCACCACCTCCTATCTGGGACAGCCTGATTGGGTCAGTTGCCCGCGTGCGCCCAGGGAGCTGAGGTTCCAGCTCTGCAACAACTGGACTGGGATGTCGGTGAGTCCTTCCCCCTCTGGGCCTCGGCTGCCTGTTGGTGGAGCCTTGGGGGCCCTGGGTACCCCTGGGGCGGTGACAGCATCTCCACGTGTGCCTTGCAGAACCAGCTGCTGACAAAAGGCATGGTGATCCTGCGAGACAAGATCCGCTTCTACGAAGGTGAGTCTGGTGGCCCACTGCCGGGACCGGGTGCCAGGCCACGCTGCTCGCGGGTGTGGCCGCTGGGAACCGTGGCCTTACGTGGGCTCCACCTGGGGCTCTGGGTGGGTGGTGTGGCCCTTCTGGTCGAGAGAGTCCAGAGGGGCAGAAGCAATGCCTCGAGGGCAGCAGGGCTGAGATCTGACCCCGGGAGGGGACCCTGCTGGGAAGAGCATCTGCCCCCCATCTTGCTGGGGCCCAGGAGGGCTGAGGGATGTCTGGGAGAAGGCCCCTGCTTCACCTCACTGCCCACGAGGGCTTC